>NC_088203.1:82081697-82384727 GCF_037126465.1 Ornithodoros turicata
GCTTCGCATGTAACATGGTACTTTCCCAAGCAGTACACGCACCACGAGAGATGTTCGATATCACACAATTACACGCCAGCGCATCAAAGAAATAGAATGAGCACGCCGACACCTAAATCGACCACCCACCGATTGCTTCGAGCCCATTCCTCCAAGCAGACCGAGAACACAACACCCATTAATCACCGCGCTGATTATGCACGTTCCGTCTGCGTTTACATTGGCCTATAAGAGACGACAGATGTTCCTGACGCCGCGCAAATAAACGCTACACAAACCTAGGCAGGGACGACGTCGATTAGAACAATAGTGGGGCCTTCAGAAGAAAAATCACGGACGTTAACGCCAAGCGACGTACGACGCGATACGATAATTCGATCGCACGCGTACTTCATTCCTGAAAGACGTACAATAAGAAGAACAAAATCCGCAAGACCTCAACTCAAAACCAATTTAAAGCATCGACCACCCCCTACTTCCCATTTTTTTTTTCGAGCAAGTTCATTAGAAACAATGAGGAAATAGCCTTAGGATGACGCGTGCTGCTACTTAGATAGCAAGCAGTTTTTCGTCATTGATGAGAAAAGGGGAAATATCAGGAAAAAATAATATAATTCAGTCACGTGGCAGCGTTTTTAGGGCGCCTTTTTCCATCTTCTTTCTTTTTGTTTTTCTTTTTTTTCCTTTTCTAAGGGAAGAGGCAGACAATCGACCTGCTCTGCCAGCATATACGGAAGTTGATAAGATGCAAGGATGACTAATAGGGACAGGAAAGGACGCATTTTTCGTGCCTCTTTTCAGGCACGAAAGAGCGTGAATGAGCGCGTGTTTCGGGAAGAGGTATTCCCGAATCAATGGCGAGGCATCGATAAAGACGTTTGAGGAAAGCGACACAGATACCTTTAGCGTCATCTACACGGACTTCTGCACGGCCGATTGCGAACGAAATCAAGGATATTGAATGCGTGTCTGCTTTGATGCGGTTCCTCGCCCGGTAGTGGGCGCAGTGAAAAGAAACCGCGTGCTCGTTGTGCAGAGAACGACAGGGGGAGGAGGGAGAAGCATTGTTGTCAGCACAGACTATCAAGCGACTTCCTCGAGTGTCAAAGAAGAACAGCGCGATGGGCTCTCAAAAGAAATATTTGCGGGGTAGCAGACTTCTTGTAGGCATCGCTAGGGGTTTTGTCGTGCATTTTGTGCCACGCAGCCGGCACTGTAGGTGGGAAGGGAGCAAGTTCGGCAATGATGAGCCGAGACTCTACCAGCAGCAGTCACGATAATCTGTGGCCCTATGTCGCCACACAAGAATGACCATAAACGCATGTTGAGCTCTAGCTCTAACGTATGTTAAAGTCTCAGCAGAGAGCGTCCCGTACTTAACGTTCTTCGCGGACGACGGTGTGTCTAAGCAACTTGCACCATGCAGCAAGTTGTTGACGCCTTAGACCGGGTTCGTAACCCCGGGATTAGAAAATGGATTCGTTGCCAGTCGGGCCGGTCATGTCAAAGTACAGTCGCGCCTCGTTAATATGGACCCCGTTAATATGGACAACTCGAATTATGGACGATTTTTGTGACGACCAAACTTTTTCAATGCATTTTTGTCTCCTTTAATATGAAAACTCGCTTTTCGGACAATAGACGGTCCAGCACTGTACAAACCATACGTAGTCTATGTATTTTTGTCTCGTTATTATGGACAGTACCGATGTGGAGGGCAAGCCTCTCCCCACATTCTACGGGATAATTTTATGACATTAATAAGGTAGGACGTTCCGTGGCGTATAGGGAGCTAGTCCTCCCCTTTGCAACTACCCACAAGAACTATAAGAGGAAAGGAGGTTATTTGCGCTCATGAAAGGCCTGGAAAATCCTGTATGACGTCATGACTGCTCCAAACACGTCCACGGGCAAATGATCCTAGTGCAAGAAGCTGTGCCTTTAGTTAAACATATTGCAGTCGCTGGGTAGCTTGCGAGAACAGAGGCAGTACAGTTGTCAAGGGAAGTTGTCAGGCTCTGGCGTCGATGACTTCAGCAACATCAAGCCAACGGTTATGTCTACTATGGCTCAAGCGGCACTACGGACGGCACTTAAATCATTTGAGGACAATGAGCAGCAGACTATACGTATTGCAAACGTTTTGCTAATGTGCAACGAAGTATACCTTCAACCAGGCACTAATTAGGGAATTTTTTCCAATAAACCTTCAGCATTGCTTTTGTTACTTCCCTGGTATTAGATAATATGGACGATTCGCTTTATGGGCGATTTTAGTTGGGGACCAAAGTGTCCATATTAATGTGGGATGGCTGTATTGTCCTGTCTGATATAAAAATAAGTACCATGTTGGAGCGTGATCTTCTTACCCTTCTCCGTGAATAGAGCGCTACGGAATGGCGCAACGACTCTATGGGTCTAACCAAAAAGTGTGAGATGTCAGAAACATGCACATCAACTGGCGCAGAACCGCTCGTATTTAATCGGAGAAGACAGATACAAGAAATAGTACATATACAACGGTAGAAGAGTAGACAGAGCGTCGTCACGAGATGTGTACAAGTCAAACTCCATCGTCGGCGCTCTCAATTATCTCGATGTTCTGTAAATAATAATTGGGAATAGATTTCCACGATGTTCTGCCTGCTCTTCACCACATATAATTTTGCAATTAAATGATCGGTTAATAAGTGCATTACTAGACACCTTTACTTCACAAGGTAATCCGCCAGCGTCAACGGACACCGACCCTACTTATATAAATACGTACTCATTTCGGCTTTTATTTGTTGTTGAGATTTTCCACAACGAAGTGATACTTAAACGCCGCTCAACGTGAATGGCTCTTCAGCAGTGCCCCTCTGCTTTGTTTTTTGTTCTTTTTTTTTTTTGCTAAAAGTCTCAGTAGCCTTAGCTATCCACGAAAAAAGAAGAAAAAGACACGAGCTAGGACAAGCGTACATGTCAGAAGGAACACAAAAGCCGCCACACTGCGACGCCTGGCGGCTGTTTGTGGAAGCGTCTTGGGGTAGATGTAGCGAAAAGCAATACTCGCTCTCTGTGCCCTGGGGAAAAATGGAGCGAATGCGGCACAAGTATTTCTAAGGTATACAGAGCAGAATGAAGGAGACTTGAATCTTCTTTGCGGATATTGTTGTCTACCGATCTTTTCTTTTGATAGTCTGTCTCCCTTTTTTATTTTTTTTCCCCTAGCGTGAATTTGTAAGACGGAGGATTTTCGCCCGTGATGCGCGAGGCAGATTGTCATCGACGGGCTTCATTTTATTTTATTCTGGTTTGCGAAAACCTCGCGCCAGTGCAGAGTGATGGCACAGAATTCGTACACTGCACCGGTCATGGGTGAGTTGCTCGATAGAGCAGGCAAACCGCTCGGAAATATCATGCCCTCACCACCTACTCAAACGAAGTAAATAAGTTGCAGTTACAGTTAACTCGAGAGAAAAAAAAAATCAGTGGCGATTTAGCAGTAAATGCGAGAGAAATGCGTTAGCATTAAGAGCCTTTTCCGGGGCATACTTGACTTCCAGGTGTCCACTTCTAGTCTACCCCCGACTTCCGGTTGTCCACTTCCCATCTATACTTCACTTCGCATTCGACACTTTCAATTAGTATATCTAATTATAGTCCATTTAATTAACCTTTAATTAGTCTCAATTACTTTTAATTGCCCCTTAGTGGCTGAAGGTAACCGCAGGTAAGCTAAAGGTAAGCTTGAAGTTCATTTAGTTCAATTTAATTATGATTACCTGTTTTAATTTCCCTTTGATTGACGTTAATTACTTTTAATTACATTTAATTACCTGCGGTTACCTTCGGTAATATTTAATTTCATTTAATCTTACTTCATTTATCTTACTTATAGCATATATCTTACATTCATTACCTTCTCTTGCTTTATTTACCTTTAATTTACTCTTACCTCTTACTCTTAATTACCTTCAACTGCTTCAATTTCATATCATTTACATTTACCCCTTTATCTCCCCTTGACATCTCCATTTATACTTCCGCCACGGTGAGGCTTCACCATCTCATGCACACACCACACTCAGACACACGTACATACAGCTTTTTCCGCTTTGACGCTCCTAATGCTAACGTATTAATAGGTTACTGTTACAGTTACTCTTTTTGAAATGCAACTATTGTTACAGCTTCAGTTTCTGCATTAAAGTTACTGCTATACTTACAGTTACACTTCGAAAGCCTGAATAACTGTAACCGAAAAAAAAAATATTGTTTTAGCGTTTGTACTAGAGCGCTGCACGGGCCGCATTCTTAGTACCAGGCCGGCACGAGCCCGACCTCACTTTGATTTACCGGCCCGAGAACGACCCGGACCAGGCCCGAGCGTTTCTAAGTTTCTCGGCCCAAGTCCGGCAGAGCCCGAGAAATTTATAGGCTACTCGGTCAGGCCCAGTGTATCAGGCTGTAAAATTTGACCGTGGCTAACTAACAGAGGGGTAACACAGGATCGATGCCGACCTAGGCCCGGCAATGAACGGGCACGGGCCCACAATGGTCAAACCCGAGCGCAGCTCAACCCAGCAAAGAGAAAGTTTGGAGGGGCGGGGCCGGGCTCGGGTTATGGTACACTCTTAAAACAGAGGTGGTGGTGGTGGTGGTGGTGGTGGTGATGAAACCGGGTTGCCGTTGTTGGCCTCACGTATGTGGGCTGCGTCACGACTGTAGCCAGGATGAGATGAGATGAAGTGATGACAGGTGAAGGAATGATGACGACCGAAAGTTAAGATCTAGGGCAGTCACTGCAAAGTTGCCGAGATGTCCGAGCAGTACTCATAGCCTTTGAGCGAAGCCAGATTCCTGGAGAAAGCAGACGAGGCTGCGAATTTTGGAGTGTCTTTCCGTGAAAGAGCCTCTGGGATGTAGGACATCATCCACCGTACAATTCCTGCAGTAGCCAAGGTATTTCTCCAGCACCGCAGCATATGCACAGCAATGCAGTAGGATGTGCTCAATAGTTTCAATTTGCTGACAATGTATGCAGTTTGCGTTGTCTAGAAAGCCAATCTTGAATAATTGTGATTTAGTGAAAGCGCTTCTTGTTCGCAACCTGAAGAGCAGGGTTTGTGTACTGCGGGAAAGTCATTTCAGCGGGAGATCAAGTCGATGATCGTAAAACCGGGGGGGGGGGGGGGGGGGGGTCGAGGTAGCTTGCCGTTGTTGGCCGCACTCGTAAAACAGAACTTCACCGCATGGCACGCTCCTAGCCAACCATCATCTCGAATGACATCGAATGAAAACGGGAGGCGGAGCCTTTTTTAGCCTGGACTTAGGCAGTTCATAATTGTCACAAAAATGGCGTACGCCTCTCGTTTCCAGCAAATCAGGGGTGAGAACGTTGTCATTCGGGATGATGGTTGGCTAGGAGCGTGCTATGTGTTGAAACTCATTTTTAAGAGTGTTATGCTCGGGCATGCCCGATATTAGGGTATACCCGGGTAGGTAGGGTATGGTAGGTAGGTAGGGTATGCCCGATACTAGGGTAGGGTATATTAGGGTACGCCCGAGCCCGTGCAGTGCTCTAGTTTATACTATCCAATCATAGTTGTACCGTGTTATAAACAGAGGATTTCCTATGGGCCCTAAGAGCTCGGCGGGAATTCATACAGCACGGTGCGAGCAAAGTGTTCCTGCATCAGTATGAGATGGGATTGGAATTGCTTATGAATTGAATTGAAATTAATTGAAAAAATGATAAAAACGATGCTACAGAACTGATGCGTGGAAAATATTGCAATACCTGAGTCACTTCAACACGGCAACTACTTACAGAATTTACAAGTTTCTTTTTCTAGAAAAGTGACTAGTTACTTGCAAAAAGTAGCTACTCCCGGTTACAAGCTACTCGTAACTATACCGAACACCGTCTGACCACTTGCGGCTTGTTGCAGCATTGTAAAGAGTTGTATTGAACCATTGTAGGAAGAAGCCCTTATATGTTATTCGCGTCTCTTTAAAATATGGTTTTTTTAATGACACTGCAATACAAGAGACTTTTGAAAACAACGTCCAGTAACCAGCATCAGACTGACACGTAGTACCTAGAAACTATATTATTTCCTGGCTGTTTCAGCTTTTAATAAGAAAACAAAATGCTCATAAGCTTCACTTGGTTCATTTGGGTACAAGACTTCATGTAGAGTAATAAACTTTTTTAATAAGCTTGTACCCGAATAACCCAAGTGAAGCTTCAGTGTTCATTTTTATTGTTGCTTGTGACCATATCTACCAGACTTGAGCTTTTGAGACTCCTCGTTGTTTCAATGATGCAGGAAATCCAGAAGTGAAGCCTTCTCTAATATACACAAGTTTTCTTCTAGTATACTACATGGACCTGAAGAAAGGTAGCCCACTACATGAGAGCTTGTGCATATTAAAGACGTCTTCACTGTTAGACGGCTGGCTGTATTCTTCACTTCCCTCTGTTTGTTTCAATGCTGGACGAGCTTCCGGAAAGCGTGCTTCTCTGCAGTTAGACTTTGCATGTGGCAGAGCCAACTTTCCGGATGGAGTAAACGGGTTATTTAACGTGATGCACGATGTAATCTCAAGTGTGTAATCTGCATGAATACCTCTAATTTCCGGAGATCTAAGTAAACGCCTTCAGGTCGGGAGCCGGCGGTATGTCGAGCAAAGGCTGTCCTCCCATAGATGTCGGTATGTCGGCAGGTATAGGAGATAAATACACCTGTGATTTTTTTTTTCCTATCGAAGAAGACGTAAGATTTAAGATTTGTACATTCGTGTAAGACAGTGTTCAAGCTTTCTCATCACCATTCCACCATTCCCCCAGTAAGCTTTAGTTAACATTAGCAATGTAGTGCGAGATTAGCATTGCAGGTTCAGTTAAACAATTTAGTACAAGGAAAAGAAGGTTAAAATCTGGCCACGTTGGTTGTACGTACATTGCCAAAAGGTGGACGAAAGACGTATACATGTGTCGTTCCTTGTCTCGTCCTTCGTCCCTGTTTTAGGCCAAGCACTGGGGATTTTATCGCCTTTAGCAAAGTACAAGGAAAGACACGCTATCCTTAAGTATTACATGTTTTGAATTTCACCCCCCCCTTTTTTTTTTATAAGCCAGCAGGATGAGCGCAACTCGCTAGGCGGGTGTATGATTTTACATTCCGTACATATCTTTGGAGTACATTTTATTATTATTATTATTATTATTTTTATTTTTATTATTATTATTAGATAGCTTTAAAATAAGGCACCCGAGCGCATCGTCAGCGAAAGAAATAAGGAGTTATGGCTGCGTACGCCGAGAACCCATGGCGTTTTGCGTCACTAGCGACTATTCTAAAGATTAGCATTGTAGAGATAAAAAATGTATATATATCAATGCTAAAACTCTCTCGGTGACTCATTATTGCATTTCCCACATCACCGCCAGAAATGGGATATAGGGTATCGCCCGTAGCGATGAAACTCTCCGATCATCATCATAATCAAACAAAGTTGTTATTGTCGTTTCTCTTTCGTACTGCGAATGTCCAAGTCAGAATCGCATTCCAACTACAGAAATACGAAATTAAGCATCGCTTCTAATAAGATTCACATAAGTATATACTTTTTATGCAAAGGGTGAAACCATACCAGTAGTTGAAACACAGGCAGCGACAACAGCAACGAATAAGTTAGCGATAATGAATGGGGAAATTCGCCACGTAAGGCGCGGCCCACTTCCCCAAGGCACAATGGGGCAGGATTAGGTGTGTCCTGATGATGAGGTGATGAACGATGCTAAATAGGGTCGATAGGCAGCGAAAAACACAGGCAGCGGCGGGATGTCGACCACGGACCGAGAGGAGCGTTGTTCAAATCCCACTGACCTCTGGGTTCTCCGATGACTTCCATATTTTAATTTGTACATGTTCTTAGACACCTTGATGCTACTTTTCATCTATTGCGTGTTTCAGCCTCACAATCCTTACTCTCCATCATATCAGCAGTACAACAAGAAAAACAGTTAAAAGCTCCTCGTTCCGGAACCCGGCTTCAATATTGTTTTGCTGTCGGTATTGTTTCGTCCTTTTGAATACAGTGTGTACTCCCGGAATTTGCAACATTTCCAATGACAACATGCTACAAACCTGCGTGATGAATGGGTGTGCGAGCCACGACAAAGTTTACCCCAGGACGCCTACGCACGGTGAATGCAAGCAGATGGACGGGTTAAAGTGAGGGAGAGTAACTTAATTGCTACCTAGCCATCGTGTACAATAAACGTCGTGGTCTGATTTGACATTCTGCGTCTTCGAGGCACTTAGCCACTGTCATCTGAGCACGCCTCACATCCACCATACCCTTCCGTCCAAAAACCTCACATGCCGTCCTAAAAGCCGTGCTCAGCGACGTGCACTCCGCCACACAAGCTAATAGAGAGCAAGGGGGAAAGCAGTGCTCGCTTCCCCAAGACCTTCCGCCGCCGCCGTTTCTAATTACAACTCGCCGCGATTTTCCGTGCGAATTTTTCGCCTGCTTCGTTCGACCGCGAAACACAAGGAGCAAAGCCGTGTTTACAGTCTCTTCTCGTTTAATTAATTTGTTTCGAGCGGGATGCGCCGCCTTCCGCCGAGTTTAAGTTTCGTCTTTCGAGCTTTTGCGAGGGACGAGGCGAGAGAGCAGGCGAGAGAGTTTCGGGAGTTAATTACGTTAGGTTCTCCAGGCGCTTTAACGGGAGGGAACGCGCGCTTTCGCGCTGGTTTTAAAGCGTGTTGTCTCTGTGTCTTCTGCTTCTTTCGGTCGTGGAAGGTCGTGTTCTTTGGTGAGGGAAGACATGAGCACATTGATGTTGTAGCGACGCGGAATGAGATAGGGGAGCAAGGAGGTGGTTGAAGGCGACAGCCATAGCGTGGAAGAGAGAGGGAAAATTTTGCCTCGTCTGCGCCTGTTACTGGAAATGTGCGGGAGAAGTACCCGGGTTTTAAAGTTCAGAATTATACGAACATAACGCTGAGTGAAACCGTGATTAATTGTGCACTTGATCCTTTACCGTATATGCGCGATGTTCTGTTGGAGAAAATATGTGAAGAGGAAGGGCGTTTCGGCGAGGGATGGGACAGCATCAATCAGAATAAATGAGCTCCGCAATTTCATAAGTTACCTGCAAAAAAAAGGCATCTTCAAAATTTCTTCTAGATGCTCACTCCCGACGTTAGCAAACGACAAAGCAACTGTGCTTGTCGTCTGCAAAGAAATGCGAGGGTCTAATCACGCACTGACGTTTCTTGTCGTCCGTTGCGGTCGCCGTTTGAGACGTTACGAAAATTGTGGGCATTTTTTTCTTTAGATGACTCACGAAAGGAAGGTATTATGGGGGGGTGTCAGGATCGGCTCGCCGTTGTCGGCCACACAGAAAAGTGGGCGTCGTCACGACAATAGTCAAAAGAAAAGAAAGAAAAAAGGACGGACGGATGGAGGATAGAGGCGAAGGGTGGAGATGCGTAGAGGGTGCATAAGATCGTCGGGGAGAGCAAAGTATTACGGTTAAGGTATTACGAAGAACCAGAACCACGTCTTGTCTGCCAATCGAGCGAGATGGCAACACAAATCCAGCTACTAGGTCATCGAGATCCCCAAGGGAATATATTCTGCGTATTCAAGTAAAATACGCCCGATAGAACCGATATGTTGAAGGCCATTGGAACCCAGTATCCAGCTACACTTTCTGTCGAAGTCAGAGTTAGGGCGAGCGGAGAGGGGGGAGGGATCTATTTATTTTGGCAGGAAATGTCAGCCACACTGGGAAGACCTCGCAATAAAAGTATAAGATAAATGATATTCTGCGAATGGGAAGTTAGTTTCCGCAGTTGATCGGCATTAAGACACAAACGAAACAGCATTACGGCTTCCTGTTATTCGCGAATTTTGACTTCCGCGCTAGCATCCGCTCCTAACCCTTGCCAAAGTCAACAGAGAAATCTACGTCTTGTTTTTATTTCGTGCTATTTCGAGTTACCTACATCCGTGCTTGCTTGCTAGAGAAAGAGAGACGCGGAGAATTGATATGTTCACCAACTGAAAGTGAGAATGTGAATGAAAGATGAAACATGAAGATTTCACCACAGTGCATTAGGCTTCCCAGACCTCCTAAGGATGGAGATGCGGTGCACCGTTTACAGAGTACTACAGAGAATCCTGGCCTCCTTTTCGTCTTCTTCTTCTTTTCTTTTTTTTTTTTTGCCTTGTCTTTCCGGGAGACGTAGTAGTGGGAGCCTCCTTTTTTTGTTCGGGGCGGGGGGGGGGGGGGGCTAACGTTGGGTAGACGAGCGGTCTGTCTGCCTATGGTAGCGGCATGTTGCTCGGGGGAGAGGAAACAGCGAGGGAGGGGAAGGGGAGTACAGTTATATTACGAGAAGTTGTAGTATTATCTATATACATGTGTTCCTCTAGCCGCCTTCGTGGGTCGACGACCTTGACAAAAGTCCAGCGGAGCTCTTTTAATGAGCTTCCGACGATGGAGGTTGCCACCACGGGGATAGACAATCTGCTCGATTTCCTACGCTCGCAGCCTACGTCTTGCATCCGATGTGGCTGGGCAGTCCATCATAACGTGCCCCTCCGTTTCTGTTTCCTCACAGTGTGGGCATCCAGGCCTCGGGGTACGGCCGAGCTTTCAGACGTGAGCGCACGTGTAGGCACTGCGGGAACGGATACGGAGGAGGGGAGAAGCCTCGGCCCCGGATATGCCACCAGTAGTACAGAGTGGTGGTGCAGAGCAGTCTCTCGTGCGCTTGTGAGGGTGCAGCATCCACACATAACCCCTCATGCCCAAGATTCGCGAACAAAAACTTAAAGGGGCACTACAATGCAAAAAACAAGTTCACTTCAAATTACGTTACACGCTATGTTAATTTGGTACCCGTTGTCGTAATTCAAAACTTTGATTCCGTTACGAAGCTACAATCAAAATTATATCGGACTCTCTCTTGCTTGGATGCTAAGCAGAGAACGTCGTTTGAACACGTGCATCAGTGTTTTTAGTCCATCCTGCGCGTGCACGTGCGTGCCACGCCGTGCAGCAGTCCCGGTGAAGAACATAGTGCGCGTTGCGAAGCGGACTGGCGTCGCTGTACGATGGTCGAAGGTAAATGTTGTCAGTGGAACATTCGCGAGAACTGTTGTGGGCTACAATTCAGTGAATCGGTATTGGAAAATGCAGCAGTGCGCATCATGCCGTGCATCATGCCGTGCATATAGGGAACACTACGAATGGACCCGGTCGAAATCTACACGCCCACGACAGGCATGCGTAGCATTCGCGCGCTTCTCCTGCTGTCTCACTGGGTGCCGCCTACACTCTTAGAAATGAACTTCACCACATAGCACGCTCCTAGCCAACCATCATCCCGAATGACAACGTTCTCGCCCCTGATTTGTTGAAAACGGGAGGAGGAGCCTATTTTGTGCCGTGCATAATGGACACAAAATAGGCTCCTTCTCCCGTTTTCAGCAAATCAGGGGCGAGAACGTTGTCATTCGGGATGATGGTTGGCTAGGAGCGTGCTATGTGGTGAAGTTCATTTTTAAGAGTGTACCTTTGCCTCCTGAGGATCCCATTCGTTGCCGCTAAAGACGGCTCTGTTTTCATTGCGTTTTTCTTCTAAACGGTAGCGTTGTGTGAACTAATTTTATTTGAATTGCACTAATTGACACACGGGCTTTCATTTGAGAGCAAATTGTTTTTGCACTTTAGTGTCCCTTTAAAGCGTGCTTCGCCCGCATTACACCCATAGACGCAATGCATAAGAAATGTATAATTTCATTTTTGCGGAAAACGTCGACACTTTTCGCTGCTTCCACATTGGATCCTGTGAGATCTATACACAAGAAACTATGGCGAAAAAGAATTATCCGTATACCTATAAAGGCTTTTGCTCCCCCGGCGTTTGAAATCTTGCACATTGTACTCAATGGGACAAAAGTAGAATTCGCGCTCCATCGTGATTTTACAGTCTTATACATCAAAAGCTATCCACTTTAAGTAATTTTGCACTGCAGTTTTACAATTAGGGGGACCATGTTTGGAACCTAAAGTGAATGTCTTGGTTATGTAGCGAGTTTGTTTCCGAGGGCATGAAAGTGCGACTAAAATGTGAGACACCACACTTAAAGAGGGCTTAACCTAACGACACTACCGCGTGTAGGAAAGCCGACTGTGCGTTTGAGCACGTGTAAAAGGGAGGAGGAATGAAACTCGAAAGGGAGGAGAATTATCAGAGTTCAGCGCGCATTCTCCTCTGATAACCAGCACCGGCTTTGATAAAAACATCTACAAAATGAAGGTGTGCTTTCACGGCCAAAGTGACTGAAGAACATTTCTAGCGGCTTCTGCTTTAAAAACAGAAAAGACAACGCTGCTGATGCTGCGTTCCCCTGAGGTTCGCGTTTTGGGAAATCGAACGCTCTCTTCTTAGTATCAACTTTTCAAACTCTTTCTGGCAGTGTACTTAAGGCGGTAAAAACATCTACAAAAATTCTTATGGCTGTAGTGTACCGTTATTGCCATGTGATCTGTCCACCGATGATTCCCTTTTAATCTTTTCCTTATCTGTGACCGTCATGTTCATTGCATGTATATAATGTATGCTTATTTTCATGTTTGACACTTGTTCTTAATTTTTCCTCGTGGCACCACAGGAAAGCTTAGTTGCCACCAGTATGAAATTTGATTTGTACCTTAATGACTGTAAGCTCGTATATTTTGTCCAACGACGTTATATACCTCTACTTAGGAGAAGCGAACGCAGGGCAATTTTTCTTTTTTCTTTTCTTCATGCATACACTTGTCTCGGCAACAGAATGCTTAAATTGTGCATGGCCGAGCCGTTGCGCTTGCGCTGTCCGACAGCGTCATTCACGAACAAAATGTGAACGTCACCTAAGTAAGACATATGCCTAGAGCTATGTTCAACTCACTTAAGTGCATCGAATACAACTGGAACCTCGCGCATATAATCGCGTTGCGTCAATGTTTGCTTGACTTCAAGCCGATCATGGCGACGTACCTGTGCAGGGGCGACAATACAATGCCCGAAGCGCACTGTTTGATCCTTCCTTTAAGCAAACGCTTGCAGATATGCGTCGTTCCGTGCAACTGCCCGCTTAGTTTAGGGGCATGTTTTGCGCGTGAAATAGTGCACTTTGGGCGATTTTGGCAAACACTCGAGATGACGTCGACAAAGTACAGTCAATAGCCTAAGGTAACGTTACCCCGTTCTTATCACCATGGCGATATCCGATCATCATTGCTTTTCTTTCCTCCTTTTTTTGTGTGTGTGTGTGCATCAGGGGTGCCAAACTCATTACCTTGATGCATAATGTAAAACCCAGAGACTAGGGAACACGAAGGGACAGACACAACACGAAGTCTCAACTTATGCATCATATCCACCACCAACAACAACATAGATGAATGGATGATGATGATGATGATGTGGGATGTTTCCCTGCGTTGAGTGCAGGACCCTACCCCATTCCAAAAAGGTTCACATGAAATGATGACGAGGGCAGGAAATCCCTACAGTTCTTGAAGGAGGCCGGTGGCGCTCAAAAAAGAAAGAAAAGCGCCAAGTGCACGGCATGTGCATGTCCAGGGTTACTCCATGGGCCGAGAACTTTGCAGATGTTGAATGGCCTCTGATCCAGCATCATCTCCACCAGCTCGCTTGCTTCCTAGCCATTTTTTCATTGTCAACACCTTGTCCGCGGGCCGCATTGAGCCATGGAGGAACTATGCGGGCCGCATACGGCAGCTTTGGGAGAGCCCGCTTCTGATATGGAGGCTCGAATTCATTCGGGAGATCACCAAGCCTACCGGTCCGTTTCTGGTGGCTTTGAGGGCAATATCGGCCACGCAGGGTTTTCTCAGAAATTTGGTAGGAATGTAATACTAATCGTGTAAAAATCTGACACAGAGACAGGTTTAGAAAGTCATCAGCAAAGTCGTCGAAAGCAACACCAGAGGCGGACAGGAAATATCAAAATTTCAACTTTTTTATCATATGATTAGAGGTTGAAATCACTTTTCAAAAGTTTCTGCGCAACGCAGAACGAAGAAATTGTTTGATGGTGAATCGTTTTTGTGTGTTGAAATCGTTTTGATCAGGCAAACCGAAGCATTCCCTGACACCGCATTTGTGAGATTTCGTTATGATACAAGCGTCCAAACGAACGACGCTAACATGAACCGGTGCATCGTGGCAAATCAACGCTGTTTTTTAGAAACGCCGCCCGATCAAACAGATCGCATAAAGTGAAGTAATTGTGTGCTTCCAATGACTTGTACGCTTGCACAATGTCAGCAGTGAACCGGCTCTGCGAAAATACTAGATAAACTGCAACGCGATTGTGATCGGCGGCATGTTTTGTGGCTGGGCTGTCCAGTTGTCGATGTGTAGCGCAAAGAGATCGTCATGTTGTATACATGACATTCTCGGTTAAACATAAACAAGCCCCCACCACAGCTTCCGGTGCCACGAAGACTTCCGGTTCTTCCGCGACTAAGGACGCTTGGAACCAGCCGCCATGCAGAATTTACTTTTCGCTTTTCTTATTTTTTGCCGAAAACGGGAGGCATACGCCTTTTTGTGACACTTTAAATTGTCACAAAAAGGCGTATACGCTCCCCTCCCTTCTCAAATCAAATGTGATAACTGTATCAATCGGCACAGTGATTGGCGCAGAGCGTGTTTGCTGTGAAACCAGATATCGTTTTGCCACCAAACCAGAAGCGGTGAAAACGGCATGTACACCGTTCATAAACAACTTGGTCTTGTAGCGACACTCGTTTGATTCCTTCATAGCTCTAAGTTATTCGGGTATTGTGGAAGGAGACAGCCGATAGTGGTGTAGCAGTACAACACAGCCGAATTCGCATTCGCACGGCTGCGTTCAGTGTGTTTTGACGAAACAAAAATTGCGCATGCGCAGATGGCGCGTCTTGTTTGTAAACAGTAAAGTGGTCTCCACATTATGAACGAACGAAGAGATCACTTCTTTCCGTGCGCGTTTCTGCTGCTGTCGGGCGGTATTTCGAAACGTCAGGCGCGCTTATTTTTAAGCCAGGAAAAAAACAAAAGCAAAAGAAGAATAACTGAGAGGAGGTACATAATCACGGGTAAGAGAATCGAAGACCCCTTACCCCTGTACAACTTCGCCATTGACAGGTTTGCTAAAGCAGTTAAAAGGATCACCAATTAATTTCAATTAACGAATTAATTAACGAGGAAACAAAAAATAGACTGAGTATCTCTGAATCCTTACTAACATTATGCACTAAGTATCGTTCAAGTGCAATGCACCATTTTTAACAAAAAGTTTGACTCATTTTAAATGAAAGGCCCTGCAATAACACAGGAAACAGAAAGCGTCGGAGCAATTATAGCATTGAGAATGCCATTTGTACCAGCGGTACTCGTCTAGAAAGAAGTCTGGCATTTGAAAGCCATGGAACAATTTGAAGAATCTTTATCAACCTCGTTACGCAGCGCAAGTCCTCACCAATGAAAAGGAAGTGACCCGTGATAAGTGTTAGCTCTCTCCAGTCCACCTCCTTCCTTTCGCGTTTCATGCCTCCTCTCACCTATACACGTGTACGAACGTAAAGTTGCCTTACTTACACAACACGTGCTGTTAGGCTAAGCGCACTCTAGGGAGACGTGTCGGCGAATCTTGTGCATGAATTGATTTCGAGCAGCAGAATTTGCTTGGGGGAGCTTCGACTATCGGCCTGGTTCTCGCAGCTGCTCTTGCGAGAGAGTCAGCGTGGTCATTGCCCGGTATGCCCTTGTGGGAAGGCCACCGCAGTGCCTCGCGATTCAAACGGTACTATGCAAGGTATACAGGGTGTCCCAGAAAACGAGTCATTGAATTAAAAAAAAAAAAAAAAAAACTACGCCACCTAGAATCATGCGGTCAACGGCATTTGTTCTTACTAGGTTTTTGCCAACTCCTGATGTGAATGTCATGTATCGTATGTTTAATTATGTAAACATTTGAGAACTGAACTCAGAAATTTGCCAAGTAAAGGCCACTTTTTTACCCCGCCAATATGAAGAGCGTGCCGAATTCACTCAACTTCATGATAATTGACTGTGATATTCACGAGCTATCCCATCGGAAAAAATAGCCGAACATCATGCTTTTCGTAGCACCGAACCATAACGCGCTACGACTTTTTGAGCGCAATCGCTGTCAGTCCGACGAAAGGAGGTTCCAAACTAGCCCACAGAGTGATAGTAGAAAAAGTGACAGTTCCTGAAATTCGGAGAGGGAAAGAGTGATCCCAGCGAAAGTCGGACGCGATTAGCCATACCTGTCTTATCCCTTTCTGCGTTGCAGGCGTGGGCTGGGTTTCCAACCTCCTTTCGTCGGACTGACAAAGATTGCGCTGAAAAATTTGTCGCGCGCTAGCTCCATAGAGCATGATGTTCGGCTATTTTTTCTGATGGGATAGCCCATGAATATCCCTGTAAATTACCATTAATTGGAGTAAATTAGACACGCTCTTCACATTGGTGGGGTAAAAAAGTTACCTTTACTTGGCAAATTTCTGAGTTGAGTTCTCAAATATTTACATAATTAAACTTACGTTACACGACATTCACATCAGAAGGTGGCAAAAACCTAGTAAGAACAAAGGTCGTTGACCGCGTCATTCTAGATGGTGTAGTTTTTTATTATAATTCAATGACACGTTCCCTGGGACACCATGTATATAGGCAGGTAGCGAAACTCCCATAGGGCGCTGCGTCTTCAGAATGGCGCCACCATAGAGTCCGTCAGTGCCATCCAGCCGTTACGCGGAATACGGCGATTGTAAATAAATGCCGTCAGATATGACGTCAGCAATATGAATAACAAGCAGGGAATAATTAGCCATGACGCGTTTGCATTGTAATCCCTTCCCCTTTTCCTGACCGAAGCATACTAATCACCCAAGGCAGCAATAGCAGACGAGAATAGAGAAAAATAAATCATATCAGGTTTAGTGGCACATATCAGTTCGAAATACTTACATACAGTTATCACAGGTTTTGACAAAGGGTACGTGACAACCACAAATAAACAGGAAGTTTCACTTGATGTCCATTTCTCCCCTAGAGCTAAACGTACACGTAGGGATCAGCCATTTGTATTTCTTCAATGAGCGGTCATAATGGGTCCGTTGCAAAAAACACGGCATAGTTGGTGCACAGCTGATTCGCTAACACTCACGCTATCGTGGCCGGTCTCGCATTGACGAAACCTCTCTTTTCTCTCTCTCTCTCTCTCTCTTTTTTTTTTTGAGGGGGCCAGCAACAGGGGATGAATTGCACTCATCTGTTCACACGTGTTAATCTTGGTCTACAGCTTCGAAGTGTGAACGTCGCTTCCTGTTTAATCCAAAAAGTGTACGAACTCCGCATTACAATGCGCGGACACACGGAACGGATAAAAGGATGCACGGACGAACGAGCCTATACTGTTACACATGCGCAGTGGAGCAGGATACGGAAACGTACTCAGGTGGTAGTTGATTTCGTATATGTGTACTAGTGGGGCAAAATTAGTGGGGCATACTTAAATTATGAATAAACTATTATGTGTCGTTATTGTGTCGTTTCACGCCTAAAAAACAAAGAATCAAGAGATAAAGCGCCGCAGTGACCTTGCTGGTGTCCCCGCACCCGTGATAGATAATGCTTGGTTCACACTGTTGCATTTTCATGCATTACGGATGCGGCGCGACACGGTTGTCATGACAACGAAGCACGACACTCCGAAAAGCACACGCACCGCAAGAGTTGAGCTCGACCGAAGTCCATGCGGTACGGGCTACCTGCGGAGATGCAGCTGACCAATGAGCGAACGCGCTTCGCGCAAGCGCATTACTGCTGTGCTGTCGCGTGCTTTTCCGACATGGCTGCCTCCGGTGAAAGCACGTTAGCAAAACAAGAAGCTCTAATTTCAGAGGTCGAGAAATACCCGTGGCTCTACGACCCACGCCGAGCCGAGTACAGAGATTCATTCAGAGATTCAAAGTTTCGCCGACCACATCACGTTGCCCGTTCATGGCTGCCTGTGCAATAGAGACGTGATTGGTCAACCACAAGCGTTTGACGTATCAAGAACGCATATGTCTGAACAGTGTGTCGTACGACAGCCGCCTCCGCACTGGATCCGCACCGTAACCGCAACGGAGAGAAGTTGTAGTGTGAACCACGCATAACAGCATCGGCGGAACGGACGGCATCAATGCTTGTTCGTCAAGCGGCCGTGAGAAAGCGCTGCAATGAAGCGCTCTTTTCGCGCGACGGAAACTGATTCCGTCGTAGTTTCGGAACTCCGGGCCCTTTCTGCTAGCCCGGGAAAAAAAAAGACTCGTATAAGCTAGAGAGTTCCAACACACTGCATTCGCTTTCTCATGTCAACGCCCACAACTTCACAGTTGACATCTCCGGTGTGATCCTCTTAATTAAAAAGTTAGATAATTAAATTAATTAATTAATCAGTTAATTGCGCGACAAAAAATAATATTAAATGCTCCAGGTCACTGATAACACTATGCACTTCATTCTTCTGCGATGATTTATTATTTTTTAAAGGTGTAGTCAATCTTAAATGGAACACCCTGTATATATATATATATATTATTGTTACGTATTATATCTCATTAACATTATATCGTTTCAGCAACGAGTACAGCATTGTGGAGTGCTTCGCAGTCGCCCCACTCTATGACCGCAAACGCATACCATCTCACCAACAAATAAAGGCTGGTGTAGTTCGTTAGCGAGATGTAATATTGGTTTCCAATACGCGAAACCCTCATATCGTCGTTATTGAAATATGACGGGTGTTCAAGTCAAACCGGGACATTTCATTTTTCGCAAAAGTAAAATGAACTTACAGGCGATAAATTAGTTTTATTTTTCAACGTAATCTTCAGCTGCACTAATGCACTTGTCCCAGCGTTTCACGAGGGCTTGGATGCCAGCAGCGTAGAAATCCTTACCGGCGCGTAGCAGCCATGATCGGACCGCATTCTTGACCTAATCGTCGCAGCTAAAGTGGCGTCCCCTAAGGAACGCCTTCAGTGGCCCGAAGAGAAATCGCTGGGGGCGAAGTCTGGACTGTAAGGGGGATGTGGCAGCAACTCCCAGCCAAGTTCCTGTAAGGTGCGTGTCATGAGATGCGCGGTATGCGGGCGTGCATTGTCCTGTAGGAGAAAGACTCCTTTGGTGATGTGGCCCGGCCGCTTTTGCTTCAGCGCCTTATGCGCATCCCTGAGTATCTGGCAGTAATATGCTCTATTGATGGAGGTACCACTGGGCAGAAAATCAATATGAACAACGCCAGCTTTGTCCCAGAAAACCGTGGAAAAACGTTGGATGTTCTCAGGAACTCTAACACTGGGCTCTGAGCCGCCCCGGCCGGGATCGTCCTGCATTGATGACGGCCGTCTCGGAACCGTTTGCACTACTGAAACGCTTTGCTACCGCTAAGTGTATCGTCGTCGTACTTAGCCTGAGGTCTTCTGTGAATTTCAGATGACTTTACGCCTTAATTCACAAGAAACTTCATGACAATTCGCTGTTCAATGTGTGCGCTCACCTCGTTGTCGGCCATCTTGTCCAGCACGTGTCTTCTGTTTTGCACAAACTTTGGACCACCACGCGGTGAACGCGGAAGCCTGTCGCGTGTGAAAATGACGAAAAAGAAGTAGCGCGAGCCATTTGTACACTCAGGAAACAGAAAGTCCCGGTTTGCCTTGAACATCCCTCGTACATCAGTATTGTTAAGTATTGTTAATATATTCACCCACATGAAGTCAACGCTTATGGTAAATCACAACACATGATCAGAACTCCTTTATTGTTTCTCTCTCTCTCCCTTTTTCTTACACCCCTACCGCCTCCCAAAACTCGACATCCAACTTCTACACGCCACTTACGAAACACTGCTCTCATAGCTACGCGAGAAACCTTCCCCCCCAAAAGAGGGAAACGAAATCCAAGCCCCCCAGTTCTGTCTTCACCTACCCTTCTTCCACATTACATGGGCTTTTGCTTTATACACCACCACACTCACGAATCCCCCACTCCCACTCCTGAACGCATGCGCTCCCCCTCAACGCGGCACGCATGCTCCACTTCCGCCTACGTCACGGTCGAAGGGGAGGAGCCTAAGAAGCCCGCGCGGAGTTACGCGTGCTTCAGTCTTCCCTATCATCTGTCGAGCCCCAGGCGCACTGTTGCTTCGTCCTGCTTGTTTGGTGATCGTAAAAAAAAGGAGTCCGACGCTGTCACGCACACCCGAACATGAGGAGCGTGAGGCCTTGCTGAGTGACGTCTCAGGCGATGTGAGCCTACGGGCATGACAGGCTTCGCCGTTAGTGTTTGAAACAGTGGCGGAACTTTCAACTCGGTATGGGTTCGGACGCACGTGGATCCAGACTCTCTGATGGACGGAATACTTCGCGAACTTTCGGGTGGCAGCTGTTGCTCTGCTGCTTCGTCGGAGGTCTGCTTGACAACGGTGAGTGGCCACAAACTTTGTGATGCCTAAAGTCAGCAGGGGTGCTTTCAGGGACGTTCAAACATGCCGACAGCGAATCGTGGTCGTCTGCGCCAAGCGAAACGTCTCGGACTCTTCTAGCGGCTGGCAGTTTAGCCGCACGCGTAAACGGAGTCTAAAAAATTGGCTGATAAGCGCACATGACCCAAACGGATACTGACACTGAGATAGTGATACCGATGAGGAATCACTGTTAATGATCTGTGAGAATTTAATTATGCCCGCAGGATCCTGAAGAAGATGTCGTACCGAAGTGGCCGAGAAAGAGTTGTACACTCTACGAAAAAAACAAAGGAGTACAGATGCGTGGCCGCAGTCATTAGTCTCTTCAGAGACTAAATGCACACAAGTTTATCCGAAGTTTAGGAACTGCTTCCAGTGCCGGGAAATGGATTTGAGCGTCAGGAGACAAAACCGGGGAGTAATGCCAATCTAGAGAAGCAGAACGCTGTAATTGCTCCCTTATTTTCTCATTTTAATGTGAAAGTGCGCGGGCTCTCTTAGCCACTACATATCCATGAAATATTTAGTCAAAAAATGACAGCGAGCGTATCTATCGTTTTCGCTTGAAGCGCCCGATTAGGCAGTGTCATGCGCAATATTAAGTATGTTTTTATTAGTTTAGGGCATCCTGTCGTCGCGTCAACAGAAATATAATAATAATGGAGTTAATGCTTTAATTCTCTCTCTAAGAATTGCCGTCGCATTCGTGTTCAACAGCAGCACTAGGTTTTGCTAGCACACTGCCAAAGGAAGAGTATGCGGGTACTAAAAGCATAATTGGCAAACATTACACCTTACACCGTACATGCGACTTCCGGTTCAGCTCTCAAGCATTATTTTAGTACTTTCTGTTACGTGTTATGTTTCTTTCTGATCTTTTGTGGGTGTCGAGCCAAATATGTACCTTAGATGTACCTTAGAAATTTCCTTAGATATTTCTCCTGCATAGACATTGTCAGGACAAAAAGAAAGACTGCGCATCTTAACTTACCAGGGAAACGGCCAGTCGCGTAAAAAAACGGGGTATTACTACCGAAAGCCACCTCAAAACTGGAGGCTTCGTAAGTGCTATTCCGTAGGTTCCTTTGCGCAACGCGATGGCTTGTGTAAGTCAGTCATGTTGCTGGAGAATCCAGTAGTTTTTTGAGGAGAAGAACTTCACATTGTTGCGTAAAATATCAGAGTATATTTGTTGTCAAAGGGTTCCCAACGATCCATTCAGCGCAACACTGGCTGGGAATATGTCAAACCTTTCGACTACACCGATATGGATGTCGTGGACAGCTTTGAATCAAGCTTCTCCAGCAGACGGCGTAGTGCGTACATTATTGACACGCAACGATGTTGAAAGTCTCCTGCGTGTCCCCATTCAAGCGACGAATATTGATTCCGCGAGTTCATTTCCAAACATGACAAGGCCAATGTAGAATCAATGTTTCCGCGAACACAATATCATGAATACCTTTCGCATAAATCATGCGTCACATGGCAAAGTAAACCGAATATGAGATTGCGTTTGACTTGCTGAGGTGAAGCTCGGATTACATTAGATAAGATGGAGGAAAGAGGCGAGGTTTCCATACCTGCATTAATGTCTATGATACGATGTCTATATTAAAGTCTATACTATTCATTATCATATTAATGTCCTGCATTAATGTAAGCTCCTTGCACGGTTACTTCTGCACAAGTAATCTAATTCTCCTATACCACGTTAGGAAATCATGCTGGTTCAACCTACCTTTTTTTTAAAGAGAGAGAAAAAAGACACACACACACACACACAAAAACTAACGCCCTGGATGTTTCAACACAAATATAGACCTGCAGCGAATGGCATGTAAATAAAGATCTACACTTATGGATATTAATTTTTGAATGTTATTTTCCAATTCTTAGTGGCTAGCAGTGCTCGAGCACATATTCGCTTGGACCATGTGGGGCACATACCCCAGTCACATATTTCTGGTTTCGTTCTACGTGATGGTGCCGGTACCACCATACAGAATGGCTTAGCAGTTTTTAATTACAGCCTCTCGTTTCTGCTTAAAAAAACACATATGCCCAACGTTAGTTCTGTCTTTGAGCTCCACGAGGATGTATTCGTGGAAGCTCCCTCATGATTAAATACTCACCACGCTCTACGTAATCTCACAGCCCGTCTTTATACCGACGCATCGGGTCACTATCCGAGAGATATACCGCTTCCCTTTTAAAACATCCGCCGACCAACGTGAAACGTACGTCGAAGGTGACACCTCTAGAGCCGTATCCAGCGTCCTTGCCAGGGCTGCCAAGCACGCCAAACCCCCATTGTGTAGCACATGGGCCAACACGCACAAGGGGAGGCAATTGAAGCGGGCTTTGAAGCTCGAGGGTCGCGCGGGCTCTCCTAATGCGTGACGCACAGCTGCGAACGAGTGCACCGAGATCCTCTATTATTCGCCAATGATCACAGTTCTCGGCGTCCATTTAGTCGTCGGCGCGACGCCGTGGAGCGCCAATTAGAGCCACGCTCATCATCATGCCGTGCGCTGGCACGGTTTTAAACGTGCAATTTAGAAATGGGGAAAGGTCTACGACGACGACGACGGCAGTGCTAGTTACGTTGCACTGGGAATCCATATTAACTTCATATTTTTTTTACTCTAAAGAAGGCAGGAAGTTTCAACAAAAGAAGCGCCAAAGGTTTTTTTGAATACCAAAACGAACAAATACAATATCACTGAGTTCACTTGAGAAAGACACCCAACAGAACTAGAAACATAGATGTGATGTCGCACGGACGAAAGTCGTGGCAAAGTAATGTTTGTCGGCTGGTTTAAACGAAGAAAACCATAGAGAGTTCAGCACAACTCTTAACTTCTTAACTGTGCAACAATCTTCACATTATTAGGTCCAATCCAATGCAATGCACATGGGGTCGGCTACACCGGCACGCTTACGGTGGCGAGGTGTCGCAACCATGTTTCCAAAGGCTGTATGTTCCACAAGATTCCCGAGGACAGGAATCAACAACTTCTGAAGAAACAACACAACTCGGCGATAGACGGCTGTCAAGACACTGAGCACTTTCTTGATGTCAAGAGGACGGTTGACGTACTTTTATCCAAGGCACTCTGTAGCAGTTGACGACTTGCTGTCAATTGCTCGCAGCTGTCTGAGACAGGTACAGTTACTTTATCGTACTGAATTGAAATCAAGATTCGGTAATCCATGGTATCTCGTCAATGAACTTCTCATTTCACGTATTATTATGGACATGAAGTGCCATGTTGAAAATGGTGCGATTAACCTATGATGTCTTTGCCACAAGTGAGGAAGCACAAACCTACAACTGCAAGTCAGATTCGCCGGAGAAAAACACCATCCACCGGCAAACATCGGAACAGCCAAAGGAAATCAGCAAATCATACGAGACGTCAGGGTTTGTTAACGGAAACAGTAACGGAAACGAGAAACGTTAGCTGCCCTAATGCCGCGAGAAACGAAAATAGTTTCGTTTCCATTTCTAGGAACCGAAGCGGAAACGAAATGCGAAGCCGGCAAAGACGACGGAAACCAAATTCGTGAATTCGTGCGTCACGGAATTTGTGTTCGTGGACATCGTCAACCGTTTTGAGGAGCAGTACCGTAACCTTCGCAGGTTTACCTTTTCCAGCAAAACCATGCGTGAGTCAGCGTAGCGAACTTGCGAAGTTGTCGAGACCCACATCTCGTTTAGAGCTTCGGGGAAAAAAAAAAGATGAACAATACACATGAATCCGCAACTGCTGAGCACACGCCAAAGCCAGTAGCGAAAACATTTTGGAAACGGAAACAGAAACGAAATACTGTTTCAGAAACGCAAACGGGAGCAGATACTGAAAGTTGATTTTTTCATGTGCCGAAAACAGAAACTGCAACACTATTATTTTCGCTAACAAACCCTCGGTACAACATTCTTTCGACCCCTTATGTAGTGTGACGGTTTGGGGATTTGCTTCTGGGAGAGGTGAAATGGCTTTCCCGGGGGAGGCAACTGTAACACGATACGACCCGCCTTGCGCGAAGTTGCAGTGCCAAGGGGGCCATGAGGACTCGTCCGGCAAACGTTCGGCCACATGTTTTCGGGTGCTCCCGGTGTCCGGTTTCGACACAGCGTCCGCGAAGAGTGTCTAAAAATAAAGAGCAAAAAGAAAAGCCCGCGAAAACGAAGGAAGTGGCAGTGGGCGGTTGGTTCGGACACGAAAAGGAAGCAGAGAGAACGCTGCGACTGATCGCCAGAACCGAGGTTCAGCGGCCAGTAAGTTGCTGTAGTTTTCTCCTGAATCGGCCACCGCCCCGTAATTCGAAGGACGTCATAACCCAGGACTGAGAATTCTTGGAGAAGCATCTCATCTTTTGTCGACGCCGGGATCCTCGCTTCAGCCAGTCATCGGCCCCTACGCTTCGGACGTGAATCTCGCCCCAAATCCAGGATTCATCGCTGTGTGACGAGAGACGACGCACTCGGTGAGAGCACTGACTTTGTCACCGTGCCGAGGTCCTCTTTAGGTTAGGGAACACCATAGTAGATCTGTGTGAGCATTTTTATCGTCTGTATCGTGTATCGCATTTGCCACATTAAATGTTTGTTGTTTCTTTTGTGCTGAGTCTCTCTGCCTCTGCGGGTGCCCACGTTAGCGTTTCCCATCCCGTTGTGCTCCGTCTGCTCCAAAACCGGGAGGCGTCACAATTGGTGGCAGCGGTGGGATCGCTCTTGTGAGTCCGCAGAGGTTACCGTTCGAGACCTATCTTGCCCTCGAACGGGAGAGGGGTCGGCGCGGGAGACCAACATGGCAACGCAGGCAGGCGCAATGGCAAACTCAGTAGGACCGGGCGTGTTAGCATTGGGGGGAATGGTTCCTTCATTTACGGGTGATGGCAACGGAGTCAGTGTTAAGGACTTCTTTATTGTGTTGGAGCAAGTGGGCAAAATGGGTGCCTGGAAAGACGAGCAGCTGATCGGCATTGCACGATGCAAGATGGTGGGAGCCGCGTATAGTTTTGCGTGGCATGATGAGGATGTACAGAACGCTACTACGTACAAACGTTTCAGGGAATTGAGTCTAGCTCGTTTCGACACAGAACCCCAGCACGTGAAGATGGAAAGATTTTACAGTGCGCGACAAGAGCCTAGTGAGGATGTGCGGGCATTCTCTTCGCGAATTCGGAAATTAGGAAACGATACGTTGGGCACATTTGAGGGCGAGCGCGCCGACGAAAGGAGAGACGTAGCTAATGAGATCGTCAAGCAACAGCTTCGGACACAGTTTCTCAACGGTCTGCGGGACCCTGTACGGCGATTCGCTTTATCTCATGATCCCAAAACGTTTGAGGAGGCTGTGGAGGTGGCCGTTAGAGAAGAGAGCAATGAGAGACTTATCGGAGAAAAGCAGGCTGTGCGAGGGGTTTGCTCGGAAAGGGATGAAAAGTCCGACATGTTAACGCGGCTTGAACGCTTAGAGACCTTGTTGGCCAGGACGCTTTCCCTGCAGGAGGAACGTAGTCAGTACCCTCCCAGTGGACGTCGCGAGAGCAGACAACTGACTTGTTACAACTGTGGTAGACCGGGCCATATCGCGAGAATCTGCCGATCACACGTCAGAAATAGGTACGAAGAGCCCCGCATGAACACTGAACGTAGGGCAGAACCGCGCACCCCGCGCAACACGCAATCAGTGAACCAGGGAAACTAGATATACCCCCCGTCGACGACCACGGCGAGGGGGATACAGAGGTCTGCGTCGTTCGAGCTGGGGGAGAGTGCTGCCCGATGGTAGAGTGCACGATTGCCGGTTGTCCTGCGCGATTCCTCATCGACACAGGTTCTAAGGTCAGTTTGATAAAAGAGGGTTTTCTAAACAGAGTGAAGCCTGGATGGCGAGATTTGTACATAAAGAATGGGTCAAGCGTTAGGTTGGTAGGTATAACGGGAAGTCCACTTGAGCATAGCGGCTGCTACAATGTCCCCTTCGTGCTAGGTTCAACGCAGTTCGAACGCCCGTGTTATATTTGTCGGAATGGCGCGTTATTTCCCACTGACGGCATAATCGGGCAAGACACATTGAGGGCTGCGGCGATCGATCTTATCACTAGTCGAGGCGTTCTAACGATACAAGACAAAGAAGTGCCCATTATAAACTGGCAAGGAACGTTACCGAAGTGCGGTTGTGACCGGCCTACCGAAGATCGCACGCCAGTTAGGTTGGCGGACTGTTACAAACTCCCCCCACTTTCAGAAAGTATCTGCGTGGGTGTCCTGCCGGAGAGCATACAGGAGGGTGGATTAGCCGTACTTGAGGTGGACAGGTTAGAGGTGAACGGATTGACCGGGGCGAGTGCCCTAATACGCGTGCACGCAAGCCGTGACGTACCGGTTCGAATCGCGAATTTGACGTTACAAGAAATAACCCTTCCTAAGAATAAGGTTGTCGCTTCACTAGTTCATGCTGAGGTGTCCGAACCGTTACCTGATTCAGGCGAAGTTCCTGTGCGAGGAATCGAAGTTGTAGATGTCGAGAAGATGTTCCAGTTAGGTCACATCGAAAGTGTTAAACGAGACAGCCTTACCGCCTTAATCACAAAGTACAGTGACGCGTTCGCGCTTGATAATCTGGACTTGGGATGTTGTGGTGTTATTAAGCACCGTGTCCCGACACAGGACGCTGCGCCGGTGTACCGTAGGGCGTACAGGATACCATATTCGAAAAGAGAAGAGATGGAACGTCAGGTCAGCGAGCTGATGGACAAAGGAATCATAGAACATTCCACGTCACCATGGGGCGCTCCGGCATTGTTGGTAGAAAAACCAGATGGATCGTATCGTTTCGTTGTCGACTATCGGGACCTCAACAAGGTCACCAGAGTTGATCCATATCCTCTTCCGAACATTCAAGAAACACTGTCACTTTTAGGGGGTTCTCAGTATTTTTCGGTCGTGGACATGGCTTCGGGTTATTGGCAGATTCAGCTAGACGAACGGGACAAGGAAAAGACGGCGTTTAACACTCCGACAGGGCATTATCAATGGACAAGAATGCCGATGGGACTTGCAAATAGTGCTGCCGTGTGGCAGAGAACAGCCGATGTTGTTTTGGCTGGACTGCTTGGAAAGTCATGCCACGTTTACCTAGATGATATAATTATTTTCAGTAACAGTTTTGAGGACCACATCGAGCACATAGAGAAAGTTCTGGTTAGATTGAGGGAAGCGGGGCTCAAACTGAAGCCGTCCAAATGTCAATTTCTGAAATCGGAAGTCAAATACCTTGGACATATAATTTCAAAGGATGGAGTCAGGCCAGATCCGGGAAAAGTGCAATGTGTCGAAGAGTTCCCTAGACCAAGCAACGTTAAGGAGGTTCGCCAATTCTTGGGGTTGGTCGGTTATTATCGTCGCCACATTCCCGATTTCGCAAAGCTAGCTAGACCCCTCACTCGCCTTACGTCCAAGTCAGTTCGATTTTGCTGGGACGGTATGGCCGAAGACGCATTCACTGTGCTCAAAGAGAAGCTTGTCACGGCCCCGGTTTTGAGATTCCCAGATTTCACCCGCCCCTTCACGCTCACGACCGACGCATCGAAGCACGCTATAGGCGCGATACTGTCTCAGACATTTGATGGTCAAGAACACCCGGTGGCGTACGCAAGTAGGCAGCTTAATAAAGCAGAACGAAACTACGGCGCCACTGAGCAGGAGTGTTTGGGAGTAGTGTGGGGCATACGTCATTTCAGGTGTTACTTGTACGGCAGGCGCTTCCAGGTAATAACTGACTGCAGATCGCTAAAGTGGCTCATGAACACCCGAGACCCCAGCTCGCGTCTAGCTCGGTGGAACTTGCTCTTACAGGAGTACGACATGGAAATCACACATAAGGCAGGGAAGGTGAATCAGAACGCTGATGCGCTCAGTCGAACGGCTGTGAGATCGGTGCATTTCCTCCCTGTCATTGAGGACTCCGAAATTCACCGAATGCAAAGGGAAGACGATAAGCTAAAGAAGGTTATGGCGGGGTGCGAAGCGACAGCTGAACAGAAAAACGGGCAGTTCTTTCTGGACTCTGATGGACTCCTTAAACATAGGTCAAGTACAAAGTCCCCCCCCGGAGGGCATGCTAACGCGCGTTGTCGTTCCGCGAGCGCTGGTGTCCAGCGTTATTAAATCATTCCATGATGCGCCGTATGCAGGGCACTTGGGGGCTCGCAAGACAAGGGCACGGATAAGGGCCTTGTATTTCTGGGAAGGAATGATAAACGACATCAAAGAGTATTGCGCGAAATGTGTGTCGTGCTGCCTCATGAAAAGCCCTAAGAATGTGGAGCGGGCGCCGCTTCAGGTATTCCAGGAGGTGGGGACCCCTTTCGAACGCACCGCCATGGATATAATGGGACCGTTACCCACGAGTGGTGGCGGCAACCGCTATATCCTTATGTTTATTGACCACTTATCACGCTACGCTGAGGCGATTCCCATGCCGAATCAAAAAGCGGAAACAGTAGCTCGTGCATTCGTGGAAAATATAGTCCTTCGTCACGGCGTACCGCAACAACTGCTTACCGATCGCGGAGCGAATTTCACGTCACAGTTGATGCGAGAGATATATAGTCTTTTGGGTGTCAAAAAGCTACAGACGACGGCTTACCATCCCCAGTGCAACGGTGCAGTAGAAAGGCTAAACCATACCATCAGCACCATAATATCTCACTATGTGGCTCATGATCAGCGGGACTGGGATCAATGGCTTCCGTACGCATTGTTCGCGTACAATACGGCGGTACACGAGGGAACTAAGGAAACTCCGTTCTACCTTCTCTACGGCCGCAGCCCAACCATCCCAAGCGTCGCTGTATCCTCGCCAACAATGAACTACGGAACTCTGGAAAACTACAGAGTAGAACTGGAACAGCGCTTGGCGATGGCACATGAAATAGCACGAAGGGCGCTGAGTTCGGCTGCTCACGCACGACGAGAGCGTCAGGGAGTAAAGACCCGCGACAGGCCATACAAAGTAGGGGATGCCGTATACCTTAGAACATTTGCAGCGCGAACGGGTCTCGCTAAGAAATTGTCGCCGAAGTGGAGGGGTCCGTTTGAAGTTGTCGAAATTTTATCGGATGTCACTCTAAGATTAAAAGGAATCAGATTGAGAGATGACAAGATTGTTCATATCGACAAGCTGAAGTTGGCCCCAGGGTCGGTCGAATTTACCTCCAGCGTAAATGCGAGAACTCGAATGCGATCTGGAAAGGAAGTTGACGGCCATGCAAACGATGCAACCGACGTCGAGGTGCCGCACACGCTGACCGAAATGACGATGATGGACGCGGCGCTCGCCGAGGCATCAGCACCGTCATGCGAGGAAAATCAGTTAAGCCCGCTGCCACCGAGCAGTGTCAATGCTATGCCTGATGCTGTACCGGTGCACTCATACGCCCTCAGAAGTAGAGGTCCGGTTGATTCCGTTGCAGCACTGTACCTGGAGGCGAAGACATGTAACTAGGCGGGCAAAACTCCTCTGGATTAATTGTCCCTATAACATGCAGCTTTTGGCATGCTACCGTTGCGTCTGTCTGCAGTCGCGCTAAGTTAATGTGGTGCTTGTGGTGTTTTTCAATCCAGCTTTCAGTGCCTTGTTGTATTTTATTGTTGTCTGGAGACAATTTTGTAATAGATATCATTTGACTGTGTTGTTTAGGTTAGGTTTTTGAAGTTGTACGAGGACTTTGGGCGGTTACGGGGTTAGTTGTTCTTACTGGGGAACGCATGCAGCGCAGTGCAGTGAACATTGTTTCAACATGTGTGTCTGCAACTGCGTCTCGAGTGAAATAACTTTCAAGAACATCCAGTGAATGAGGACAATGTGATTGTGTGGGCTGCAGTTCGTGTTGTCGTATTTGAATTTTCGTTTTTGTAGAAAATTCCTGTTGTAGGGAGGGCGAGTGTGACGGTTTGGGGATTTGCTTCTGGGAGAGGTGAAATGGCTTTCCCGGGGGAGGCAACTGTAACACGATACGACCCGCCTTGCGCGAAGTTGCAGTGCCAAGGGGGCCATGAGGACTCGTCCGGCAAACGTTCGGCCACATGTTTTCGGGTGCTCCCGGTGTCCGGTTTCGACACAGCGTCCGCGAAGAGTGTCTAAAAATAAAGAGCAAAAAGAAAAGCCCGCGAAAACGAAGGAAGTGGCAGTGGGCGGTTGGTTCGGACACGAAAAGGAAGCAGAGAGAACGCTGCGACTGATCGCCAGAACCGAGGTTCAGCGGCCAGTAAGTTGCTGTAGTTTTCCCCTGAATCGGCCACCGCCCCGTAATTCGAAGGACGTCATAACCCAGGACTGAGAATTCTTGGAGAAGCATCTCATCTTTTGTCGACGCCGGGATCCTCGCTTCAGCCAGTCATCGGCCCCTACGCTTCGGACGTGAATCTCGCCCCAAATCCAGGATTCATCGCTGTGTGACGAGAGACGACGCACTCGGTGAGAGCACTGACTTTGTCACCGTGCCGAGGTCCTCTTTAGGTTAGGGAACACCATAGTAGATCTGTGTGAGCATTTTTATCGTCTGTATCGTGTATCGCATTTGCCACATTAAATGTTTGTTGTTTCTTTTGTGCTGAGTCTCTCTGCCTCTGCGGGTGCCCACGTTAGCGTTTCCCATCCCGTTGTGCTCCGTCTGCTCCAAAACCGGGAGGCGTCACAGTAGCATCCTGTGGAATTGCATTATTGACCATCAGTATCAAAACTGCATATTCTTTTTCAATTAGCTACTTCATTCGTTGTTTGTTCAAATCTCCCATAATTTTTTTAGACACAAATATTATGCATGCTGAACTGAGTTCTTATTCCTGATTCCCCCTGAGCCGTGTGTTTTCCTGTATTTCTTCGTAACTTTCTGTGTCTCTGCTGCTTGATATTCCTTTTCGTTTTGCTACTGGAAATGGCAAGCCTAACCATGGCTAACCTTTCCCTTTTTTTTCTGTTTTTTAGTCAGAATTAAACATACCACCCCCCCCCCCCCAAAAAAAAAAAAACAAATTCGAGTCAACAGCTGCGTTCCATCTCTGAGTGTCGTCTTCTGCGTTTTTGACCGGGCAGTGATTTATCCAGACCCCCCCCCCCCACCTACACCCCCTAATACCCCCCAAAATCTAGAGGAGACCCCCTAAAATTTTGTGCGACAGAGCAATATTTTGTTAAAACCATGTAAATGGACCCCCTTGCAGAGCCCCCCCCCCCATCCGCATGGACGAAATTCTGGGTAAACCACTGTTTTACCGCCTTTAGTGGTGTGCGTTCTGATACATACAGCAGTTATTTTACTCTCACGTTGTACACGACAATACATCTATCATAAGTTCTAACACGGACGAATACTTGTCACACTATGCCAGTCAAGTGAAATGAGCTCCTACCCTTCCAACTCCATGCGCTTGAACTATCACCTTTAAATTCCGCTCAACAACAAAGCTCCTGCACAATTGCATCCATAAAGTGTTCACGAAACACAAAATGGATGTACACTGCGTCTTCCCGACAACCAAACATCAACAAAACGGTCTCAGGATCTAGTTACTTGCGACCCGTCGCCGCGCCCGGAAATTACCAAAGGCCGCCTAGGGTTTCGTGTTCCCGTTGTGCTTTGCCGGATTCATTTTTTTTTCTGCCAGTGGCATTTCACCGTTGGGCTCCACCACGGTGTTGGTCAATTTTAATGAGGATGCCCAGAGTGTTGTTAAAGGAATGCGACGACTTACGCAAGCATTGTCTCTTATGTGTCAGCAGGAGGCATTTTGAGGGTTGTGCAACACAACAAGGCTGGGTAAATACGGCCACCGATTCGAGAGAACGAGATTGCAGAAAGTCAGTTCAACTCAGGCGGAAACAAAAGGGCAAAACGAAGACTATGGGACATCTACCGTACGCGCAATTATATACAGCTGCCGAGTTAGTGTTATCCAAGCAGTTCAATATATTTCGTCACTTCTGCCGATGCGTTCCTTCTGAGACCCACAAGAGGGAGAGGAAGAAAAAGAAAAGTCACATCTCACAGTCATGTATTCATACACGAAATGACTTTCTTTCCCTAAAGTCAGGACTATAGAATCGTAACAGGAAAAAAAAAAGAACAAGAATGAAAGAGACACGACTTGTTTCAGAACTGAAAAAAAAAAAAATGAAAGCCCATTATCGACATATTCCATTCCTGTGCATTTGCCACGTCATAAAAAGAAAGAAAGAAAAAGAAACGAGAACTAAAGAAAAATGTGGACTCTGGAGGTTACGTTGTAATAATATCCCTTCCTCCTCACACTCTCCAGGGGACGAAGGTATGAAATGAGAATTTTCATTCAAGCGATTTGATTTGAAGCCCTATGTTTTTCTGTCTGTCTGCATTGATGTGGGCATCTTTTGTCGCACAAAAGGAAGGGTCGCAGTGTCTTTTCGGTTAGGACTTGAATGGAGAGACACGAAACCGGCTGCAAGAAAAGGAGAGGACATTTTTGGCTCCCAGTGACTCGGCAATGACAGTCTCATTTCCGTTTCGGTCTGCCATTGGCTCTTATAAAAGACTGGATATACGCGCTGACGACCGTTTTACGCTCGTATCGGATTTCCACTGACGACGACACCATCTTTATCACGTTTCTGGCGCAGCGTTTTTGAAGACCCGTCATAATGTTTCCGCTAAGTTCCGCGGGTTAATTCGCGCAGCGGTAAACCGTGACATCACTAAAGTTAGTGAACATCACATATCGCGTCGTCGAAAAGGAACTGCTATATGAGCTCCGAGCAGCAGCAGCGTGTTGTGTTTGTTTGGTGCAAAATTCGAGAAGATGGGCTCACTAATTTTTTTACTCATCTAATGTGTCAACGACACGAACAAAAACTGTACTAAAGAAAAAAAAGCTTGACGACAGTTCTTCCTAACTGTGAATGCCCTGCTGAATGGCTGGTATTATTGTGAACCCAAAGGTATAATATGTATATTTATATTAATGATTTTAATTAGTGAATTGGTATATAGGTACATATACAGTGAACCCTCGTTAATATGACCCCCGATAATCTGACATACCCTCTTTACGACCATACTCTTGGGGAACAATGCAGTGAAAGCTCTGCAAATCCCTCCCGTTAATATGACAATTCCGCATTATGACCAAAATTTTCGGGAACGACCACGGTCATAATAACGAGCCATATATTCGTGTTAGTATCGATATGTACTTAGAAAAGGGAGGTATGATTTAACTACATATTTGTCTCCTTCCTATATGAGACTTCGGTATTTTAGCGGCTATCTCAGTCATGGTTTAGGACTGAAGTCAGGGATTCGTCAGTTGCGAAGGGTCTTTTTTCGCGCAAAAAGAGAGAAAACCGAATAAAGCACTCGAACGTCTATTCCGCCACGAAACCTCTGCACTTTCATGGACATGATCGGAGAAAGAATGAAACCCAGTTAAGGACAACCCTTGTCGGGGGAACACCATAGTGCAAATACGTGTGCACATAACAGGCAGGCAAAATGAGTAGGCGTTATCTCTTAACCCGATTCATTACTGCGGGACTTGTTTTTCTCAAATTTGCTTTCTAGTGGCCCGATAGCGATAGTGACCGAGCCAATTCACAAAATTTGTGACAGGTGCCCAGCTTAGAATGAGGCATGCTGCATACGCTTATCCCGCTTGATGAGTGTGCATAAAGCATTCTCAGCACACTCGACTAGTGAAGTACTTGAGGTTACTTCTAAGAAAAAACATGTTGCTATCTCTATAATTAAAATAACAACAATTTTACAGGGCGGCAGAAACCTTCACGCAATGTTATTCTGCTTGCAATACATTCAGAAAACGACAACCCCTTCCATTATAATTCCTTGAGTGGTCATGCGAAACACCCTGTGTGTGCACGCCTTATAGACCACCGTGAATAAGGCTATCATTTTAGTAGCATGCATCGAGACAGAGAGAGAGAGAGAAAAAAAAAGGCGTAGATCGAAACTGCATCGCTGTACCTCAATACATCGTAATTTTGCAATTTCACGTAAGAAAATTATCTACCTATATATATATACATTTGCAACAAATTGTTCGTACGCGGTGTAGACGCAGCAAAGTAAACTTCAACCCTAATAGTTCAACTGGAGTTTAAACAGCCTCAAAAATACGAATAAAAAGAGAGAGAAGAAAAGCTACACCCACAGACTACAGAAAATTATACTCTTTTGAAGGGCACCTGCTGAAAACTTAGGAGGCGGGTCACTTGTTTCGCTCGGAAAGTCTGCACTGTTGTCTGTTTGTAAACGTCGTATCTCCCAGATGATGCACGCACGTGCCAAAACAGACAGATCACCAAAAATTTGAAATACCGTACTGTCGATAAGAGCGCTCCCAACATGTGCTACCTAATTGAAAAGCTTTGTCTAATATTTCTCCTTTTCTCTCTCTCTTTCTTTCAACCCCTCGCGCCCGCAGAACTCGCACTAGCCGGGATGGCGTGAGAGACCCATGTCGTGCGCTCGAATGGAATAGCGTGACTTAACAGTGGTTGTTTTAGCTCGTGCAGGGCTTCCGAAGTTTCTTCCCAACAGAAGCAGAGGTAGCCATCGATAAAAAAAACTTCCCTCAGGAACGAGGGCTGCTACATGCGGTCCAAGCAGACACTTTAAGCGCTACAATTAAGGAAGGGAGAGAGTATGTGAGATTGTGCAGGTTGGTTGAGTTAAGCGTCACATTTTCTGAATAAAAAAAAAAAAATAGGGTAGATTTTTAAGCTAATTTTTTTTATGCAGCGTAAGGTAGTGCACGGGGAACGTATATCACGTATAGAATACATTATTTTTGTCGAAACTGATTGATTGATAAAAGAAAAAAAAATTGATTTTTCTCGAAACTCCGACGCATATATTGCTGCTTTTACTTGTAATTGAACGCGAATACGAACAAGAGACAGGTGAACGTCGAACTTTCAACCTACTTTTATTGCTACTGGTCAAGAAACAACGCACATCGCGATCAAACAACGCCCCCCAGCACCCAGTTGATAACACATCCTTCAGCCAAACCGTACACCCTTGTCAAAAGACATTTCTTGTTGCTGCGAAAGCAACGCAGTGGGCGTGCTGACACATTTGTCACTTAACTTATCTGATAAGACTCCACGACCTGCTTGTGATGTCGATCTGCTGAGTTGCACAAAATCTTTGTCGAACAAAACAAAGACGACCACCCACAATCCCCTGTATGGACAGCCAGCTGCGAATCCCGCGCAGTGCTCGCTACTTAATTCTTCTGCTCCTGGAGACGTTCGTTTATACAACGGTCCGTCTCACCTATATGTAACATCTTCCACGGGAGAGGGGGACGAGTACACCACACCCGTGCAGCACAGTGTATGCTTATCTCGATGTTCCACCGGACAGCCAAACTCGCTGGCGGATTTTATGTTCATGTTTTCTGCATAAGAAAGAAATGATAGTCTCTCCTGACTGATACGCGTATGGAATATAAGTCACTGCAGGAAGAACGTTGATGTTGATGCTGATGAAGAAAAATAACAGGAAAATAATAATAAATAATAGGAAGAACGTATTACACGAAGATACGTTCTCGGTTCGGAATCTTCTGCAAATACTGTTGTTGATTATATATCCTGTCATTGAGCACCAATACCGATTCTACGTGCACGTACACTGAGATTTGTCAGACCTTTTGTCACTTCGGTGATAATGGTAAAGTGGCGTCCGTACAGGTAGCAACGGAAGCGGCGGAGAACCCAAACTACAGCTAAACATTCCCTGTTCGGTTGCCCTGTATCTCTGCTCAGGTCCGTTTAGTGGAAGACTGGCATACGCTACAGGGTGTTCTACGCCATCGAACATCCGTCCCTCTGCAATTTAACCAGGGCTGGAGCTACAGCAACGCCTGAAGCTAGCTCAATGCCGAAGGGATCCTGTAATCGCGAGCTACGCGCGAAACTTCCGCCGGCGGAACTGCTCTTCCTCTCGGTACAGATTCAGTCATAGTAGGTAGGAAACACGTGTCGATTAACTGCACCCTCACTCAACAGTGAGGGTGCAGAGGGTTAATCGACACGTGTCACGGCGTGACAGGAACCGCACCCAAGCCGCCTGATCGCGTCCTATTTACAATAATAGGAACTTGTTCTCCGCCGATGTTCAAAACACCATCGCTCAGCAATTAAATCTACGCCCTGCTGATGAGGCACTTCGTTGGAGAGGAAAGTTTCTCAGTACATACAAAGCACTGAGGATTGAATTTGCAGCTGCCTATACTGAACGGCACTTGATAGCATCCTACGGTCGCGAGCCGGTCTCCGGTGAATCCGACCAGGAACCGACCGCTATCCACCGCGCAATTTTTTTTCTTTCCATCTATACGATCTAACTTACCGAGGGCGCTCGCCTTCGCGAGGCTTACTTTGGAGCCCGTGACAATAGGGCATCTCATCTTAATGCCACCGGTATGACACTCCACGATGGGTCTCGTTTCTCCGCATAAATTAATGAGAACAGTCTTATTCTCGTCTGCGTTGCGGACGCCCGAAGAGAACGCGACTCGTTTTCCGAACGCGAGGGTCCCTGGTCAATTACTTCGCGGTCCGTTCTTTCTATTCTCATTGTCATTTGGCAGTCCCGTACCGAATATCGTAGCAAGCAGTTGCGAGGAAAATGTCCCGTCTGACCACAGACACAACACACAGCGCGGTCGAGTCGCGCCTTGATCTCCTCTCTTTCACTCCTTTCACTGTCACCAACGCGCCGTACCACTGTCTCTTAATCCCAAACAGTGCGCTCATGGATTTCCTCCCGCGCGGCTATCTCTATGGCTGCTTCAAAGCTTTCGGGGTCGCGGGAATGGGTAAAGCGTCCCACAAGCGCACAGGATGCCTCAGTCCCTTCGAAAAGTGTGTCAACAACTACTCCTTCAGTAGCTCTAGCGCATTTTCTCCCGTTTGTTTGGCCCCGTCGTCGCTGTATTCCGTCAAAGTTGCGTTACGTAGGCTGCGCAGCCTAGAAGCAAATGGTCCTCTCCAGCACTCTGCCTAGCCCCCATAATTTTTTCCAGTTTCGCATGCGCAGGCTCTATGTCAAAGCGCTTCTTAGCGAGTGATTTGAACTCCGCGAATGTTTTGGTCCGGCAGACTTGTACCTCCTGCCACGCAAAGCTAAATATGCAGCTCCAGTCATTTTGCATCGAGCGACACCTATCAACTGACACGGCACAGCATGTCTGACGTCCCTCGGAAGACTTAGGAAAATCCAGCGGGGGAAGGGAGGACGCGGCGTGTCTATGCAACTTGTACCCTGCCACCAAGTTGCCGGCGTTCCCGGTCGGGTTGGAACCCGCAACGGTGGGATCAGTATGCGGACGCGCTACCACCGGAGCCAGCCGGTGGTACTGTAATTGTCGGCGTTAGCAGTTCATCCAGTCGACCAGAAGTAGTGTTGTACGATACATTTAAACCACGTTGCCGTGACAGAAGAGCTACACACTTACAAAAATGTGTAGCAGGCAACATACTACGTCACCAAGCTTGCGACGTGGCAACCTGTCAGGGAACACTGGACATAATGCTCCTGCAAGGGTCCTCCGTCGTAGCGTGGTTTGGACCCGAAGGCATAGCCAGCGAGCCGAAACAGGGTTAAAACAAAACAGATAACGGTTTAATTGCGAGAATACATGGGTGAACGTTCAGAGTCCAGTCCGAGGGAAGGAAGACCCCGTTTTCTCCGATGTCTCCCTCTTTTGATGACATCGGACCCGAGCCCAGCATTTTGACGACCTCCGTCTTGGACACGCGTGAGTCCCATTGGTTGTTTCAACACCACAGGAGGGCTCAGTTTCAGGAACTCGCCTTCGCAACTTGACACCGAGGTCCTGGCATGGTAACGGGGACGAACAAAGAGGGCTGAAACAACTCCCACGCAGCTGCCCCATGTAACAATGCTCTTTGAGAACTTCATACGTTATACGCCCTGTGGCACTCGTATGTTCAATGGCAGTTGGTTTCAATTATCACTGAAGACTTCCCGTGCGATGTAACTGCCACAAAATGGCGTGCAGCCCTCGATAGCGACATCACCTGGGATTATATTTGGCTGGAAGCGCAATAGGCACCGGAAGTCCAATTGCGCAAAATCAGCGCGGCAGAATAAAGCGCAACAAGTCCTGCGAAGCTACGTACCTCTGCATGTACAGGAAGCTCCCGTACACCTTCCTGCACACTGTCCGCTTCTAGAGCGATGTAACCAGTCTGTCAGTACTAGAGAGAAGATTTTTAAGCACTAACAGGGGGCTCTCTTGACACTATAGTACTGCATAGCACACAGTGTTCCAAACATGTCGCAGATGATATCACTCTGTCTCCGGATAAGCTGAGAAAGGGGGCGCACACCTTTCCATGTATCAGCTTTCCTTACAGTCCGAAGATAAAACGGTACGATTCTGGAGGTTGGTTGGCCTGGGACGATTCATGCGCCGAAGAGCGCTACCTGTTAGTGCGTAAAAATCCGTTATCTAGTTATGACAGTCTGGTTACATCGATATAGAAGCGGACAGCGGCTCATAACGTGCTCTTCTACTTGTCTCGGCCAACATTCGTATAACCAGCGAACGTCAACGTTTTCTTTACGTCAGTTATCGGTTGTTTGTGACCTCGTTGGTGCTCGATTATCAGTGTATCTGCGCAGTAGCCTCCGCTGGCTGGGCAATCAAAGCTGACATGGCTGAACGAGACGATATAGGGATTCTCAAGGACGAACTTTCATTTCTGTATCTTTAGAGCTAGCAGGAGTATGTCCATGCGGGCTGTTTCAGACGAACGGCTTTCTCGTGCGGACCCATTAAAGTTGGGCCGATTTGACACTAACCTCTTTGTTGTCCGTTTGCTTCAAAAATAGAACCTAAGGGGCAATCGAGCCCCTGAATAGTAATAATCGTGCCCCTGGGAACTCCATTCAGATTACCGTGCTTCAGGGGGGGAGGGGGAATATGTTTATTAAGAAAAAAAGAAAGGAAAGGTCAGCCAGGCAAAGAGCCGGCTTGCTATTCCGAAAAAAAAAGGGGAAGGGGAAAACGAAAAAGAAAAGGAAGAAAAAAGGATGGATCGAAACAGAGGAAAGAGAGAAAAACAAAAAGCAACAAAAAGAAAGGAAAGGAAAAGAAAACAAGAAACAAAAAGAAAGGAAAGAAAAAGAAAACAAGAAACAAAAAGAAAGAAAAGAGAAACAGAAAGAAAGAAAAGAGAAAGAGAAAGAAAGAAAAGAGAAAGAGAAAGAAAGAAAAGAGAAACAAAAAGAAAGAAAAGCGAAACAAAAAGAAAGAAAAGAGAAACAAAAAGAAAGAAAAGAGAAACAAAAAGAAAGAAGAGAATAAACACTAGCACAACGTTACATGCAGTTCACGAGTCCTGAGACTCGGAGAAAACCAAGGAGAGCGGCAGTGACAGCCCACTGGTTGGGGTGCAAGACGGGGCCAAGAAGAGCGGCCAACGAAAAGTCGTCACAGCCAATCTGGAGCAGACGGCAACGGAGGGTGTCCCTATGTTGAAGGTGCTGCTGGCAATACAGGAGTTGGTGTGGGATGTCCGCTTCCACTCCACAGACATTACAGTTTGGTGAACTTAGCCGACCCATCTTGAAGAGAAGTGAGGGTGTACGGGCAACATTGAGTCGTAGGCGGTGGAGAAGGGATTCTTCTTTACGGCTGCGGTGGCAAGTGATGACGAAACGAACTCCATGAATGGGTCGATAGACCGTAGGAATGAGTTGTAAGTCGTACTTTCGGCACGGAACTGCTGAGCACATGTGGCACACCGACGGCGTATGTATAGACGGCATGTGGAGGCTGTAAGTGGCAGAGGTGCCAGGGCCGAAGTGTCATCAGACCCAGCGCGTCTCGCTACTGTGTCTGCTCGGGTATTTCCATACACGCCTACGTGGCCAGGGACCCATTGAAACGTGATGTTGTAACCAGTGGCGAAGAGTTCATTGAATTTTTGAAGCGTCATGGTATGCAAATCGCTTATTATGCTTCAGGGGTATTATACAGCGGCTTCGGAAAACTCTGAACTTAGCTGCAGCTCAATCTACGTCAGCGACCAGTCACGAAAAAAATATTTTACTTTAACTGCTATTTGCTATTGGAAGTGAAAGAAAGGCAGAAATGCTATCAGTGGATTGTTTTTGTTTCTATTTTTTTTTTTTCATAGCTGATAGTAATGACGCCCTGGCCATGTTAAAAATAGACAAAAACGGTATTTAGAATTCCTAGAAGGATGTGATCTTGATTTATCAAATAGAAGACCAGGAACAATGCAGCAAAGTCTTTTCGCTGAACCGTGAGCTGCAGCAGCTCAACTGAATATGGAAAATTAACGTCGCATGACACATATTTGTTGTTGTTAGTATTCTGCGAGAGATGAGATGATCTGGAGAGAATGAGATGATGGGATGATGACAAGTAACAGTGGCAACCTAGGTTGCAGATGGGGGCAAATAAGTGGAAATATCTAAAGTAGCCCATTACTGGGATGTGTTATTAAGTGTGATCTAAACACACGTCTAAATTGATTGTGTGAATATTGGGGATCCATGAAGTGCGCGGACCTATTGGGGAAGTGTGGAACTAGATACCTCATGGACTGCCTACCGTAATTGGTTCTCCGTGTTGGCATTGCAAATTTTCGAGTGTCTCTTATAGGGTACACAATCGTCCTTTGCGTAGGCACAAGATGGCCTTCTTTAACCAGCCTATGAATATGTATTCCGAGTTTAAAGAAGAACATATTTTCAAAGGCGAGAATGAGGGCGTCTGAAAAAAGTTGTGTAGATAAGGGGTAAAAAAATCGGAATTAGTGATCATGAGCACAGCGCGGCATGGAGGACACGTACTTTACGTAAATCTGTTATAGACGTGTTCCCACAGATAAGTAGGTAACAATAGAGTTCTGAATAAACGACGGCGTAATACATTTTCTTAACCAACTAATTTGGGAGAATGTTCCTAATTCGGCTTATGACACCTATTGATCTGGATAGGTGCGAGGCGAGTTTATTGACGTAGGTTTTTCAGTGTAAGTTTTCATAAAAGCACACACCGAGAAATTTGATTTCATTTGCTCGTTCAAGGGGATCCCCGTTAATACGCAACGTAAAGGAAGAGTCTAATGGGTTGTCAATACGTCTAAATACAACAAATTTAGTTTTTTGAATGTTTGCAGTAAGACAGTTTGAAACAAGCGAAATAAAAAGAGCCTCTAGATAGCTGTTCGCAGTTGAAGACAAAAACGATAGGTTGTCATGAGAAAAAAAGGTATGGGCATCGTCAGCGTATAGAACTATGTTGGGAGTGAGGTATCATTAATATAAAGCAAAAACAGAAGGGGCCCAAGAATGGACCCCTGGGGCACACCATATCTAATCAGTCCCTTATTGCATTCGACACCATGTATTCTTACATATTGATAACGAGAGGACAAGTAACTTTTGATCAGGTTTGATCATTCATAGTTTAATTGCTGTCATTGTACCATCACTTCTACCTCCGCCCTAAACGTGTGGGAGTAGAGGTCCCAATGTCGAAATGAGCCAACCCCTCCGTATCAATGCAATGTCCATGACCACCCTCCTTAGCCCCGTCCCTCGGCCTACCCAGTGGGCCATCACCACAGCCCTGCTGCAAGACTCAACCTTGCCTCCTGTGGTATGGTTTGCATGTGCTGCTAGTGTGCTTCTTTTCTTTTTTTTAATAACAAGCCGGCTGACCTTTCCTCTTTCCTCTTCTTTCTTTTAATAAACATATCCCTCCTTCATATCCTCCATATCCTCCTTCTTTTCCCAAATAAGATAAATTCCACCACTAGCTTCGAACTCGAACAGCACGTAGCATCGCATCTTCACTAGTAAATTCCAATGTACCAATTTCGTCATTTCGGAAATGCGCATACAAGAGTGCAGAGCGTACGCAACGAGCTAAGCGGGGCAATCATTTAAATGCGTCCTTACTCAATTATAACGTCCTCTAAAACCCTACCCAAACCTCACAGAGCCTACCATCCTATACGCCAGCCAACCACCTCATTTACAATCCACCCATCAGCCTAAACTTCCTTAGTAAAGGAGAGACAGAAGCCCCCGTTTTAAGCAGCCGCGGCACGTAGAGCTTCGACAATCCTCCGGACGCAAGGAAGCGAAAAAGTCAACCCCACTTTTTTTAATTAACAACTCGCAACGTTCCTTCCGTCGCTACTTGTTCAGGCAGAGGAAGAACCTTCAAGAGCAGACCTCACCGAGTAAAACAAAAAAGAAAGACAGAAAGGAAAGGAAGGAAGAAAAAAAATATGGTACGTCACGCCAAATTTAGTGCGCCCTCTTTAAAGCGTGCGCGGAACCGGGCTAGCGTAACCTATAGCGGCCGACCCAAGTAGCTGTTATAAAACAAATTAACACACGATAAAGGAGCCCCACGAGAAAGCTTCCCTTCAATGGTTTCTTTCTTTTTTCCCTTGTACTTCCCGAAACCTTGGCTTCGTTGCTCTTTTCACTGACTGCAAAGGATCGATCTTGTGCAACCTTTATTACTCTACATATTGAGGGAACAAACGGCCGAAAGCATCATACACGCGGAGCGAGTCCTGTATCTCGTCTTTATCGGCCCCGGGAGGTCCTCGAAGGAAAATTTCAGCGCGACGCGTTGCCGCGAAGAATGGCACGGAGGGTATATGTACGTAAACTGGATGAAAAGAACAGTTAACAAACTGTAAATGAACGCGTTCCATGTGGTACGGTGGTTTGACCAGGTAGATAAAAGGGGAGCATACTGGTTCGGTACGTGAAACAACATTTGAAGCACAGTCTCTGCGGCTGCGATGGTGACACGATATACCACCAGGGTTGCGGAATGGGGTTACGCATTTTCAATTCAGTTCAATTTGAATTGCTTTTATTTCCCATTCAACGATGGATGGGGCCGGGGAAAGAAGCCGAAGGCGCAGCTTGACGAGCCCACCGGCACCTACAACCGTCGGTGACAGCAGCTGGTAAGCAAACTGATAACAAAGTAGCACACGACCGAGGAACTTTGATAATATTAAGAGAAAGTAGGACACCTTAGACCAAAACAGACTAAATAGACGTTACTAAATACCAGACTAAACACCAAAATAGACACTACGCTCTGTACCTTCTAAAATCCCGGTTTATAAGGTACATTTTTGCAAAAATGTACCCTATATTTTATACGCTACGCGCTGCATTGTCCCATAAGCCGTTTAGCTTAGACAATAGGAGGGGGATTTTATAAGGTACATCAGGCTGTAAGGTTCACAATTCAGAAGGTACTATATATACTATAAGGTATCCCTTTTATCAGGTACGTAGTTTAAAAGGTACAGCGGATATCAGGTACACGTCCCATGAGGTACGCGAAATGTCAGGTACATGTCTTGGAAGGTATGTGAAATATCAGGTACGCGTTGTATCAGGTACGCCTCGTATGAGGTACTCTGCTTATAAGGTTCGCTAGATATCAAGTACGAGGGGTATCCTGAATATACCCGTGTACTCGTGCAGTGAACATGCATTGCTGATTGTATACATGCAAACGTGGAAGTCACGGAAGCATAGACATTTGTTGCGCAGAATATTTTATTGGATTACCGCGCCTTTAGCTTCTTCAGCAACTCACATAAGCAATTTTTCATATATGATTTTGGAAAGGGCTGGTCCCTAATCAAGTAGATCTGCAACAGTCCCAGGGGTTGACCAAATGGCTTGTACTTCGGGCTGTGGGTCTGGAAGACAAATGGGGAAGGTCAGACACTATGTTAACTATCATTTCACAGGTCACAGGTTGCATTTATTTCGTACTCACCGAAAACTATTAATCGACGATTGCGTAACATGCACATGTATCTCGCTGTATAGCGTCTGATAACTTTAAGCATGTAAACGTTTTGCAAGACAACAAGGAGCATAAATTATAATCTCTGACTGATACATACCTGCAACTGATACTTGAGCTTCAATAGTAGTTGAAACTGTGTGACCAGCATTGCCTTCGAGATTCGTGGTACGTAGTGGACCAACTAGCGGGAGAGATGAGAGTTAGAATAACAGTGATGTGAAGTTGCTGTCGTTGTACTATAGGCGACCTGCGCTTACTAGCCACTAGTTATTGTGCTACAGCGCCACTCGCGGAAAGCGCGCGCATAGTCATGCTGTAGAGTGCCGAGGCGAGTGTGTTGTGTTTGCGCTTAGGTATGGGGGGGGGGGGGCTGAAATCTTCTATGCTAATGTTTTTTTTTTTTTGCTTGCATGAGCTGACACACTGATAATAATTGGGAAATTTACACGTAAGGGGGTCTGCAGCATGGCTAGCTACATGCTGCACGTGTAGCCAAGTATAGGGCTGCGGACAATTTTGAGTACCTGGGGTGCTCAGCAAAAGCCTGCACGCTACTACCTGAACCACCGAGACCGGCAGTGCACGAAATGGAAAAATCTATATCATGCAGTGTTCCGCATATTGGGCATCTGTAATACTAACAACTCCTATTCCCTACATTAAAATACTAAACAAAAATGTTGCTTTCGCACAGTGCTAAGCAGAGTCCTCAGCACAGAACACACGTGGAATGTGTCGCCCATGTAGGGCACAAGTGTGACCAAAATTCGAGTATTCCGTATATTTACGTATTTTTATTTATATACGTATTATTAGTTGTGATATATGGCACGCCAGGTTCATGTTATCTTTACTAAATTGAGGTGCCCCACTAAGAAGGGTGGCATGACTAACACGGCGTTCATTGACGGCTGATGATCCTGTGTCGGGATGATGATGATCATTGACTACATGTCTGCACGTGTCCCCGGAAATCCTTGTCACTGAGAATTACATCGCCTTTTTTACACATGATTCAGGAAGCCAGACTTCACAATGCTTTAGAAATATGTAGCCCAGCCACTGTACGTTTTCGAAATGAATAGTAACATGCCTGCTGTCGTTCGATGCCTCCTGTCAGCCGTCGTGATGTGCTTGGCAATATGCATAAGGAGAGGCCATGGATATATAAAAAGGGCTATTTGCAAAATCGCTCGTCTTGTTACCGACACACTGCATACCACAGTTCTTTTCGTTGGCACTCAGTTTTCACTTGGCTGCAACACGTGTTTAAAGGTTTGTACTCTCCTCACCGTGAAATAAAATGTGCCGCACATTGTAAATGAATGCGTAGATGAACTTATTCAATTCAATGAACTGTTGTGATCCAACGTTCTCTCCTATCCTTGCCGAGTGGCTTTCTGAGAAACGGGTTACACGATGTGTGGATATTATCGCATATCCATTGTTTGTTGTGCAGCAATAGTTGCCTCTCGACGACCACCGATTAGGATTTTCGTTTTCCATGGCACAACAAACATAGAATGCAGTAGACGTGACAGCTAACGAGCCAGAGAAGCAGAAGAGAGCTATCGCCGCAGTGACAGCGAGTGTCCTGTGCTGCAGGAATGTGAGAGACATGCAAGCACAGGGCATCTGTGCTGCAGTTCTCTTACAGCTAACATCTTCTAAGTGTGTAGCGCGTGTACGAATGTAGTTTATAAGTTACACGGTAATGTTACGACATCCGTGTGTCACTGGTACGCATGTTTTTGGGAAACCTTAACGAAACGTCGCATTCTTTCTGCATTCTTTCCCAAGTGATTTGACGAGCTGATTCAATATGTAGGCATCAGATATGTAGGCAGTACCGCTCCAAGAGCTCTGCCAGACACACACAAGCGTTGCTATTGTAACAGGTTTGCTGATTTTAAGTCGCTCAATCCGCTGCAACAAGTTCCCGACAACAGGAGGAAAAAAAAAAAAAAACGTTGCAAGTGACTTTTGCATGTGGATATTTCTCTTCCCTTTTTGCAATCGCCCTTCGCTTGCGTCGCACCCACAAGGATCCAGAGTTCCTTCATCAGCTCGCGTGGCTCAGTGGTTAGCGCGCTGGCCATGTCACGTCGAGACTGACTGGGAGGCACCCTGGTTCGAATCCTGGTGTCAGCTGTGGTGTCTGGGGCTTTTCCTCAGACGCTGTCTCAGACGGCTGCCCCAGAATTCGGCCCAGGACGCACATTTCTCCCAGAGCCTTAGTCGTGACGTTGCCCATCCCTGTAGGGCCGACAACGGCGAGATCTTTCAGCACTGCTATCGCCACCACCGCCAGATTTCCTCCCAGGCGTCAAGTAACAGATGGGAACTTGTCAACGCGCAGAGTTGACTTTAAGATGTATTGCTAATCACACAAAATTATGGTATTCAGTTTCCTTAAATAACCGGTTTCAGCCGTACACGCACAACATGCCCTCGTCGACGAGGGCGAGAACGCAACATAAGAGACGCGAAAAAGGTGGGTGAGAGAAAGAAACGACAAGTCGATACAATCTCGGGTCGTCGCCTTGTCAACACAGAAAGATTTGCGCCGGACCAGTCACACGTACTGACACCCGCGTTCCTGCGTGCGACGACGTTAGACATACACGATGTTTGATTTCCGCCTCTCTCTTACGCTAGAAGTCTCCAGCCACGTAGAGTGGCTACTCGGTGTTATGGCACAAGTTTCTTTATGCACGTGGCCTTCCCTGAGGGACGATAAATGTATGTGCTGAGATTACAGTTGTGCCACGACGTAAAGACGCGCGTTATAATAAGACGCGCATCACACATTTGCGAAGCCAAATAAAATTACGTCGGAGTTCACATTGCATTCGTTTTAGTCTCGATCCAGGACACCTACACAGTGCTGGATTTGTGTGTGTGTGTGTGGTGGTGGTGGTGGTGGTGGGGGGGGGGGGGGGCAGACGGGGCATATGGCTCCGGGGCCCCGCCAAAACGGGACCCCTCCCACTACGACTACCACTGTTCCCTCTGTAAGCTATACGGCTTTATGTTCTCGACAAAATAAGATTTATGCAGCAAGAACTTTCGTGCGCTTGGAAAATACTATGCCGGTTGGACGATTTGTACGGCTTATGCCAGGCTAGGGGCATAAGGGGGGGGGGTATATGTTTAATAGAAAGAAAACAGGAAATGTCAGTTAGGCTGAAGCCGGCTTGCTATTCCACGCATACAAAAACTTGAAAGATACAAGGTGATGAATGACCTCACCACAATGGCTTCCGCCGACTGCTCAGAAAAGCACCGCAAAAGTACCGCAAAGAGTCACCGCCACATGATGGTTCTGCAGAACGGATGCTGTGAGAGCCTTAGTCAGGTGCCACTGTCTTTTCTTAAAAACGCTGGAAGTCATTTCTAGCGATCGACATAAAATGGCGTCACAGCCGGCGATGTCATATTCGAGACCTGACACGGGAATTTGTGCCACGTTTTGAAACGATATTTTAGACAGAGTGAACGAGACTAGCAAAATGTTACGAAGTCCAAAGGTCGACCTGAACAGAGCAGTTTCCTTTTTGAGGTCGCTTAAACGCTTTATTGGCACAAAGCGTGAATCATTCTATCACTACCGCATGGCTGGGGAAGATGTAACTGGAACGAGGGAATTTGCTGTAGCAAGAAAGCGCAACCGACAATCCCGTGTACGGCACACTGCAGTAGGCTTCAGAACTGCCCCAGAAGCAGTTCGAGCACGGTATAGTTACCCTTCAGAGAAGTTCCGCATAAAAAAACTTTCGTCCGGCAGTAGATGTATAGCTACTCTTGAACAACGATTGCCGCGTACGAAAAACTCTCGTCCAGGTTTGGTCTCTTCGGAGAAATCGGCATCCTCAGCAAGACACCAGGAAGAAGGCGAGATTCCTGGCAGAAGTCTACAAAGCTGATTTGCATTAACGTTTTCCTGACGAGGTCGTACACTTCTGTCACTTTGCCAAAGCATTTTTGAAAGACGAGGACAGTTCCTCTACACGCTGATTATACACAGAAAGCTCTGAAGTAAGTTTCCCTAATGTAGAGGTGAGGCCGACAACGGCGGGCTCTTTCACCACCACCACCACCCCCACCACCCTAATGTAGAGAATACCCTTCGTATATTTCTCACTATGATTGTCACTGTTCCTGTGAGGGCTCATTTTCGAAACTGAAGCTGCTCATAAAGAACAGTAATCGGGCAACCATGACGCACGGCAGACTTAATACCTTGTCACTGTTATGCATAGAAAGGGACATCCTTAAACAGCTTGATTTTACAGAGCTCTGATTTATTTTTCAGTAACAACAACAAATACACTAATGATGATGAATGGGGAAATATTTTTCAGTAAGAGAGCCAAGCGAGGTTCCAATTTACGCTAGCAGCGTAATGTGCAGTCTTCAATAACTTGCAATGTAGTATAGATGAAAGTACTTAGAAGATGTAAAAGAAAAAGCTAAGGAAAAGTAGGTGGGGCAAGATGAGACAGGGCAAGACGTGACATTTTTTGCTCGACGCCGCCTGCCTCAGAGACGCGTTGCTCCATGCGCTTGAAACTTTACTCATAGGTGGCTCTGCATGTCCGCTTTATTGCACGTGACAATTGACGGAATTGGTGCTCGCGTTCAAGAGAAAAAAAATCGGTTACTTCTGCCTTGAATGTGAAGACCCGCAAAACAGGCGCGATTTTCTGTAGTCCTTCTTCTTGTCACCTGTGCAGCAGCGTTTCGCAGGCTTATTCTGTCAATGTAAGTCCACATCCTATTTCTTCATTCATTCATCTAGATAGATGCAAAATATGGACACTCTTGGTTATCCGGTGTTGAACAGTAATGCATCCGATGACATGCACGGGGCAAGACGCTACAATTTAATGTAATTTAAATTTGATTCAATTTAAGTTTAATGTAATCTAGAAACTGACAAGTCAACTATTACGTGGCTTTATGCTTGTTCCTCAGAGATTTCATCATTACATCAGACTGGCGGTGACTTGTTTGCACAGAACTGTGGAGCAAAGTAGTACCGGGTTCTGTGTGGTTTTGTTGCACAGTATGTGGGCGGTGGGCTCAAGGGGGTTGCGTACAGGCCTACGGGCTTCACTTTGTCTGTTTGGATTGCAAAAACTAATTTGTATAGTTCATTACTACGGCGTGTCTCATCTTGCCCCACGCGATGTCTCGTCCTGCCCCCAGTGTCGGGGCAAGACGAGACAATCTGAATTTTTGCATTTCTTGTTCTGTGCTTATTTTAGAATAATATGGATATGCGGGTAAGCCCCATTTCGTGCGAGATTAAGTAAAAACACGTGGCCACAAAGGCGTTAAGATGATGTCTCCACCTTAAGAAAATATGTTAGTGAACACATTGTGCAGCTGCACTGCTTGGAACATACTTGTCTGAAATCGACAGCTCGCGGTAGATCCTGTCTGAAATCTCCACCTGTTGCAAGGTTGCTTCTTGCGACTAACGTAAGGCATACTTCCCACGCTCAAACACAATAATGGCACAGCTCCTTCGGGAGCGGAAAGCCAACACAGGATGCCATATCATGAAGATTTCGGACAAGTGTGTCGCAAGCGGTACATGGAATATAATATTTCCATACAATCATCAGATTCAATGCGCACCACGCTAAGCGCAACAAGCTCGCAACACGAAGCAGCACAACCAATATATATATATACGCTTCCTGGAGTAGCCAGTCCCGGGTGACTCGAGACTAACATCTCCAATTTTTTCTTTTACAAATCAATCAATATATATATATATACTCTCTCGAAGGTCTTGAAGATTCAGACGGCGCCGTATTAATACACAAAAGGAATAAGTTCGCACAGAGCACCACTAAAGGAATATTTTTAGATGACTTCTTTCAATTCATTTTGAAATTACACAGACACGACGTTTCGAACGGTCCTGCGTCCGAAACGTCGTGTCTATGTAATTTCAAAATGAATTAAATGAAGTCATCTAAAAATATTCCTTTGGTGGTGCTCTGCGCGAACTTATTTCTTCTGTGTATATATATATATATATATATTCATATGTTGCTTCTACTTCACCTTCGGAAGAACAAATGCGTGTATATAAACACGCCTTACGAAATAACCCCCTCCGCGTTATTCTTCGTCACACAACTCCGTATCTCAACCCGCATGACTGTCCTCCTGTGTACATACATACATCTTTTAGCAACGCCCTGTAAAACATCCGGTCGCTGACATCAGATCGTTCTTCTTTCAAATACATTTTACGACGAAAGACTGACACGGCCGTCTTCATACAAGTGCCATAAAATGTCCGCCTCTTCTCAAACTTTGGTCTCTTTTCCTTTCCTTTTTATTACTTTTCTTTCGCTCTTTTTTTTTTCTTCTTCTTCTTCTTCTGCTGCACTCGAGAGTGTTTTCACTGGTGGCAGCAGACCGTCGTCGTCGTCGTGGGCTTTTAGGCGAAAAGCGATTTCCGAATACGTCTGTCCGTGACGGAGTGCTTCTCTTCTGGCGTTTCCTTCCGTCGCGACACTCGGTGACAATTTCAGGCGCGTCGAAGCTCCGTTTCAAGTGGACCTCCTTTTTACACGGACCGTCAGTTGAATTCGCGCCTCGACGGACGGGTGGCCGTCTTGTACGCGAGATCATCAACGAACTCCGCGTCCGTAGGTAACCGTGAATGGAAGAAGTACTTGCAAGCGAGCTCGTTACGCTTTGATCTGTGAACCACTTTACAGTATAGCAATCTTTATGGTATATATTTGTTGTCGTTTGTCACTTTTGAGTTGAGTTGATAAGAAAAGAAAAAAATGGAGAAATAGGCACTCATTACGAGAGCCTGCTACTCCAGATCGCTTAGCAAAACACTGCAATAACTGACTGGCTGACTACAATGGCTGATGGCAATGGCTGACTACAATAAAACCAATGAGTGACAAAGACACTCAGTCAGTCAGTCACACACACTGTCAGCCACACTGTGTCCACCAACCTGGGGTCTGCGCAAAATCGCACAAGTGCCTGCATGGCGTGGAACTGATGGTCGGGTGTCCAAGGGCCCAGAACCTTATCGACATCAAATGGTCTTCCATCCGGCCGAGCTAAAGAAGTTTGTAGAGATAGTCTGTGCTGCTGATACCGTGGACAGGATAATAAGGTATGTTCAGTGTCTTCAACAGTCCCACAGGTGCCACAGCTAGGTGAATCTGCCTTTCCAAGCTACCGTTTTATGGGGCTTAAGCGAAATTTATTGTTACAACGTCGTGAACAAACTCCATGACCCGAGAGCGAAGACAGAACAGCATCAGTGTTCCGTAACACGGGCAACGATCTCAAGTAACTGCAACGACGTGCAACGATAGCAGATAATCGTAAGCGTATATTTATTTATTTATTTTTCTCCGAGAATAACCGGAACGACAGAGGTAGAGGTGCACAATTCCATACAACAAGTGTATGCTGCACAATTTAGCTGCTTGTGGCACTTTCAAAGCGAACGGATACGAACGAACGGAAGAACAAAAGAAAGCAAGAACGAACGAACGAACGAACGAACGAATCAATGAGTGAATGAATGAACACAATGAGAACGAACCTGCGCGAACGGATGTACACGAGGCAGGGGAATTGGTAAGACCTGTATGCAAAGTGTGCTGTATATGCTGTGATGTGAACCAAACCGTGATGCGAACCAAACCGATTACAGTCAACCCTCGATTTATGAACCTTCGATTTATGAATTCCCTTGTTTTATGAACACGAGCACGAGGAACCAAACTCTTTACATGCATTTTTCCCTCGTTTTATGAACCTCGATATCCAAATAATGAATGGAATTTCTGGGAACCAACTAGGAGTTGCCCAGCGTTTTTGCCCTCAATTTATGAACGCATAGTTCCGAGGTCAACAGAAACCTTCAAAGGGATTATTCCGTGGTCTTATGAATGACGCTTGAACGGACAAAACGTTTCCAGGTATTGCACCCTCGGTTTCTAAACCCTCGAAATCCGAACAACAAACGGGTTTTCTGGGGTCGCACAAGGGGCGACCAAGTGCTCCTGACCTCAATTGATGAATAAGGTGGCCGCTGTCATCCGGAGATTAATAAACGGAGGTTTAAAATCCCGCAGGAAATCCGAGACCAGTCGAGTGCGAATGTTCTGACATCTCTTCTTTCCAAGATTGACACACAGCGGAAGGCATGGTCCAAAGCAAACTTAAACAATTTAGTATTGCATAATAAACAGTGTGTGAATGCGGTAACGTCTGTTCTTTGTGAGACTGATACAGCAGAAAGGATGGTCGAAAGCAAAATTACACAATATATTGCATTATAAACACAATCCCAACTCGAAAATACTGTCCCATTTGCTCGATAGTACTCACTTAACGGATTTTTCGATTTATGAATCCCTCGATTTATGAACGATTTTTAGGGGAACAGAGGGAATTCATAACAACAACAACAAAAACAACAACAAATAAATCATGACTATGGCCTGGGGTGAGGGTGTTCATAAATCGAGGATTCACTGTATGTGAAAACTAAAGCGGATGGCTCTCTTCCTTGAGGACCAAAAGCTGCCCATCTTTCAAGTTGACTGACATTTCCCCGTGGTGCCGCCCTTCCACGAGTGTGACTCTAGCCATCCAGGACCACTACTCGTGATCCTTTCCGAAGCACTTCGCGTCAACATTTGTGGAGATTATGCTATCTGTTATAGCGTCGAGTTTCGTTCTAACTCAGTGAGGGCTCTACGCGAAGGCGCCCTCTCTGGAATCGGCGACAAACGCCGTTGGTACTTGATTTGTGTCGCGTCTAGTCATCAGTCTTAGCGACGCTGTTCACGATGCGCAATTTGGCTGCATTAAGAGAGACAACAGTGACATTTCTTTCTCAAAGCGTTCGCATCCTATGGTAAATATAGGGTGTCCGAATGCTGCTGTTGTACAGGCCGTCATTTTCACTGACAGGCTGATTCTCGAAGAAAAATTCCTTGGCTCTTTGTACTACCAACTGTAGGATGGGACAAGACGCAATGCCTGTCCACATCGCGTCTCGAAAATAGTTCAGCCCATCGCATGTCACATGTTTTCTCGACTATGTGAAGATCAAATGGAGGAACCATATCCATAACCATGTATAAAATCACAGAGTGCGATAGCGGCGAATTTGTATGATACGAAATGCCGCCGACTTCAAATGACCGCTGTACACTCTAAGGAAAAAAAAAGAGTAATTTTACTCCTTTTGGGGACTAAATGCGTTGCCACAAAAAATAGTCCCTTTCGGGAGTAAATGAATGTCACAGAGTGAAGACTGCATTTCACGGTATTTCTAAGAGTCCCAGGTACATAATTCGTGTGCATGCATGAAAATACCGTGAAGTAAACCGTCAACCGTGAAATATCGAGCGATATAAAATCTTGCAACATACATAGGGTACAATTTTCGAAGAAAGAAGCGCTGACTGTGTCTTACTCTGTGTGGGTGGAAAATTGCTAGGTTGGCAGAGATATACGCCAAGGCCATCAAATTGACCAAGAGCACGTATTTACCTAGACTGTTGCATTCGGAGGACCATTTGCGAAGTTCAGTGACAATTTGCAGCCCTGGGGAGTAAATGTCGGGGTCAGGGGACTAAAATGGGGGAGTAATTGCAGCCTAGGGGCCGGGACTAGAAGCTGCCATTACTCCCCATTCTACTCCTTTTTTTTTCTTACAGTGTACAGGTGTGGACAGATGGGAAAAGGACAGCAGGAAGGAACGGAAGATGACGTCACACTGGCAGCTTTAACTACGGTTAAAGTAGCATGACTGGCACCTGTGTTTTTCTTATTTTTCTTTCCTTTCTTTTTACCGGGTGATACGAAAATACGACCTTCAGGAACTGTCACTCTAAATATTTCTTTTGGGAAGCGCGCATTTACTGAAAAAGTTAGTTCAGGAGAGTGTTGCGCGCAACGGCGGGGATCTCACCCAGCTCCTTCTAGCGTGTTGTGACGTCAGGTCAGCCGAGTACTTGTATTGGCTGCTGAGTATTGTCTACTGCAGCGCGGGAGCTGGGCCGTCGGTCGACTGCTCTGCTACAGACGCTGCCCGCTCGGCGCCAGATGACACTGTAGGTGATGGTGATGGTGATGTGATAAAAAGAAAATGGAGATGCCATGTGGGGACGGGGATGTGTGACACTGTAGTGCTTTGGTCCTCACTGTGAGCCGACTCAATATTTCATTTCGCCACATTAGCGCTAGCAATGGGGCATAGGGTATCGCCACACTCCCCACCATTTAAATAAAGTTGTTGTCGTTGTAGTTGGTCCCAAAACCAAAATTATGCTTTTCATCGTCCAGATACGAAAAACAAAACACAAAAATATGCATTGGCCTGAAAAACCGCGCTAATGTTTGGGGAAGAGCTTTGCCCCTGACGACGAAACTCCCCTATTCATCATCATAAAATAAAGTTGTCGTTGTTGTTGTTGTTGTACTCTAGTTATAACAAACTGATATTCTTATACATATTCTTATACAGTCGACCCGCGTTTATCCGGACGGCCTCGTTTCCTATGAAAATGTCCGGATAGCGGGGGAACCAGATAAGTGATACACGAAAATCCAGAGTGATCCTAATAGGACATCTTTATTTAGCATTACAGAGAAAACTATCCATTGTCTTCTGTTTCATTCTAATACACGCATCCAGTTCTTGCAAACCTTTGCTAACAGCGTTAACTTGCGAAATATTGTTTTTGTTTCTCGGAAAATACTAGCGCTGTCTCAGTGCCGCACGCGGATATTCTACCGTCATAGCTGGTGCATCCCCGCATTCATCATCAGATTCTTTTTGAACACTATCGGAAGCGACGACACTGACGATGTCGTCATCTGCGATTACAGCGCAGGAGTCCTCGTTGCGGACCTTCTCAGTCTGAAATGACCAGTCAGCTGAGTGGATTAACGTGCAAAGTCGGAAAGGGAGAAAATTCTTCAGAGCAACACCGTTTTTGTGTCAGTAAAAAGGAGGCCACAACCAGGGTCCTCGACCTCGCTTGACTAGGTGTGAGCCAAGTGTCATTCCTGGACAATAACCGGATAACTGAAGCCGATTATTGGGTATTAGTCACTTCTGTTCCCTGGAATTCTCGTCCGAGTCCGGAAGCTGAAGTCCGGATAAACGAGGGCGAAATACATGGGGAGAAATCCGTCCCCATGCTATTTTGTCCGGATAGCGCAGGATCTGGATAAATGAAGTCCGGATAAACGCGGGTAGACTGTACATGCATACATACATATGACAGGGCTGCAAAAAATGACATTCACAGCTGCATGAACTTGAGTGCACAAAGACAGTGCTGCACCAAATCGAATACATCTGATACCCACGTCGCACTCGAATTCAAACGAATGTCATTCGAATCTCCAATGCCATTATTTATGAAGTTCGTGTTACACATAGAAATCTTACGGAGCATTACGTACACGTAAGACGCTGTACGCAGCCTCAAACGCAGTAATACAAATAAGCCTTTAGGAGTCTGGATAAAATACTGGTGGAGCTCTTTATGATATTCATTGTTTTGGCAGCGCCGCTGTCGAAACCTCGACACTTACCGTCTAAATTATAACGGACAGTGGGAAAATCATATAGTAGTAGCATTTCCAGATTTAATATTTTAATCCACATCTGTCCAAGCATCACCGTTCTTTTTCTGGCTCTTCTACACATCAAAGAGGCAGAACTCGATTAGTTTGAACAACGGATATACTTTGTAAGTGTCCGCAAAGACTTCATAGAATTCGTTGGCTCTTGGGAGCTAAGAGCAAGAAATAGGGGTTCTTTGGGACGCATTCGCCGTGATTCACATACATTGATTTTTATGGGGACAACTCATTTGTTTCCGCGCTGCCCAGACGACTCTCTCAGACCAGACTCATGTACAGACTAATGAAAGGTCCCACTGCACATATCCTTCGTTGCGTGGGAATAAAACTATGCAACCTGACGCCTCTCGGTTGTCTGCTCTACTTCAGAGAATACGGTGTCTCGGATCCACGTAACAGCGTTGTTTCTTCATTATTCTAAATCTGACTGGATATTCTACTTTTCCACATTAATCATTCAAAAGTGATCGGGTTGTGTTTTAAAGGTGAAACCCCGGTAACATGCAGTGCGCGTGTTTTGGAGGAGAGACGGAGGAAATTGGAGAAATGCGTGGGAGGGCGAACTGAAACGGAATGAGTCGGCCTAGTCTTCAACATGTCACCTGTGTGACAAGATGTTTTCCCAACGCAAGAGCATACTTCAGCATCGTCGAAACGTGCATGGCGTACAACTGCAAAGCGGTACGCTTCTGTGTCATGTGTGCAAGGATGAGAAGTTTCGATTTCTCTCGGACCTTGTGTATCACTGCACAGGGTCCTCGTTATTCAAAGGGCTTCGTTATTATGGTCGAACCATGTATGTGCAGGGCTATGTACCTAGAGTACTTACGATGTCTGCCCCTTTAAGACGACAATACATACATTATATATATATATATATAAGCAGGAAAAATCAGAAGACGACAAAGAGCTTACAGGAAAACACAAAGGGCAGTTTATTAACACATATAGGGATAGATCCCTATCCCTATATGTGTTAATAAACTCCCCTTTGTGTTTTCCTGTAAGCTCTTTGTCGTCTTCTGATTTTTCCTGCTTATTTCATTCTCGTGGTCAACCGCCCTCCTAAGCTTCTAATCTATATATATATATATATATATATATATATGAGAGAGAGAGAGAGATGTATTTAATTGTGCCCATGAACGACGTTATAGTCTTAATACAGCATGAGTGTTTACTTCTGATGCGGAATTGCTTTTTGACCCCATACACAAATTAGATCTAGGGAGTGGTCGTAGTTTTTGATATATGACAGAAAGAAACTAACCTGCAAATTTACCTTCAGTTTCACAGTGACATAAGCGCCTGATTTTAACAGACGCCACCAGCACATGTAATTGAGATACAGATGGCAGAGTACTTTTGAGAGAAGATAAAATGAGAGTATGGCAACTTCAAGTGTTGCCATGCCAGAAAATACTAAAAACTTTGCCACGACACAGCTATGAAGTAGAAGGGCCAGACCGCCCAGCTTTTAACTTCATTCAAATCTATAAAATTCCATGATAAATAGCTGACTGCAGATTTGATGTCAATGTTTTCCACGGTGAGCACAATGAGAAAGTATGTGATAGTGTCCAGAGCTTCACTATTGGTCCAAATGTGGTGTTGCATTGTATGGTACAAATGCTCATTATAGAAACCACTTCAGTGATGTAAAAGGCTTCCATATGGTTTGTGCATGTATGGTAAGCGGCAAATAAGACTTTAGTGTAGCAACTATGTGAGGCTGTTAGGCTTTTGTGTTTTACATGGCATCGTGCATTTAGTTTGTGTAGTCGTACCAACAGCTCAGAACCATAATGCTGAATATAACGCGGAAATTAGCCAACTGATTCATGGACAGCACTGTATGAAAGCACTTGGAACAATAGTTTCAACACTGGTAGAAAGAAGTTTATAACACTAATCCAAGCCAAGTGTTTTGAAGAACACTGTTCCAAAGCGTAGAGATTTTCAAGAATAATATGTGTAAAGTGGGTTTTAATATCCTAGAATGCCCATTTCAAAAATACCTTTGTTGCACTTGTTTGACCCAGTATACCTTTTCCAATATATTTAGGGCATCCTCAACTTGCATAATTATCTAAGCAGCTGATCATAGTCTACAAATTATTTTGATCAAATTCATATGTCAAATCATGTCCTTTTGCACATTGGATTGGTTATTTCATCGCATTTCCTGTTGACGGACAGTGCGGTATAGCTAGCCAGTCTTTCTTTGTAATCTGTACAAGAAGGGCGACTTAGGAACTGAATGTCATTAAAAAAATGGAGGACATGGATTGGTTAACTAATGAACACCACGCGGACTTTCTTTTTGGCACATAGGACTGCCACAAGGATTTCACTTAATTCCGCGCAACATCCAGGTACAGTTCAGCCTATATTATCTCTATGGTTCTGCATAAACATGTGCTGCATGCTTAAGCTGTTTAACTTAATTAGGGGATATCTTCTGTCATATCTAATAAACAGGATGCTTGTCCTTAATATGGTTAGGGTCTTTCACAAACGAGATATGTGTTTTCAATCAAGATCAGCGGGGTCACAATGTTCGTCAAAAGATCATGGCGCTGACAGGATCGTTGCGTTTGCTAGGTTAATTCTTTAGAAATAAAAAAATAAGAAAGAGAGGGCGGTCTGCCTGCCGAGACGGGCGGCAAGTTGCCACAGAGTGAAAGAAAAAAAAAGACAAGAAAAAAGGGAAACGCGAAAAAAACGGGACACAGCAACTACGTAGACACACGACACATGGCGATGACACGTTCAGTGCAAAGTTTGGAGGCTGTGCCATCTGGTGGTCATCTTCGGCTCACACCCTACAGTTCACCATAATCACTTTCAGTTGGTCACAGGTTCGTCGTTCACAGTTGTCACAGGTTGTTGGTAGCTCAGTTCACAGCGTTGTCTATTTCTTCTTTGCTGTCAGAGAATACCTAGGAGATTCACGAAATCTAGGACTATGATTTGTGTTGCCCGCCGCGTTGACATTGGTCCAGTAGGGTAAATGAATGACTCCAGAAGGGGGTCTGGGTGACCTAGGTTCCTCATTCTTTCCATTAGGCGTTTCCTCTGCTGTTCGTATGTTCTGCAGTGAAGCAAGATGTGTTCTATATTTTCTCAATGGAGCGCAAGAAAGCCGAGGTAGTTTGGAGATCACATTTGCGTCTCGGACTTAAGCACTAACATTTTCTCTCGCGTAGTTCCACATACACCTCACACAAACAACACCTCGCAGTCATAGCAAACGTCGCCGGATCATGTGTCTCCCATATCACAACCCATTAACGGATAATTTTCATAAACCCGGCACCCGGCCGACACAACCACAAACGTCTGGAACGCCGAAGGGCCGACGGCTGTCATGGCTGGATAATCACTTGCGTCTCGCACTTGAGCGCTCATTTTTTCTTGCGTAATTCCGCATACACCTCACCGTCACAGCTAACGTCGCCGTATCCGCCCATTAGAAACGGATAATTTCGCCTGACTCCAGCCTGGCCCACACAACCAATAACGCCTCCAATGTCGAAGAGCCGACGGCTGACATGGCTGGAAACAAAATAAAAATGAAGGAAAGACACGTCACTAATGACGTCACTTAGCTGGCCAATAGGCGCTTGCGCCTGTTCCTGGAAGAAGCTGCTGCACGGGGTGGTTTGGCACAGGGGCGACACAAACGCGTCATTGTTGAAACTACCCTCAAGCAGGTGCTTTTCGCAAAACCGCCATCTTCTCGTGGTCAACCGCCATCATCTCGTCATACGTAACGTCATTTTGAGATCATGTGACTTTGTTGACATGTTACTTTAGCGCTTGCCTACATATTCCAGTTTGCATAAAGTCAAGAGATGAACGTATTTTGCCGGCGTAAACTAGACGATGTTTCTTGCGCGACATGGTATCCCATGTCTCCTTAGTTTAAGAGCATCACACCGACTCGTTGCGTCTTTGCGCGGGGTCGTCATCACCTCTTTGGAAGTGGTCAGCAGTACGAGCCCTCGTGTACAAAACTGCACGTTTTCCTGCCAGGTTATCGGATCAAAATAATTATCGGGATCGAAAAACGTCCAAAATGGCGCACAGAAAGAGCAAACGTGTTCTTTACAAACGGTTCGGCCGCTGATAACGGGCGCGGCCATCTTTAAGGTCACGTGTGCAGTGACGTTTGCTGTGACGTGGGGCCATGACCTTGCATTGCGTTCGCCCAACACGCTGTGGACATCCTGTGGGCGAACGCGGTGACCGCGTCCCACGTGGCGTCTGTGTCGTGTCTGTGCTTTCTTTCTTCGAATCTTGGGCTTTCAGTAATGGATTACGACTGCGTGCTACTGCTCCAAACACCTTTTTTCGAGTTATGTTTGGTATATGCTTACCGGTTACTTCTTTTTGCATGCGGTAAATAGTTACCTTCTCAACTCACCATACAACTGTTATGCGTAATGTACATGGACGTTTGTTGTGTGTGTAGTGTTTGTGCGTTTCATCTTTCAGCGCAGGCATTGTTTTCTAATAATTAGTGTGCTGTGTATACACGTTACACTATCCGCTAGGCTTAGCGGCGGAGCAGAGCGCTGCTGCGGCAACGTTGGTCGATTCAATATGGCGCTCCCCACGCCCGAACGTCCCAGTTTCCGAGGTTTCCTTTACGTCACACGTGCTTTTGTAATGGCATTAAATGCCATGATACCCATTCAGCCTTCTGACTCAAATAATATGTATGTGAAACAATTTAAAATACTCAATGCAGCGTACACGTTGAAAAGTAATTTAATATGCCCAAATGTAACAACATTACGTTAATATGCGTGTGTACCTCCCTTAATATGTTTTAATAACAGGTGCTTTGAACACAGGTTGCCAACTCACAAAATAATTGCGTCTGGCCTTGGCGTCGGGTCGTACTTCTTTTGGTTCCGGCGGTAAAGATTCCTAAGAACTTGAAGGCTTCTTGCGTGAGAAGATATCAAGGCTAGAATTAAAGAATCCATCTCGTGTTGTCCAGTCGGAACTGGTTTTATGCGAAACCAATATTGTTACTCTACTCGAACAACGGGAGCGGGAGTAAGCATTTAAATGAGCACATATGTCACCCCGAATATATATGTGTGTGTGCGTGAATTACAAATATACATTACATATATACATACATTAATTACAAACATATGCTCAACGTGCACCTACAGAGCTTCGGCTATTTTTCATTTGTATATATATGTTTGTAAGTCAAACGTCGCCATGCCAGTACGGGACAGCTGTCCAGTACTGGCATGGCGACATGCGCTCTTTTCGCTCTTTTCAATTCGCTCTTTTCACCAGCAGAGGATATTTTACAAGTGTGCGGGGCGGAGGCCTCGCGCTCGCTCTGTAGGTTACGTGCGCTCAGAAGGTCATTTAATTCCTCACAGAACACTCCGCAGCGAATATACATATACAGGGTGTTTCAAAAAACGTGTCATTCGGACTTTGGGTTTATAAAAAAACTGGGCGACGGAAAAATACGGGGTAAACGGCACTTGTGTGGCAACTGAATTTGCCATCTTGCAAAAATATTTCATTTGATTTTAATTAACATAAATTGAATTTCTTTAACTGAACTCAAAAATTTCCCAAGTCAACCTAACGTTTTTTTGTTTTTTTTTTACAGAATTAGAGAGCCCGTAGCGAACTTAGTCAGATCCACCAAGAAATCCGCTCGATATTGCAAATGGAACTGCCCAAAATAAGTCCCGAAATTGAGGCTTCAAAGTTTCGGGTGTTCAACGGCGCACCAAATGAGTCGCAAAGATGCGCCGAGAGCAGCACATGCTCCTGCCCCCATGAAAGATAGAAGGTCGGGAAAAAAAAGAGGGCGGGAAGAAAGAGGCGGAATCATTTTTGTTTGCCGCTTATCAACGTATGGTGGAATGTCAACCGCCTTCTTATCGGCACGTCTTGTGCTGCACGCCGGTTCGGCGATAAATTGTTCTAGCTTCGTGGGGGCAGGAGCATGTCCTGCTCTCCGCGCGTCTTCGCGACTGATTTTTTGCGCCGTTGAATACCCGAAACTCTGAAGCCTCAATTTCGGGACTTTTTTGGGGCAGTTTCATGTGCAATATCGAGCGAATTTCTTGGTGGATCTGACTAAGTTCGCTACGGGCTCTCTAATTCTGTAAAAAAAAAACAAAAAAAACGCTAGGTTGACTTGGGAAATTTTGGAATGCAATTAAAGAAATTCCATTTCTTTTAATTAAAATCGAATGAAAATATTTTTACAAGGTGGCATATTCAGTTGCCACACAAATGCCGTTTACCCCGTATTTTTCCGTCGCGCCGTTTTTTTATAAAGTCCGAATGACACGTTTTTTGAAACACCCTGTACATATTCGCTGCGGAGTGTTCTGTAAGGAATTAAATGACCTTCTGAGCGCACGTAACCTACAGAGCGAGTGCGAGGCATCCGTCCCGCACACTTCTAAAATATCCTCTCCTCGTGAAAAGAGCGCATCGCAGAACAAGAGGATGTCGTGACGTAACGTGATCCCCCGGCACGTGATCAGTGACGTATGATCGTGTGAGCCGTCCGCGGCTCCCTTCTCCGACTGTTTTCGTAAATACGATTGCGCAGCTATAATACACCGCAGAGCGGAAATATTTTGCACGGTGACTCCTGGGGGACAGCATGATAGATGGGGCACGGTTTCGAGCTACGTTAAAGGTCACCTCATTGCTAATTTAATGACGGAGTATGTTGTGGCGGACTCATTGAGCAGGAAATTCCATTGAGGCAAAAGTCAGTAAAACTGTCGGTGTGGCACTGCACGAATGACTTTAAAACCTGCTGTATTGCCCGCGTAATACGTTTTTTTTTTTTTTTTGCGTGACAGGAGTACAAGATACCCCACAGTAATCAGCAGCTCATGACTGTTTCGTCACACCTCATTTTAAACTACTTCTTTTAGCGGTTGCGCCTAGATGTGTTCCGCACGCGCCGAATAAAAGCTAAAGTGTGCAGAAAGATTTTTTTTTTACAGATTTATTTATACCATCTGACAACGCTGCTTTAAGTTCCCGCGGCACTGTTTTTCTTCGTTCGTTTCGAAAACTGCTGCCTGTGACGGAGTACACTTGTGTTCCCTTCCCAACGTATAATTGTGACAACACCATATGCACGAAATGTATGGTTTCTCCGTGTCTTCGTGTGTCGTGCTATAAGAAATGTGCCTACATTGAGGAGACGCCCACGTGAAAACTCGAACTGGGTTTTTGCAACTGTTGTATGCTCGATGTCATTTCCACACTTGTAGGTGTTGTGCTCGGTAATGCTTTTTTTTTTTTTTTTTCGTGTTAGCGCGGGGCTGTGGCTATGAGCGGAGTACAAAAGGGGACAGGTGGAGAGAGTACATCAGGAAGCAGTTAGGGACAAGGGGTTGGTATGCGTCCTGGGCCGACTTCGGGGAAACTGTGCCGGCATTCGTCTGGAAAGTTTTCAGAAAAACCAGGGGAAGACCTCAGATAGCACAGCCGGTGGTTGGACTCGAACCCAGCACCTCCCAGTCTTCAACACGATTATTTGCTACCAAGAACGAGCGGGAGACCTTAACTCGCTCGGTCATTCCACTGGTAGTCGGTAATACTACTTGTTATGCTGATGACAAGGTTGCAATACCGATATTTTTATTTAATCTGGATATCAGTCAACAACGCTGTGTTAATTGTTACGAATCATTCAGACTGTGATGGCCTTGCTCTCTTTGTGAGTTAGTTACCTACGCTTTATATTCGGTATCTAAAATACGTTTTACGTACATTACCACGTATTCACCCTTTACATAAACCACACCAGGTTCGAATGTCTTCTCTGCAGTTGTGCAACGGCAGAAGCTGCAACAAGGATTTTAACATTTCATTTTTCTTCTGTGCCGCCTTCTGTCTGAAGAATCGTTAATCATTCCGCCAGAATGCCAAAAAATCTGCTTCAGATTCTCTCCGTCGGTGAACACGAGAAAGAAGCGGACAAAATATTCAAGAGGGCCGGTCTCCAGTTTCTCAGAGCGCATGACGATGAAACCCTGTACTTACACATGACTTGGCGTGCTAATGTTTACTGCGTCCGCGCCGGAGTTCGCGCGTTGTGAAGCGTTTATCTTGAACGCAGCACAGTAAACAGAAAAAGAAGAAGTAGTAGTCGGGGGAAGATAGCCGATTGTAGATAACTCCTAACGACAACGACACCAAAGTCAGCGGAAGGAAACCCGAGCTCCCAGTCTGCGAAAGCCTCAAATGGGGACGCCGGGGGAACTTGACAAGGCTGGCCTTCGACAACGCGTCATCTTTGCTTGCAGGGGAATAACGTATATGTACGCTGACTGTGGATACCAGACTGACTACCCTAGGACGCTTACACATGTATTCACCATGAGTAGGCGTCCTCGAATAGCCAGTTCGACTTTGTCGCGACTCACATCACCCCTTCTATTATCTTCACAACATCACTATCGCCATCATATGTGGACAACAGTAAGCAAGTGCTTCCTCGGAGCATTTCTTGTGTTGTTAGGTAGGAAAAGTACGGGTGGGGAAATGTTAAGGGGACAGCCACAGAACCGGAGCCGCCGATATTTTGAACTGAAATTGTTCTTCTGCGCAGCGTCCTCGTCATTGGTGTGGTATTTAATTGGTTATTGATGACGAGTTTAAGGGTCATAAGTCAACAGCTTAGCTGGACCTTTTTTCCATCCGCGCACGATGTTGACCCATGAATGCCCATGGACCCTTTAACACGACATCCACAACCCTTTAAATACCATGCCAATTATGCGAACCGTGTCCAGAAGCAAAACAGTGTCCGTTCGGAATATCGGTGGCTCTCGTCCTGTTACGTTTCCGGCTTCCTTGTGGTCACTCAGGAAATATACTGGATACGATAGCACCGACGCATTTGAAGCGGATAATAACTGCTGCCCACTCCCACTGCTCGCGTTATGGACAGGCGTGGTTTGTGCAACTGACATTTGCCCCGGTCTCTCTTTAGCCCAGATTCAAGCGAATATACCATGTGCCATAACAATCCTGCCATAACAGTACTGGTGCAATCTCAGTGGGTTCAAGGACAGTGCAGGATAGTCGCTCGCACGGGCGGCGCAACGTACTGAATTCGGGGCCACCCCAGATCCCAAGCGGCGTCTCCTTCCATCCCGCCGCCGCCACCACCAGTTCATGTCCGGGTACCAAAAATTCGAGGCAGTCTGAATGACATAATGTGGCAAATACAACTCATAGCACACATTAGACTGAGAATGGTGTAAAACGTACTGGAACCCGTGAGCAATTTCAGGTCATCTCGTCGTGAGGTCTACCGCATGAATCGACAAAGCCTTGATTATGCTGGCAATTTGATCGATTCAGGAAAAGGCTTTATGGCATTTCATTCGCATGCAGCACCTGAGAAGTTTGCGCCCTCGTCACAAATACAGTGGGTCCGCGCAGACGTGCTCCGCCACGTCACAACAGGCCAGAAAGTGTTGTGAGAGATGCCGCCGCTGCGCGCGCTCTTGTACTCAAATTATCTTGGGAAATGGGCGCTGCCCAAAAGAAACGCTTTTGGGTGACAGTTCTTGAAAGTCGTAGGTTCGTATCACACGATATACGTTCAAAGTACCTTCATTGCTCTTTTTGTGGTATAAATACCGGTTTTGTGAATGCAGGGTAACAGTGCAACGGCTAGAACTGCGAAGGAAACAAGGGCGTGACACTTAGCACTGCTCGAAACCCTGATTCTACACCACGCATTCTATCAAGGGCCACCATTTCAATGTTTTCTCTACACAGTGTCTAATCACTGCGCAAGTAAATTTGCATACCCATGCGTGCTTGAAAAAGGCTTCAACGCCTGGCCCGATCACCTGGCGTGACGTGTTTTATACCAGTGTGACGTAGTAGCAGCCGCAGGGTCCCATTTCTCACCGAAAATTAAACCCCTTTCAGACGGGCGCACTTAGGGCCTTCAAGTGCGAAGGCCGTAAATAGAAACTGCGATAAAGGCCTTGCCGGGCGGCAAAGATAAGGCCTTCGGGGGAATACGGAGATAAGAAATGAACTGGGTTCATTGAACATGGCGAATTCGGGTGGTCATTTTGTGGCAGCACGGCCTAACACTCGGAAGCTGCTAGGTCGGCGCCCGTGCTGGATGACGTGTCCGTTGCCACCAGAACATAAGTGCCAGGAACCTTTAGTGCCAGTGCTGGGAAGTTTTAGTCGCTTGGACCACGCTAGGGGCATCGCGGAGGCTCGTCTTCGAGTTCGCTAGTTCGAGTTCCATCGTTTGTTAACCCATGGGAACTTCGACGTGTGAGTCAATGAGGGCCCTCGCCACCCTCGCGGTGCGGATGTGACGACACCCGTTGTACTTGATAGTATATAACCCGCTGCTCGGTTGCTTCGAGGCAGGGCGAAAAAAGTATACTAGCTGGCAAATTCCCACGATAACACAGGAGACTGCTATGTTTTTGCCATTGCTCGGAATCTGGCAAAACAATATATGCTAGGAAATGACGCCGCGAATTCGCCATAGGTTGTCTCCAAACCTACTGGCTACTCCCGAACGCAAAAGAAAAGGGGATACTCTCGACAGCAGGCATTGCGCTAGCATGAAATACGGGTGACGACATTATGGCGTCCCGTCTGCAACACGCATTTATGAGACGACCCTTGGAACGATAAAGACCTTCTCTGGCTGCCGTGCAGCACGTCGTTGGAATTACGTCCATTAACTAGCTTCGGCCTTTTATTACGGCCGTTCCGTTTACCGCCTTAAGTTGTGCCGTCTGACTAAGGTATACGTCGGCTACGGACATGGCGCGGCGGTACTTGCTGGGGCCACTCCATGTCACGTGTTGACATCAGCATCACTCGGACATTCTCAAGGAGCTGAGGGATTTCCAGAGGGTGTGCACATCAAAGACACCGTGCACGCGCTCCAGGTCAGCAAGGATCATCGTACTTGCGCGTAAGAACATAGTATTCGATGCGAAATATGCCGAAGGAAAAAAAAATAGTTTACGGAGTACTTCACTGACCCCTTTAACGCCTATAACCTCCGGTATACGAGACGTTTTTCGTGCTAACCAACGCTAGACGAAGGGCAGCCTGTGCATCACTGCCTCTGAGGACTGGCGCCTTAACATTCATTCTTGAGCACAGCACTCGCGTTTTTTATTTTGTGTTTTACTTTTCCGTTGCAGTGACCATTAACAGTACCACCACACAGACATGCTAAGCCGTAAGAGGACCGCACTGGAGTTAATTATTTCGCCGAAAATGGGGCTCCGCGTCTGTAATATCCCCAAATCCGAACAGTCTTGACGTGGGTTCCAGATTTCCAGCGCTGTCCAGTGTCCAATGATGAGAGGAACAGTTGGTTTTCCCAAAGCTTCCTTGCAACACCTCATCAAGTTTCCCTTTTCATCAGTAGGGGCGGCATCGACTTTCAAATCGCCCAAAAACCATTCTCTGTAAAGCCGTACCAGAGCATAAATACATCATACGACGCTGGGGGCTCGAGATTCTCGTTGCGGTAGTCGGATTGAAGTCTGAATTAGTTCTTCGTGCGTGTGTGTCTTTTTTTCTTAAATTTTATTTCGAAAGCAATAGGAATCGCTTCTAGGAAAACCTACCTATAAAAGCGGGGTCTCGCCTTACTTTCAAGGGCTTTACCTCCTCTGGTTACACAGAAAAAGAATGACTTGTCCGACGACAACATGTCGGAAGGTTCAGGTTACCTTTCGAGAACGACGTCTGCTTGTCTTCGCAACCGACACTTTCGAATTGAGGTTCCTGTACGTTTGGTACTCCTGTTACCCGACGACACAGCCCCATCGCTGAACACCAGCCTGAGCACACATCTTCACCGTGGATTGAATTGGGAAGAAATACTTGTTTGTAAGCACCTGTCTTTACTTTCGTTCTTCATTCAGGCTTGCTTTGTATGGTTCGTTGGTTGATTGAACGTGGTGTTCTGTGACGTTGAAGCGGATGCGGCATTCAGTTTTGTGTTCTGAGGTCTGTCTGACTGAGTGCCGATATGGTGTCGTTTTACACGTACGTCCTGGTCACACTTCGTAGAGAACTCTGACGACATTTGGCTTAAAGCGTCTCAGAAAAACCCAAAGAGGACACCCAGAGGGTACAACCGATGCAAGGGTTCGAGCCCGAGTCATTTTTCAGTCCTCAATGCCTCATCCACGATGCCGAGAGAGCTAGCTTGTTATGCAAGTCGAGTTGAGCAGTTTTATCCTTCTTCCAGCTCATAACAATAACATATTACCCAGTGCTAACAATATGCTTAATAATAAACAACGCCTAGGAGTATGTTGATATCAGACTGACTGAATACTTCTTCGTGCGTATCTCTATCGCAAACAAAGCAGTTATCTCTGAAGCATCTTCTAGGAACAGTACAAACATTTATGTCGGTACTAGAGCGGTTCTTTCGATTCCTCGTTTGTGTTGCGCTTATGCATCCTGCGCGAAGGAGCAGTTAGCGCCTTTAATGAGCGCTGAAAGTCTCAACCTTTACTGTTTCTCCTACTTTTTTTTTCTTCTTCTTCTAATTCACATCGATCTACCTATCTGAACGTACCGTTTCCCCCGTGATTCGCCACGAGCTCTCGCGTGAAAGCCCATCGCAAAAAATCCCGGCCAATTAAAACGGTTTTCACGTGCCATCGCGTGACGTTTGGAGTGCACCGGCTTCAAGGATAATTACTAAAAAATTATGAAAACAGTTTTCGTACGCCGCGGGATTTCAAGTAAACTTTGTGATTGTACTTCACCCGGAAGCCCGGTGCGAATCACGGGGCAAGTGTAGCATTTATCGCATGTTAGGGAATGTAGACAAGTTGAAGATCTTGAAGCCCTTCTGCAAACGCTGACGAAATTCCTGAGCGGCGTCCTCTCTAGCCTTTGGCATTGCTTTATGCGCGAGCAGCGCAGCACTACCGAAGCAATACTGAGGACATCACTGAGGAATCCTCTCTATGTTCACACAAGCGGGCCGTCGTCCCCCTCATCGCCTACTCGTGCGTCACAACAACAAACGACAACAGATATAACGAATAATGAATGAATGATGGTGAATGAAGAAGTTCACCACCTGAGTTGTGGCCTACTATCCGCAATACCGGCGGAACTGAGATGTAAAATGAGATGTAAAATGAGATGTAAAATGACACAGAGAACAAGAACAGAACAGAGAACAAGAACGGCGTGCTTCCAATTACGGTGTAACACGCTCTACATCTTCCCGAACAGTACAATCTTCACTGCCCTTCGACGTCTTTGTGCTGATATAAAATGACAGTGAGGTGACGAGGGATGAGAGATGGTACTATAAGGCTGCGTTAGCATCTTCGGTGATACGTAAATGCCCTCGTAAATGAACGCAGACACGAGGGGCACAGAATGTTTATAGGCGCACTAAACGACAAAAAGAAGACCAGTGTCCTGAAGGAAATCCAGGGAAAATATGTGTTACTACACAAGAACATGTTACAACTAGATATTAACACAAGCCTCAGTATTTATTTTTAAAGAATGATACCGTTGCTATCGTATTTCAAGCATACGTTCCTCGACGACAAAGCGACAGCCGAAGAGATGCTTTCTGTAACGCAAAACGATGAACGTAAAATCTCGGCTGACGAAAACTTCTTTCACGAGGGCCGCAGAGCAAGTTACCCCCACTTCATTACTGGAGCCGTATATCCATGGAAGAGCCACGAAGCACATGTAATAACGCTTGGCGAGTGTTTAACGGGTTAAGTACCTTCTAAACGAGGAGCAAACAAAAGAGGGAAGCTCAACAAAAGCGGCGCCCTCGGCGGAAATTAGCAATTACGTCGCAATGATTATTTCACCACGAGCAGCCTATGCACTCGAGGAGACACTGTTGCGCACCACGTGCGGTATACAAAGCGGTGGGCGGTGCGTGTCATCAGGAAAGTGTAGCCATGTTGTGTCAGACGATATATGGATACGGCAAAAATCAAGCGGAGCTGATTTTCGCTGACGAGATTGTTGCGAAAGAAATGATATGTTGAGGTCTCGAGAAATGGGCATTGCGCTGTATAGTGTAATTTGCCACGGGCGGCGTACGATGAAGCTTTCGCAATACTACCGACTCTGGTCGATTCCACTAAATTTAGCTTCAATTCAGGTCAACACAATTTTGCGAACGACACCTGCTGTTACTGTAGATGAAGTATTAAATTACTGTACGCTCCGCGAGCAATTTCAGTCGCACGTGGGGACTTTCGCCAGTTATGTATTGGGTGATCGAAAGTAATGACAAAGTTTCGTCATGTTTTCCCAGATACGTTAACGAGCTTTCCCTTTCCCCTCTCTCCCTCCCTCCCTCTATACCTTTCGAATTGTATTTTATTTTTATGTACGTACGGTGGGAAAGAGTTGCTCCTGACTCCCATGCAATGTCAATGGCTGCTATTTGTTTCAGCTAGTCGGGGCATGTTTCCTTTGAAGAGTATATGTGCCAAAAGTCAAGTAAAAGCAACGGTTTGTTTAGATGACTTGGCACAGGCGATGAAATTCTAATAAGTGCGTCTGAGGCGTGAAAGTAGTAAGACATGAATTAAATGAACGTCATCAGTGAGTGGCTGCATGTATGAAGAAGACCTACAATCACGCATTTAAATATTCTACTAAAGCTGTTCTGTGGGAATTGAAGGCGGCGTGGCCGGTGTACTCGACGTAGTTCGTGTAGTTCCTTCAATCACAGTCACGATTTAGTGACCATAACTCTGGAAACAAGCTGCCTTAGACCGCACACGCAGCCATTTATAGTCGGAGACGCTTCTGCCACATGTAGTGATACATACATGCGCACTGCAACCTTCTCTGATACTCACTTTATGTCGACGTTCCTTTCATGTGCTCTGATCCATCCGTCTGCACATGTACACATCTAACAGCGGTTTGCACGATACTGTAGTATGCAAAACACATGGGTAAGAAACGCACATTGAATCACTGTCACCGCATGTCACTTCGAGAAGACTCGAAAACGCGCGTCGAAACGCGTGATCACAGCACAAACCGAGGAGCCACTCACCAGTAACGACTTGTTCGCGATTCCCTCTGTTTAGAGACTGTGACCCCCCAAGAGATCGCACTGCTCTCCCACCTTTCCCGAGAGCGAGCAGCTCACCTCTCACGTATAATCTGTCGAAGGATTTATCTTCATCCTGATCCCTCGCACCTCTGCGCAGGCTGAAGCATCCCCGTTTCGTGCACCCAGATACTATTCCCTTTGTCGTGTTTGAGATGGCTCCAATAGTTTGTTTACCCCGTATCCGTGAAAGAGAGGATCTCGCAGCATCCTCCTGTGGGAACAGCGAAATGTTTCCGTGCTTCTGTCATCGCGTTTATATGTGTAGTCATGTTTTCCTGTCTCGATAACCCGACAAAGAGGGTCGTCTGCTTTATAGCGCAACGACGCGTACCTAAACGATGAAAGCAGACGACACATGTATAGTATGCGATTGAACGGCGCGATGGAGCGCTCAGGTTAACGAATAAGCGGCATGCGGTCCGATAGATTTCGAGCTTAAAATAAACACTTCCCGCGTATGCGTGTGCCGAGCTATATGTTCAAATCATCCACTTTTTCATCGAATGCGTGCGCGTTCTCCGCGCGGGCGCGTTCCGTGATTCGAGACATTCGAAAGCGTAGAAAAATAACGAGTTTATCCGGGACAGCGTCATTACCGCACGTTGCGGACCCACGTAAAGTAATGGCAGATATCTTAGGAAAGCGACAGAAGATATTGGAAGGAATGGACATTAAGGATGAGAGAGAAAAAAAACGTAAGGAAAAAAAATGAGTTTGCGTTAGTTCCTCTATTTTCGCCAGAAATGAAGGCAGGGAATGAAATGTCGGAAGAACCTTGCTCGGTAAGGGTTGTAAATTTTTGTACGGTATTGTGTGTTCGAAATACAGTAACGGCTTTTTCTCTAGGAATGTAAGGAAGCGTTCTCGTGTGCGATGAGAGCATGCTGTCTTTTCTTTTGGGTTGGAACATCGGTGGGAGTGGGTACATCAAGGTGGCCGAGCAAGCGTTCGATAATCGGACTCGTTTGCTCGAAACGTAGTTACAGTGGCGCAATCATTTCGAGGTACTTGATAAGAACTGGCCTCCTGGAGTGCGGTGAAAGAATGCAAGGAAATTGCAGAGCATCCATTGTTTTCGTTATGTTTTGCAATGATAAAAATGAGGTTCCGCTTTTTATCTCGCACGTTTGCAGATGAGCACGCTTTGTGCATGTCCCTATTAACGCGGATTGAAGTGAATAATTTTACTTAATGTTCTTCAAAGCGTTTCCTGTATTTTATACACAGGTGTGAGATATGATAGCATGTCACTATAATGGCTGTATTGAAATTCGTTGAAGTTGTTTTTTAGTCACTTAGTCACAGTTGTTGTTTAGTTGTTACTTAGTCAAGTCGTCAATATTCCCGCATTTGCATGCATAACGTCTGCTGAAAATAAGAAGACATCAGGAACGGAGGAAAATACGGTCGTGCATATCATTTTACATAACAGGAATCTTTAAGCAGCTTGGACACGTCCTGTGCTACATGGCGGTATCCTGCACTGGCCCACACGGGTCGGCACATTCTTAGAAATTCATTCAACATCACATCACGGTGGGCCTTATACTTACAGCACATCACGTTAACATCATAACCCATCAACATCATAGCCCGTATGTCTCATTTTTAAAGCAACAAACCAACAAACCATCATGTGACTGCAACATCATAACCCAATCATTCCACATCAACTAGAAAACTCACCATTTGACTTCCACTTCAAATCTCATTTGTGTCGCTGCCGACGTTGACGACGTTTACGACGCGCATCTTAGAAAAGTCAAAGGGGGACCTCAAAAGGTGGACTTTACTTGAAAACCAATCATTCAACATCAACTTTAAAACACACCATTCCACTTCAACGTCGCAACCCATCATTTCGCATCAGCTTCAACACCGCATCACATCACTGCCCATTACTCGACATCACGTCATTCTGCATGATGTGATGGTGAATGATCGCCATCATGAGTGAGTTTGCCGAGCTATTCTGTCCCACAATCGTTTTTCTTAGTTGGGTGTTAGCGCCGCGCAGCAACTGTGGCTATGAGCGGGACAGCTGGAGAGAGGATGGCAGGAAGGAGTGGGGGTCAGAATGCGTCCTGAGCCAACTTCAAGGGGAACTGTGTCGACATTCGTCTGCAAAGTCTTCGGAAAACCCAGGGAAAACCTCAGACCGGATTCGAACCCACCACCTCCAAGTCTTCAGCACGACCTCGTCTACCACTAACGAGCGGGTCGCCTTAACCCGCTGGTGTCTTATGCCGCTGTTGTGCCACAAGCGTCCCGGCGTCCCTTTGCTACTGTGTTACCCACTCTACTGTAGGGCCCACATGATGTAAAACAATTCTGTAGGAATTGTCTTAATTGATAATCAGAGCCACGACCCATAACCTAACTCAACACCGATTTCTCTAGAAACAGCCGGAAGAGTCTGAAACAGCAGGGTCGCACCAGTGCAACCTACGTTTCAATTTTTTGTTATTTTTTCTAGTTCTATTCTATTCTATTCTCTAGGAAATAACTTCCTTGTACATGCTGAATATTGGTTCGAACTCTTGGATTAAGTGTTGGATTGAGAATAAAAAAAATAATATCAGCCCTTTTTTGCTGAACTCGTTCAGCCCAGAAAAAAAAAAACATATCAACGTTTGCAGATATTCTTCCATAAGCTGTTTCAACACTATTTGTTGTTCTATCTCTAACGGGAAACCCTAAAAAATAAGAACGCCCATTTGTATAGGACGCAACAAGATGGTAGGTGAGAACGGTTGACATCGTGAATAATCTCCACGGACGGATCATAGAGAGGGAACCGGCGTTCGAGAAAAGGCCCCGTGAAAGACACCCAAGGGATACGCGATGTGATTTATGTTGGAAAATTATAGATTACCGGGTGGAAAGGCGCCGGTCCGTGCAGCCCCGTGAACAGACGACAGAACAATATTACCGACGTTATACTGCTTGCGAATGCTTTCGACACTGCGACCAAATCGCTGCAGTTTTCTCGAAGTTGAGGAGGGCTCAGAAGTGGGCATGAAGAATCCGCGCAAACGATTGCTTTCAACAGGGGCACGATCTTGTCAGTCCCTACACTTTCGGAAAAAGTTGCGCGTTGCTGGTTTTTGTAAGTTATTTCTTTTCTTTTTTCTCAGATTTTTCTTTTCCTCTCGCAAAGATGTATAGGAGAACTTAGTTTTCGAAGGGAATACATGACCTGGGGGTTGGAGGCGCCGTGAAGGTCAAATGTGCCTCGAAACTATGTCACCCAACCTATACAGGGGTTAAAAAAGTAAATATGTAGACGCAGATGTGTCAGGATTCCGGTGCCCAACAATAGTTAGTTTGTGTATAGTGACTAGAGGCTTGCGTACGCTATACGCACAAGCATTAGCGGCACGCTACACTTTCGTGGCTACACTTTCGTGGCTCACGCACAGCTTTAGTTGTGCGCAGCACACCGCTTACGCAACCACCGGTCGCACAAAGCAAAAGCTATACAGTGTCTACTTTGCACAACGAAGCAAGCCATGTGTAGCCAAGACAATCCGCCTAGCGCAACGCGATTAGCATCGTGTCTCGCTTTTGCGTGTTGGTATTGCAAACTGCAGGTATCACGCTGTCTCGGATGCCACGAGAGCGGAATATAAGTGGCCCTTTTTGTACGCACACTAAATTTGAAAAGCCTCCTCCATGAAGTCGATCCAGGATGATAACCCCACTACAAGCAGCATGCTGCGATATCGGCAGGCAAACGGCTCGGTAAAAACGACAGCACTACAACGACTATAGCCGTCGTGGCTGAATGATTATGTATGTACTAACCGCCATCCGTGTCGAGACAAGGGTGTAGGCGTTCACGAAGCACGATACTTAGCAGTATACGGCGCCTCACAGGCAAGATAAACTCTCAGTAAGTTCTTTCGGAAGGGATTTGGGAACGTTACATGTAGCATATGTCTTCTTTTGTGGGATAAGTGCACTCGAGAAATAATCTTGCGGTGCTAAAGGTCCTCGTATCGCTTAGTTTTTATTATCTATTACTTTATCATCAGAATGAATCAGGCTTTATTTCGACAATAATATGGGGAAAATCATAAAATTGAAAAAAAAAATGGCGATTTACTGGTTCTGCGTGCGTGCGTGTGTGTCCCGTTTCGCCCTGTTGCGAGTGGTTGGGAGGGGCTGCGTGCCGGTCCCCCAGACGGTCGGCATAAACCAGGCACAGGCACACGGACAGAGAGAAGGACGTACATTTACATAATGTACACTCTGGATGTGCGAAACTGGGTCAGAGGCCTTGAGCGATTCCGGGAAGCCGACTTTCTTTTCCGACGACAGCGGGTTGACGGAACATGGTCAAGTGGTTGCTCTTCCGGCATGTTTAGAGCAACACTCACGATATGGGTGGACTGAATGTACCGTTTCATCAGATTCCTACGGTACATACGGACTTCCTTTCCCCCCGCTATATCACCATACTATACGTTGTGTCCGAGAACTTCCGCAGTACCGTGGAGGGCCCATCCCAGTGTATGTACTTGGAGCTTCCCGTGTGGGCCGAAGCACGAGCACTCTGTCGCCCTCCTTGTACGCTCAGGGTCGCGCATTTCGGGCGCATTATGTCTTAGCGCGTTCCTGCGATTCGCGCATATTGGCTTCCGTGATTTCCTTCGTGCCTTGCAAACGTCGAAGGAGGTCCAGTACATAGTCAACAACGGTGTGGTCGCCCTCCTTATCTTCCCACCTTTCGCTTACTAATCTCATCTGGCTGGCCAACGTAGATTGTGCCCGTACACCAGTTCTGCTGGGCGCGAGACAACTGAGATCATGAGTGACGCGACTGTGGATTGCTTTTGCCCACCTGAGGGTTCTCTAACGTGCGATGAAAGCTCATCACACGGCACCCCCTAATTAACGTCCCTCGCGGAAGACGGCATGTCTAAGCAACCTGCACCCTGCAACCCACCAAACTGCTGGCGTCCTCGGCCGGGATCGAACCCGCGATCTTGGGATCAAAAGGCGAACACGCTACCGACTGAGCCACCTAGGACGGTGAGGTACCGAACGTAAGGCAAACATATGGCTTCTGGCAGACCTGATTCCCAGTCTGTTTTGTATTCATGAATGAGTGAGTGCCCTCAAAACTGGCTTGAGTACGGACGGCCACTTCTCCACGCTACTACTTTGAGGGTGGTACTACGAACTGTGAATCACTTAGGCACATATCATAAGTCAGGATGTACTTGAAGCCTGACTGAGATGCAGGGAGCGGTCCGACGACGTCAGTAACTATAGCCGCTGAAACGGGTCTGAGATAACAAGCACCAATGTAAGTGTGGCCTTGCAGCGCTTATTGGGCTTGACCACACTTGACAGGTGTCACACGCTCGCACGTACATCTCTACATCTTTAAAGCATCCTGACCAGTACCACCCCTGCCATCCACGTTGTTTCGTCTTGCTTATTCCCAAATGGCCCGTGCACGAGTTACTGTGACACAATTTGAGGATATTCCCTCGCAAGGTTTGTGGCACCGTCCACTAACTAGTCCTTAAGTTTACCGCTGTGACCTGCATAACGTTGATAAAGCATATCGTCCTACATTACCACCTTACCACCATTTGCCTCCTTACCATCATTTTGACGTTAACCCCGTGTCTTCCCATTTCGCCTATTCCCATTTTGCTAAATGCTTTTTTTATCAGATTACACCCCAATCCCTCGCCATGTTCCCTCACCCGGAACTGCACGGGGTCCTAATGTATGTGCCAGGGAGTCTCATTTCGCCTACTGAGGCGTGTCCAGTGAACAAAGAAGGCGGATTTCCTTTTTCAGTTGCAGCGCGTGCTTGAGCATCATTGAAGATCGCATTTGACGCGAAATGCCTATTTTGCGTTGCACTCCTATAAACTTTCTCGCTCACTCATTGTTGACTACGAGCAAATACAACTTGGTTACATCGATAGCGGTCAACTTGTCAGTCCAAAGGAAGTGTAGCAGCCAGACGTATGGGCGCGGACAATTGTTCACCTCGTTATAAGACACCCTAAGCCTGAGATTTTCATTTCCTCGTGAGGGCTTCCTTGCAGTTTCTGCTCCTTAGGAACTTGCACTACCATCGTAACCAGGCATTTTGACATATTCATTACCGTCCAAAAATACCGTCGGTTCTCTCCTGGTAGAGGTAACGATTCTGTAATCAACGTTCTCTGAAAATCAGATGCTTTCAGTTTCGTTCCCCCTTAATAGGCTTGATTTTCTTCGTTCTCCCCCCCCCCCCCCCCCCCCGAGGTATTGAACACATAATTTTCTAAGCCACCCACGGGCACTCGCCTTTCACAAAAAACGGGGCAGAAACCTTCCACTGTTCCGAATCCGTAGAAGCACGGAAGGACTCAACCTCGCATACACAGACCATGGTCCCCTAGAGACATGAACTCCAAAATGGCCTTGCTCAGATTCAGGCCACTCAGGGAGTTCCCACTTCCTGCATCAACGAGCTACGAAATCATCCTGTAAGGCTACGCAAATAAGCTTCTTACCGTCCATCACTGAAGTATGCATGATATGCTTTGAGACAAAAACTGCAGCAAAAGCAAAGCAGCACCTGTAAAGCAACGGTTCATATTCCGTTCTTGATTTAATAAATTATCTTTTAGAAACAAACAAAAATCTTCAGTATGCATACGTGAAACAATAAAAGACGACAATTCACGTCATTTGCACTAACTAAAAACTGTATTTTGGTAGGGTATACTCGTCTAGTTTTTCTTTTTTCTTTTTTTCACGAACAATCAGGGATTGGAATGGCCTACCAGACAATGTCGTGTCTGCTAAAAGTTTTGATGTATTTGTTTCGAGGGTACAGAACAACCTAGCATCATTGTAAATCGTTATATCATTATATATATCATTATTGTCTTGCTTGCATTGTTCCGTTGTTCCCTTTTTCGGCTAATCTCGGGAAATCGCTTGTTATGTTTCACAGACAGCTTCTAGTCCTTCACATCTATGTCCCCTCGTTGAAAAAATGCTCGAGCGATATTATTTCCAATATCCCATCTGCGTACCCCAAACCATCAGCACTTTACATCCGCTCCCTTCGGTTCGTTTTGGTTTCTACCTGCGTAACTATATACGCTTGGTGCAAAGTGTCCGCCGCGCCAGGGTAAATCCTGGCGGCAGCCATAGGAACTAGTTGTGTTAGTCCGCTCGGTTCTCTAGGGCAATTCGTACGCTTTCAATCGTCACCATGCTTCGGTCACGCCGTGTGTGAATTAATAGCTACTAAAAGTAATGCCGTACCGCGCAAACTTTTGTGTCGTTGGGTGCACAGATATGTATGAGAATGCCGGGTGTATCGAAAAATGGTCCTTGGTTGTGTGGACAGAAAAATGGTCCCGCTGGCTCCTGCGCGCCCAAAAATACAGGGGCGTGGTTGCGGATAACTGATGAAACACATCACAGTCGACCGAGTATTACATTTCGCTCTCCCCATTTGTTGAAAAAGGAGGCATTTTTCACGTGTTCATAAAATCTGCACGCCATTCAATGAGTAACATAAAATCGACATCATTCGCTGCACTAGTTCGCTGGATGCTAGTATTTTCCTACTGTTCTGTTGATAAGACACAGGATTTGAGTTTAAGTTTGAGCTTGAAAGTAAAAAAAAAAAAGAAGAAGAAAAGAAAAACGAAGGGAGCCGCGAGTTTTATAGTTGGCCCCTGCATCCTTTCCGTGTCGATGTATATGGACACTGAAAGCTATCGCCCTCTAATTCATTGTTTCATTGCCTTTACTACTCAGCTTCTGCTGCAGATAGGGTTCGTCGACATAGAAAGTATGACAGAACAACTGTAAAACCTGTCTGACCAAAAATACGAAAACACCAGCATTCAGGTTGGATGGAACTACGTCCAACTGACCCCATGTATCAGCTAGCGTGAGGTCGGAGCCAGGCTAGTGAGCTGAGTTTAATGCGTTTATGTGTGTTTTATTTTATTGATACGAATATACAGAAGGTAACGCGCCCCATCTGATCGTCGTCTCTTTATGCGTGCATGTGTGTATGTGCGTTTACTCCTTTGTAATCCGTCCTGTTATAAAAGAACGCGGGTACCATTTTTCCGACATATCTGCAAGAAATCGTGTTGTCTGTACTCCACTGAATAAAAGAGAACGAGAGAGAGAGAGGAACAGACGCAACGCGCTCAATACAACCGGTGCAGCGAACGTGATCGCTTCTATGTTCCTCATTGAATGTCGTGCAGCTTTATTATTCATTCACATCATTGTTATTTAAAATGGCCTATGTCTCCCTTTTTAACAAATCAGCAGGGCGAATGATATAGCACTTGCTCTCCACAACGACTGTTGTATTTTGGGGCGCACGGAACCCCGCGGGCCCATTATTTCCGCCCACGCAACCAGGGACAATTTTTTCGGTAACCGAGAATGCCCCACCGGGTACAAGGTTCTGCAGTTTCCCGCCTACTCCGTGGATTCTGTCTGTCTTCTTTTATGCCAATGATCCTGATTGATTGATTTTAAAAGAAAAAAATGGAGATGGTAGTCTCGAGCCACTCGGGACTGGCTACTCCAGGTCGCGTTATTAATAAAAGAAAGGGAAACTACACTAATCTCGACGCTTTGAAACCAATGATCCTAAATGGTTACCGTACAATTGGTTGCTGTTGACACCGTATATCGTTCATGTTGTGTTGAGTGATGTTGTGATGTGTGTTCTCAGTTCAGACACGAACTTCCAACTAGCTTGGACCTCGTCACTTTGCCCGACTCAGCGAATGAGACTTCTGCATATCCCTTTGCTGGAAAAAGGATAAAATGAAACACACGCAAGTGCGGCGCGAACGAAGAAAAGCTTGAAGAATTGTATTAACGCTGACATGCCTGCTTCTGCATATAGTCTTATGCCTTATTGACTGCTGGGGACCGAAAGCCGTCGTTCGGAGTTTAAAGCGGTTGAAATCAGCAAAGTTACACTTCCGATTCACATATTTTCGATTTTCATGAAGCCCGCCACATGCACTTTTGACTGGTTTCGATATCGAACGACTAACTCAAAAAGTTTGCTTCCCCACCGCTACGTGGCCGCGCAAAGCGCCACCTTTAGTCTGTGCACGAGGCATATAGTCACGTTCCTGCTCTCACAGTCGCCGAATCTTTCCGCCGAAAACGAAACCTTTTAGGCACGCTCTGCTTATCTTTGTCGTAACGCTTGGCGTATTCCGCGGACCACCGTGCGATACTATCCGTGAGCGGCATTCCCCACAGTGCTACAGCGGAAGATGTGAAAAACGTCATAGCTTTCTGCTGTCACGTGACCGCGAGCGCTCAACGTCGTGTCTTCACGCACACAAGAGAAAAAAAAAACGGGACTGCTGTACCTAAGGGGGAAGTGAGTGGGAAGACGGCAATTGACGTTTTGAGCCAGCGATCTTCATCAGAAAAAACGGAAGACATGTCTTTCCTTTTTCCCTTTCCCTTCTTCGAAAAAAGGGAAGACATGTCTTCCCTTTTTTTCTGATGAAGAGCGTTCGCTCGAAACGTCAATTGTCCCGTTTTTTTTTTCCGTCCCGGTTTTTTCACTCTTGTGTTTTGTGTACCTAGCAGTCCATCTTATCTCTTCACGTACACTCCTAATCGTGGGGATTACCCTGGGACACAGCCACAAGATAATTCGTAGCAGACGACAGGAAGAGAAGCTCACGGTGTCTCCTGCCAAGTGTCGTCTGCGAAGTGCACAGTACGCCGCTCCCGATACTCCGGCATCGTGCGAATGCTCGTCACACGGGACGGAACTTATTCTCCGTGAACAGTGTTTTCGTCTTTTCCTCCACTAGAATATTCCGTGAGGACGTCGTTCCTGTGAATACACGGTCTGCCTCACATGGCAGAACCGTCGTCAGTCTCGCTGGCCGCGGATCTTTCGCGTAGTTTTCCCTTTCGCAAGCACGTTCAAAATTAACGAGGAGGAGACCAATATCCTGACCAAGTTTGAACGGCTGCAGGAACCTGGACATGTCAATGTTCTGTGACTGTGTCTGCCCATTCTGTGGCTGATTTTCTGGTTGTCGTTGAAGTTCAACCGCCTCCAGCTTCAACCTCTCGAGCTCTCTCGCATGGTTTCTGTCTTGTGTTTCGCGTTCCGTTCTATGCTTTATCTGCTCGAGGATGTCTAGAATGTCATCCTCTCTCAGCTCTGCCTCTACGATGGCAATGCCCTACAATGACCTGCGCCTTTTTCGTTAGTCAAGTCACTCACCGGTTGTACACTAGAAACCATGGGCTCCGCTCCGCTGCTGTTCAGCAGTCGATCCTGCAGGACAATCCCTTCGCTGCCATCCAGTTGTTGCGAGTCGCTGGGAACATAGACGGAGAGAATGATGTATATTTACATAATGTGCACTCTGAAGTGAAAGTTGAAACTGTCGTGGTTCGGAGGCCTTGAGCGATTCGGGGTAACCGACCTTCTCTTCCCTTTTCTTTTCCGACGGCAACAGGTTGACGGAACATGGCCGACCATGTAGACGAGGATGCTCAACATCGCGAGTTGAAGCAAGTCATAACAGTCCTCAGGGTCAATGTCCCGTTGTGATGTATGTGGAGGGAACAGTGGGAAAAGTCACCACAGTGACTTGACGGACTCACAGATCCCAGAATGAAACAATTGACATTCGTGACAGTGTGTACAAAGAAGAAGGACGCATAAGCTGGAAGTAGATTTCTGAGATACAAACCATGGATCATCCGAACAGTCGTTTAACGTGCACGATTATAGATAGCATACAATTTGCTTACCATAAGACGTTCTAAAAGCTCGTCGATTGCGATAGCGACAATGAAAAGCGTATAGACTGTTCACAGCAGCCAGTTGCTTCGGGCGCTAATAGATGGCGCCGCAGTAGCCACGCCATTGCTTGCCTTCGGCGAGTGCCTGTGTGCCTTTGCCTTTGTGAGTGTTTCCGACCTTTTTTGCCGCTGTGCTACAGTTCTGTGCAAAATCTGGAAAAGCAGAGGGGAAGACTTGTTCCGTGATTGAATGTACAAACTGTGACAGAGATCTGATCGTGTGGGACGAAGCTGTTTGTTAAATTCACGAGCTGTCGCTATACAAAGACTGCCCGCGCTGGAGGCCTTTTGCAATGCACGGGTTTCCACAAAGAGTGAAAAACAAGCTGGTTCGACAACAGTAGGTATCGAATCTTCAGAGGAAGGATTTCAAACCGGGAGAGTCAGTGAGGGTAAGTAATGCAGCCCTCAAAGTGGCGCAGCATTTCTGTGTGCTGAGCCAAAACTCCGCTGTAGGCGTTGGCTGCTGCTTGTGAGAATAAACTCCCCCCATTGTAGAAGGGGTCCTTGCAGTTGAAGACGTTCCTTGCAGTTGAACGGTTCCGTGTACATGCCTTGTCAGTGCACGAAGCACTCGTGAGCCCCGTGTTTGTCGCTTCTGCAACCTTGATGAGCGGTGTACAGATATGACTGCACCTGTTGCTCAAACCCGCTTTACATGTGCATGTTGCCGCCAAAGTGGGCCCGAAGCGAGTATCTGTACTACACGTTCTTCCCACTGTTTGTGTCGACCTGATGTCGGCCTTTAAAATTCATACACCATCGTTGCACTGGCACAGTACTACACCGACATGGCCGCTGTCAAACAGCTTCGTTCCCTTTGCAAATTCTCTGTAGTTCAGCGCAGGGTTTCCGTCTCCCTCTAGCTTGTTGATCGTGTGGTTGTATACATCTGAAATCAACAATAAAAGTATGCTAGTTCATAACGACAACATAACAGCTCTTACATGCATATCTTTCTCAGGTAGTTGTACCGCAACTCTTGCGATAAAACGCAAGAAATCACGACCTTACGATATTACATTACGAACGTACCCACAACGTAACGTATGCGCAATAAAAGAAGACCGAAAAAAAAAAAAACCCGCCGAAATATGTAGTAACTCGAGCATAGTGGGGCCGATCATTTGGGACGCACGAGGACAGAAATATGCGTGCGCCGTGCCAACAGGCAGCCGAAAGAGAAGGCAAGCAGTGGCGCGCAAGGTCACGTGCGCTAAGATGGCGGCGCCCAGATAACTCTGCTGTAAACGGTCCGTAGATTAAACCTGGGCAGAACACTTATTAGATACTTTCTAGATGCTATCCTGAAGTTGGGAGCCGCCTCTTGAACAACAGGACACTATTACATGAATGACTATGTGAATAATGTTTTTTTAATTATCTTATCTTTTATAAGGATTATCACCATTCTTGTCCTCTTCTAATATCTCATTCGGAAAGAAGAAAAAAAAAAGCATACAACATGCTCCAATCTATCTAAGCCTATATATATTTGCACTATACGCGCACGTTGCCGTTGTATCGCCCCTTCACATATGGCGACCGTTCAGAGCGTTGACCTGAATTGCTAGTCGCACTTTCCATCCTGGAGGCCAGTTACAACTTTCCAACTGACTCTTGCCCGCGCTTCGCGCTCCGATGTTACTCTCTCGCTTGCCATTATTATTTATTTATTTTTACTTCCCTTCCTCTTGACTAAAGCGTTCGATTTTGGTGGAACGATTTCGCGGCTAGCCATGCGCGAAATCTTCGTTCGCACTTTCGGCCCGAATCATTAATCACTTCAAAATGAACGACTGCCCCGCGCACAGTTCCAAGTCTCCGACACGCCAGTATAAGGCTTCCGCCGCGCACTCATTTACTTTCAAAACCGTCGAAGAGCGCTACCGAGAGATGGACCTCTTTGCTGGCAATCTCTCCGCGGTTCTTTCATTGTTTCTTCGTGGCTACGAGAGCGTTCGTATTCCTAGCACAGAAGCAGCGTGGAAAGGCTGGTTGCTGGAAAATGCTTCATGTTGTGTTTTATCAAAGCGTACAACAAAATATATTGATGTGTTGTTGTTGTTTTCTTCCTTGGAAGCATCGGTAGAGGAGTTAATTAGTTAGTTAGTAAATTAGTAAAATAAAATAAGACTTGGAGCATTTAGCAACCCACCATGGGTATTATACCTGCTCGATTGGTGGAAAATGTTTCATGTTGTGCTTTATCAAAGCGTACAACAAAACACATAGGTGTGTGTGTGTGTGTTTGTGTTTTTCTTGGAAGCATCGGCGGAGGAGTTCATTAGTTAGTTAGTAAATTAGTAAAATAAAATATACCTTGGAGCTTTCAGTAACTCACGATGGGTGCTACCTGCTCCATTGCAAAAGCTGGAGCGCAACTTTTTTTATTTTAGCTATCTAGTGAATAATTGATTGAAATATAAAAATGTGGAGAAGTGAGCCCCGACGAAATCTTGACAGGCTATTCGAGAGCACGCAATAATAACGCAGTGATGTGATGTGATGTGATAAGAGAAGAAGGAAAATGGGGATTGAAGTTACGACAAAGTCAGACTGACTACCCCAGACCACTTAGCCGCAGTTAGTGGAAATTAAAAAAAAAGTGGGGCGAAAACATTCCAAAAAGTAGTCCGGAACGAGAAACAAACATCCCGAACTAGTGGGAACGGTTGTTACAAACGAGGGACCACAAAGGGTCACATAATGTCAATCAGATGCGTTTCCTCAAGGAAACGTAGGAGCGAAGAATGCGGTGGCGGCTTCGTTGTTTCTTTTTTGCGGCATTCTGCTGATGGGTGGTGGGTATCACGTGTCCTAGACTGACTTCATAAAGAACTACATCGATATTCGTTTTACAGCGTCGGAGGTAAACAACAACAACAACTACAGATAAATTAATGATGATGAATGGGGAGGTAAACCCAGGGAAGCAGTAGTTTATCCAAAATTGCAAACATGGGGGTGGGGGGGAGTTCATCACTACAGCTGTGTCACAAAGAAAAAGAAAACAGGGGGTATCGCCAAAAAATTTGGGGAGTGTTGGGAGGAGGATTGGAAGGGTCTGGATGAATAACTGCAGGGAAGACAGCTTGAGAGCACCGCCGGTGCTGGGATTCGAACCGGGGTTGCTTCCCAGTTTCGGCGCTCAAGACTGTCATCGTCATCATGTCACGTGTCATAAAAGCGTGTTAGGATTACGCGTCTTCACTCTAAAAACTAAACGTACATGCATAGCACGCTATGCCCGAACCATTGCGCCGAATGATGCAGTCATCGCTTCTGACTTGAGTAGAGAGCGTTGCGTACGCCTTCTTGTGACAATTAACATGCGTGCGTCAGTACCACAAAGAGGCGTACATCTCCCGTTTCCAACACAGGTGACCAAAATAAAACTATAATTGAAGTTGGTGGTGAAGTTCTATCTCTGTTTCTGTTTCTACGGCAAGTACTTCCATCATCACCACCACCACCACTATCTATTTCTAGAGTGTCCGAACGGATACTTAATCCTATATAACTCTAAAAACAGAACTTCACCCCATAGAATGCTGCCTACCAACCATCATTCTGCCGCATGATTTTGCGAAAACGGGAGGCGTACGCCTTTTTGTAACGCGTACGCACTTATATTACGGAGTGCTAGTGCATCGTACCCTATAGCCTTTGCGTACGTAAGGGATAGCGTGGGGATCATGCGCACTGCGCGACGCTCTCTTTATGTTTTGCGCTTGCGCAGAACCACCAACGCTATCTCTTACGTACGCAAAGGCGACAGCGTACGATGTAGCGTGCCTGAATACTGGCTCACTCTCTGTGTAGGGTGCAGTCACCCTTTGTAGAAGCGATTGCCGCCAAGCCGCCATATTGACTCCCACGCTTACCATGCATGAATGCTGTGTACCGATTTCCCCAACTTTTTGAAAACCTCCATTGCTACGAATTTACTCAACTCTAAAATGCAGTGTGTCGCTAAGCGTGTCGCTACTCTTTTTGTGACCGTATCGCGAACTGTGCGTGGGAGTCAAAATGGCGGAAATTTGTAGCAGACGACGCGGTTGTCTTCACCCTATGCAGAGGGAGCTAGGTATTGAGGCACCCTAGTACGATGCACTACAACTCACTATTACTTGTCACAAAAAGGCGTACGCCCCACCCTCTCCAAAGATCAGGAATGATAACGGCATCATTCTATGCCATGGTGGGCCTTCAGTGTGTTATGTGGTGAAGTTCTTCCATTCTAACGTATTTGAGGAATTTTTATGCTTATACACTTTACAAACGCACGTATAAAGTTACGATGGCGTGTTTTACTAGATCGAAAGCACTCTACTAAAACGCTACATTATAAACGAAACTGTGAAATCCAAGATCGGCAACGGCATCCTCTTCAAATGAATCAGGAAATTGGCGTATCATACTTTCGATACTGTTACCGTACACACTTTCCAATTCACTGAAGCTCGCTAGTATCACGTTTCCAACCATTTCGAACCGCAGCGGGAAGCTATGTACGCACAAGGAGCGACAGGCAACCAACTCGAGGCACATAGTTGACACACTTATGATCCCCAATATCCCTGTCCGGCTGACCCCCTCTGTCTCTTACTATCACCGACGGAAAGAAGCGATGCTCGAGATCTGAATAGATATCATCAATCACCATCGCAAGTCACACACAGGCACGCGAGGATTGCAGAAAAATCTGTCTCCCTCAATGTATGCTCCATAACAATCATACAACAGCGCCCTGCTCTCGTCTTTCGTATTTTTGCTTCTCTTTTTTTTTTCTTTTTTTCTACATAGACGATGGACAAAAGAATCAGGTTTGCATGGTTGAACATCGACATTCCTCTTCGTGGGAGAGGAAGGGTGTAATCTAAGAGGGAGAAAAAGAAAAACAATACAAGCGAACAAGGGGGGTCATCCTTGCGGAAACTAAAATGCCTCTCTCATCCCTCCAGGGGGCGCCATCGACGATAGAGCAACATAGCGATGCTCAAACGTTGCTCACTTGTGTGTACATACAATGCCAAGGCCGTGTATGCTAGACTTGCTCGTACAGCAGCCTTTGCATTCAGTTTTATTTTTTTTTTCCCTTTGAGGAACCCAGCAAGAGCTGGTGGAAGATAGAAAATTGAAGAAGATGTTTCGTTTGAAAGAATGAGCGCAAAACGCAGAGTCCATTGGTGGTTTAGATATGAAGGACTATGTTAAGATGAAAATTTGTAGCGCAGGCACGGTTTTTGATAAAGGGGTTGTTCTTGCGGTTCGCGCTGCGACGTAATTCCTGAATGGCAAATGAACACGGTTCAGTATGTCGATAACAACAATCAAGCAACTCACATGTTTGGTGTCCTTTAAGAGTTTGTTGCTTGTAAATACTTCGCAACGCACCCTGTTGAAGATATTTTAGGACTAACGAAGAGACGTCCTTTCCCCATGGAATCAATTTGCTTATTGCCCAACTTCTCTTGGCCCGCTTGAGCCTCCCATGTAATCTAGCTAAATTAGTCGGCGACCTTTCCTCACTTCTTTGCTCTTTCCCTTCAATTTTAACACACCGCGCATACGTGATAGGCTGCAATTTTTTATTTTTTTTTATTTGTTGTCAAAATTCCGATGATATGGGCCGAGGCAACACCTGGTGTGAGGCGACCGTCATTGCAGAGGGCAACACTAGCGCTCGTATATCCAGTATTTGTTTTACTTTTTGTGTTGTGATTTTGGTTTCCACGCCGTAGACGTCACTTCCTTCGACCCAGTGTTGTGCGTATGCAACGTAGTTTTGCTGCCGTACTTGACCGGTAATGCGAAGTTGGTGTCTACTTCGGCACAATATTGACCCCAATTTTAATTTTCTATAGGAAAAAAAAAAGAAGAAAAGAAACGAAGCTATGCATGTAATTGGTACGAGAATTGCGAGAATTGTCCTGCGGGCTTACTACGTCATTGAATGAACTAATTTACGAGATTGCGCCTCAACTACTTTACGGTACGTTTAAAAGGGATAATTTGTTTGATAATCCGTTGATGATAATCCGTTTGAACGTTAATAATTCTTGACCATTACATGGCGCACGCATTGTACTGTATGCTAGAGTACACTCTAAATTTTTTCACACCTTTAAAGGTGTAAAATTGGTGTATTCTCATGTATTACACCTATTTTACAACCTAAAAGCTTGGTTTGAAAATTTTCGAGGGTGTAACTATGGTGGATTACACCCTTTTATGAGACATTGTCAGGAGGGTGTGATCAGGGTGCAACAAAGGGTGTATTTGGAGGTGGGACAGGCTCCATTACACAGGCTAAATGTATTTCTGTTCCTGTGCAGTGTTGGAGTGCTTGTGGTACTCAAAACTTAAGCTTGTGATACAAGTTGTGATATAAAGATCAAATGCCCAGTTACTCAACATTTGGTACAGTGTCATTAACCCCTCAAGGTTAGAGGACTATGTGATAAAGCTGTATTAAGTGATACGTTTGAATACCTTCATGCATACCTAATGTAGGATATGTATGCTGCATGGCCTAATATCAACCTAATAAAACCATAACTATTCAGATCCCGTGATTGTGCCTTCTATGTATGATGCCCGCATATACCCCCATCAATCACCTTTAACATGTGTGCTGTGCAACATGTGTCTGCAATGTCGTATTTTTGCTTCACAGGGGGTACAGCTGAGTAGTATACCTGGAAAGTATTACAAGTTCAGTGTGAGAAAAGTATATTCTTGGCCTTTTAGAAAATATCTTGCATGGCTGTGATCGAAGAGTGATGCCAAGATAGCCACAATGACACTCCAAAGTACCAAGCATGTGGCTTCTGTAAAAACTAGAAACACTATAATTTCGCAGTGAAGCTGTGATAATTTCCAGCTACCTCTTCTATGGTTTGCAGGTTACATTACACCCTTCCACACAATTACACCCTTGATTTCTTGAGGGTGTTCCGTTACACCTTAAAAGGTGTGCGCCATGCACATGTTTTTTTACACTCTTTAAGGTGTAAAATTATTTAGAGTGTACTTACGAGAACAACAACAAAAAAAAATATTTTACTGAGTGTCATAATTGGCGAAATACAAACCGCTGAGGAAAGTTCGGTGTGGAGCTTTGACGTCAGAGCAGCGCCCTGCATTCCTATTAATTCGTGTAGGTAAACAACAGCAAAAAAGAAACCCTGTTTGCTGTAAAACTTGGAACGCAGGCTCACATCCATGTGAATGACTAATAAATCGTCTGGGTAACGGAAATAAATAGATACATAACCGTTTCTTGCATTTATCCGGCAGTGGGGAGAAACATCACAACCCCTTTAACAGTGGATGCTGGATGCTGGCAGCGTCTGGTCACACGAGGCAATTTTGAAACTACACAGAGTTGTACCAAAAACGAAAACGTTTAGAAGCGTGGCCCATTGGAAACGAAGTCTGCTTGTTGATGGTTACTGTTCAGAATATTTTGTTGACATCACTGCAACACTCCATAATGAGTAATTGACCTAATTGACCTAGAGAAAAGCCAAGTGTACTTTGCTTTTCTCTAACAGCGGAACAATCAAAATAATACAGCGAAGTATTAATACAACGTATATACAACGTAAGTGTTCTACGCACGAACGATATCATTACAGGTATGTACAATCTACTAAAGATGTGTACAATCTACTACACGGACACACTAAAAATTGGGGCGTAACAGTGTCAGTTGCACTAACACCCATTCTATTTGTTCTTGACGTCTACCCCCCTGCTTGAACTCCTCTGACCTCAGAGATTCTGGCACGAATGCGGACATGTGATTCTCACAGCACTACATCTCCGGTGGCCGACCGGATGAACCACTATCCCCATCTGTTACGGCGCACTCGCGTGTGTGATATTTCATTTGTGTGTTTATGCCTCACCTTTTTCATCGTCATCCCACTCACATATTATACCCAAATGCACTGAGGTGTGATACCGCAACTGTTGCGGTGGAACGCCTCATCTCATCGTCATTCATGTAGTTGTTGCTGCCCCACTTATGGCTGTGTGATCTGAGCTGTTCTATGGGTCTTCCCACTGACTTTCAAGGCAGGCCTCCAGACACTTCCTCCTGAAGTCAGCCCAAGATGCGTTCCAAACATCCTGTCACACTCTCATCCCTGCTGACTTCTCGCCACCTGTTCAAGTCTGTATGTCGGCCACAGCCACGGTTGCTTTTCAGTGATAACGCGAACAAATCTACCGCAGTATCCGTTCGAACCACTGACCTCAGTACTATACGTGGACTGCGCATTCCTGGGTTTGCGCGACGACAGCGCTGTCGACGGAATTGCGAGTGCGTGGGCTTCCGGTGGCGTACTTGTCGTCTGCTTCCTCGGTACGACGCCTGCGCCTGGGAGACAGTGACGGAGATGCAACACTTCAGCGGTGGAGCATCAGGAAGACCTAAAACAGACGCTCTTTACCCTAGATGGCTAGAAGGAAACACGAAATTGAGAAATACATCCAAATTCGCCATCGAAAGTGCCGTTAACGAAACTTGCAATATCAAGGCTTCGGATCAGCTATAGGCGCAGCTCCCATTGAGAGCGGAGCAGACGATGTGTACAGCAGGATATGACGGCGCTCTGTTATTGACCAATTGGAAGGAACTTCCTTCACTCACTAACACTAAAGTCTTGAAGTGGGGTAGTTGAATATTACACATGTTCACATCAGTTAAAGGTTCCTTGCTTTCTTGTTGTCTCGTTTTTGTGCCCGCTTGATCTCAACTTGCGTCATTAGAACACCTTCACTCTGGACTAGGCTTGTGCGCCGCCGTTTCGCCGCCGCCGCCGCCGGGAATTTTCGGTACGCCGCCGCAGTTTCCAAAGCGGCGCAGCGAGGGCCTCTACGCACTTGTTTTCGGACGCGAAAACGCGCTTTGCAGCCCCTCTCGCGAAGTCAGATTTGCTTTTGTCTGCTTGTAACGACGCGGAAACTATTCAAATTTAAAGGCACGACATAAATATACCTCCCTCTCGCCTGTATCCGCCGATTTACTGATCTAAATTACGTTAGGTTGAGGTTCTCGTACTATTTCTTACTTGTGTTTGTTCGCGCGCCGCTGATATGCCGCCGCCGCCTGTCAAAGTTCCATCGGCGCACACGTCTGCTTCACTCCTATCCCTTGAGGAGAGTGCTACGCGAGCAGTCTACTTATAGTATAGAGCTCAGTGGTTCGATCTTTCACCGCTACTCTTGCGCCATTCATGTCTTGTTTGCACTGCACTCTAAAAACAGAACTTCACCGCATAGCACGTAGTGCGCCGATCATTGTCGCGAACGATAGGGTTATCGCTTTCGATTCGAGAAGAGGGGAAGGCGTACGCCTTTTTGGGGCAATTAACCTATATCCAAATTGCCACAAAAAGGCGTACGCCCCCCTCTCTCCTCGAATCAGAAGCGACAATCCTGTCATTCGTGGCAATGATTGACGCACTACGTGCTATGCGGTGAAGTTCTGTTTTTAGAGTGTGCTGAATAACGAACCTATCCAGAAGGTGATCGCGTTATAAACAAACGGTCCTATTATATCGTTTGCATGCAGAAAAACGAAATACGCACCAAGAGCAACCATAAGTTCCTCCCATAAAACCGATTCCTTGTGGGCGAAGTAAGCGCGTAACTGGAGAGCCTCGTAAATAAGCACTCGCAACTACACAAGCGGTGCTCTCCTTTCCACGACCAACGCGGGTTCCTGATTTTAGTGGCAGTCGTTCGCAATTAAAGCGGCGGTTTTAATTGAGTCTGTATATCTTCCGCGCGCCGCGAGACGCGCCGCTCTGGAAAGCGACGGCCGCTTCGCCGTTCCACGCAAAATTACGCTCAACATCCGGGAATGGACGGGCTTAAACTGTTAGCGCTTGTTTCTTTGATACATTTTTAAAAATTAAAAAAAAGCAAGAGAAATATAAAGTGAAGAAAGTAAAAGCTCCCCCGTTTGCGCTGCGTTTACTAAACTACAAGTAGCCACACATTTTCAGTTTTAAAGGGGGTCGTCGTGACACTAGGCCCCGAAGTGATGCCGGAACAGAGCCACCTAGGTACGGAAAACCCGCTTAATATCTCCTTTCACTCCTTCGCACGTAGACACATATAAAATTGGGGTGTCAACCAATCGGCGCCGACGATTTCGAACACAGGTTTTCTGTGGCTACTACTGGCTGCTGTCGGCTCGTCTCTAATGCTACGGCCACCGAAAGCACGGTAGTGACTGGCGGACTCTTAATTGTTACGTCACGTCGTTTAAAGGGATAGTTCGCTCTCCAAGCATCGATTCGTTAATTTTCCTGTTGTAGACGGTAGTGTATTTAGAACTTTATCAGGTCCGTGCATTCGTTTCTCGCAGCTCGAGCGGTATGATTTATTGTAGGCATCTGGAAGGAACGGGGTCATTGACAGAATGGCGTAAATGCAGGCTAGCTGGTGGATAAATTCCATGATAGGCAAGCCTGAGCGATGGGCAAGACACGCAAACAAACACAAACACGAAGGCTCAAAAATTTGAGCCTTCGTGTTTGTGTTTGTTTACGTGGCCCATCGCTCAGGCTTGCCTATCAGGGAAGGAACGAGGTCCACGCAAGTAGGCTTTACCGCGGAGGAGGACGCGCGCGCGACGTCTGTGTGAGAGCAATGTGATGTCAAGGGGGCGGCCCGTTTCCCCAGCATCGATGTGCGGCTTCCTATCGCCAGCCCTGAAACAACGTCACGAAACGTCACGCGATCCGACCGCTACCTGCCGTAAAATGCTCATCCCCCTGCGCTTGGTCGCGCTGCCGATGCCCACAGGAAAATACTGAAATCTCGGAAAATACGTTGATTTCGATCGAAAGGGATTGTCGGGGAGTTGTTCATTGTCTATTGCACACGTGCAGCACGTTTTTCCCAGTTTCGTTAGGGAGTGAACTATCCCTTTAAGCGATCACACTTTGTTTCTGGATGGTGTTGGTAACAGGAGCGTAGAGATTTGGCATAGCGAATACCGAAGCCCATCCGGCTCTGACGACACTACAGGCATCTCCGCCAACGGGGCAGCACGTGGATGGTCACGTGCTTCAGAGAACCAATGGGAATGGCCCTCGTTCCTCTGACGTCAGAGCTTTTCGCAGGCGGGCCTCTATCTCGCCTAGTATGACATGGAGAGACAATTGTTTTCTTTCTTTCCTCTTTTGTTTCAGTGCTCTTGCGCAGCACAATGTGTTCGGGATGTAAAGGGCCACAAACACCCAAAGTGTCACAGTTACTTTTTTTGTTCGTACTTTCTCTAGCTGGCCATTATTGCGTGAATTTTTTTCCCACTTGAAATGTAACGCTATTCAATGGCGATAGCGGCGATGTGGCAGATTAGCCTCTCTCACAATTTTATTCGGAGCTTGATTTTAACTTAAAAGATATGTACGACTACAAGACTATTTTCTCTATTTCTTTCTTTTTCATTCACTCACTCACTCTACACAGAACTGATGAATAAAGGGGAGGGGGGAATACGTCAAAAGGTTACAAAGAATTAGGACCTGCTACTCTGTATTCATGGGTTGTTGGCTTCTAGCAAGTAAGTCAGGTAATACCAAATGAAAACAAAAAAAAAAACAATGAAAACAGATGTTTACAGTTGATGTGATACACCCAATAGAAGCACACCAACACTGTCATGATATGGTGTCGAACAAGAATGAGGTGTCCGTACCCGTCTTTTAACGAATATATGTGCTTGTCGTGATTTGCTACTCCGCTGCCATCGCACAGCGTTAAGTGAAAGAGGATGTGATCCATCAACAGTCCACCAACCATTTCTGTATACGGTAGTCATTGCGCTTCTGAAGTATTGCAACAGGAAATCGATACGGTTTCTGATTGATTGATTTCTCAATCCATCAACAACGATTTCTCGTGTCTCTAAGACCAGAGTATTGAAACAGTGGTTATGTGTTGGCGGGATATTTGATTTGGAAGCAGAAGTACCTATTGTTAGCCTGATGCTCCTTGTACAGATGCTCCTCAGATAATGATACAGGAATATGCAGAAACTCAACAATGCCGATATTTCTTGAAATTAATATAATCACGATGATTATCGTCCACACGGCCAATCTGGCACACGGCGGGGAAGTTCGCTGGATACGGCTTGACGTGGAAGAAAAGTGTTTTGAGTACTGAGTAGCAAATACTGAAAAAAATATTTTATATACTTTAAACATACATGTCGCAAAAACTATTGAGTAGAGTACCAAAGTACCGGAAAAAGTATTTCAAATACTGTATTTTGAGTGCGTACTCAAGTACTCAAGATACGTACAAGTCTGGCCGTAACCTTGTAGTACGGGCCGCTTTCAAGGATATGAAAGAAAGCATCGGCGTGGCGTATCGAGAACGAGGATGGAGGCTTATTAGCTGTAACTTTCGTTCTGTATTATGCTTTCATTACGCATGGTATCTGCACAAGAACAATTGTGCATTTCGCGAGTAAAAAATATCTATTCCGTCGCTGTGGATTAGAAACAGGGAATTCTTAGAGCACTGTACGAATATTTCAATTATTTTTGTGCCGCCCGCCTGCGTACACAGGGAAACACCTTACATTACGAAGGGTGATCGAAATGCTACTTCTTGCTATTCTAGTCAAATTGTGAAAGCCAGGCAAGTATATCAAAGTACCGACAGAAAGGCTGATCCTACGTCTTGAAGAAAGCAAAGAAAACTTTCGCAGCGCCGGAACAAGAATACGAATAGCGCAAAGACTGCACATAATATGTAGATATATACATGTCGTTTTGTACGCATTTGTGCATGTATTGTGTACGTGTGTATATGTATAATATAAGTTATGCATTTTTGTTGAAATGCGGGGTTGTTTCGATTTTAACTGCTGGAGCACTCAACCACACTGCAGCAGCGCGTTGAAGCGCGTGTTAGGCACCAAACACATTCCTTCTGCTTCGCGGAATGCAGTAGATGTCATTTTCCAGTCATAAATGACCAACAATAAGCACAAGAACATCTCTTTTTTTCTCTGTCAGAAAGCATATTCTTATCTATCCCACCCTTACACAATGCTAAATGGAAAAGAAACGATATGATGTTTGAGAGAGAAAAAAAAACTTTGGTATAGTTCTGCCGCCGTAAACTGGCTATTTTATTATTGTTTATTATACTTTAGGCTAATTATAATTTAGGTTGTTGGGCTAATACCCGTTATTATAAATGGCGCACCGGCTATTTCAGGGAACAAATCTTACGCATCAGAAAAACAGACACGGATTCACAAAGTTACACATCGTGAACGTAGTTCCGATGTCTCCAGTGTATTCTTCCAGAGCGGGAGAACAACGGTACTCACCTTGTGTCAGCCCTGTATATTGGTCGAAGTGCGTATCGCTTCGGCATGTCACTCACAAATCAAGCAAAACAACCAATATATGGCTAGATATAATCCTACGACATATTCCGTACCACTGACATACAGAGATATGTTCGAACTAAGAAGCGCCCGTGGTCGTTTTGCCACTGCGGCGTTCACCACTGCGTCTTCGAGGAAGTCCCCCGTGGCGATCGGACGAAAGCAGAGTAATGCCGCTTAAAGTGTTTCTCGCCGAACAAGAGGGAGGGTTCCCCGCGGACTCGAGGCCAGCACCTCCGGGACACTTTTTCCACTTCAGCTCAGACGGCGGCGATGGCCCCGTTCGCTCTGACGCGGACCTTGGCAAGCGCATTGCCGGTGCTGAGCACCACAATGGAGCGCCCGCGTCTATCGCTTCCTGCCGCCATTTGGGAACTATCATTTATTGGCCGTACTTTGTTCATTTATATGCAACTTACGTGCAATATCACAAAGATAGTATATCACCTCCGCTCTTGAATTGTACAGAATTAACAAAAAAAAAATTGCAACGTGGGCGAGAAGGGTACTCCAGAGCGTATGTGAGCTGACGAAATAGTTCTCGGTACAATAGTTCCCCTAGTTCCCATGCTAGTCCCTTCACCCTGAAGTTTGCTCCCCGGCAATAGTCCCCAAAGTTCGCACTAATTACCGTGCATTGTCTCACGAAAGGGAGATCGTGACAATGCATCGGTTTCCCAAAAGGACTACAATCACTTTTTTTTCTTTTTCTTGAACTGCATATGAAAAAGGAAAGGAGTGTGGGGTGTTTATAAACATGCGTTATTTGTTCGACATTGCGCAGCTCTATGCACTGGCGTAGCCGAAGGGTTCAATCCCGCCGAGGGAAGCGATGGGAAATCCTCCTCTCCCATGCAAAGTTCCCATAGAACCCCTCCAGAAACTTTTTTTTTTTCTGACTACGCCGCTGGCTCTGCTGTTGCTGTCCATGGAGATTGTATTTCCGAACGGTATATTCTGTGGAGAGAAAGCTGTTGCAATTAAACTTCTTTTCTTTTGTAATTAAACGTACCTGTGACTGATAAACATAATTCGCATCGTCGATGCACGAGCTCTGCTCGTTTTCTAGGTCTCGGGCTTACGTAAATCAAGTCGGAAGTAATCAATTCAAATAATGCGCGATGTCATAGTAGCAAAGCGATTCCACTGAATTGTTCGTATTGTAGTCCTTGGCTTCAATCTTGGAGGCTCACCTACGCTTTGACAGTTTTGTTCCCCATTTGTCATTTTTTTACGTTCAATTCAAAGTGATTTCTTTTGTTACATCTTCTTCCAACACGATTTCATTTCACAGATAACTGAAATAGGGTAAAGGGTTAGGCCTCTAAACTCATATTTCGCTAAACTCATATCACATGGATATAATAAAATAAACCATTCACGTTTTGGATTATTTTATCTTCGTTCAATCACAAAAATTACGAACTGCACGTACAAGAGTACGAATTGACGCAACCATCACTCATACGTTCGTTTTTTTTCTCTCTCTCTCTCTTCCATTAACAGTGTATTAATGGACAAGCAGGATAAGGAGAAACCAAAACGCTCCATCCTGACGAGTGCACAGCCGCTCCGTTTCGCAAGACTAGGCCTTGTGTACAGTCTGCGCGCGTCCCACCCTCCGTCTGTACTTTATAGTTCTCACACGTCGTTCCACTCTGTTATGTGCGAGCCGCTTTTACTTTCCTTGCCCACAAATATTTCGTCTTTACCTTTTTTTTTCCTCTCGCCTTGTTTCTTTTTCTTTCTTTTTTTTGTCTCTTACTTCTTCTCCATCCTCTCTTTTCTTTCTCTCTTTATTACTCTTCCAAACAGTCCTTTTCTTTCTGTCGCTCTCTCTTCATACTCACGCCGCGTTCCATCTCTGCGTGTGTTTTTTTTTTTCCTCCACCTTATTCAACGCCGTTCCATTTTCTCCCTCCTTCGTTCCTTGTGCGCTCTTTATTACGAAGTCCCCCTAATAGAGCGAAATTCTAGATCCAATCCCTCGCTCTCCATTCTTTCACGCCACATTTCGCATCATCCCACTTTCCAGTAATCTATACTCGTTCGTTGATTTTTATTGGATTCGATTTTCAGAGGGGTGCCCCCGCTATGTTGCTGCACCGCTGAATTTTTCGCCTATAACGGGGTAAGGGCTCGTGGGCGGTATAAATGTACAGATACAAACATGCCTGCGCGCGAAGAACAATACGCCGTGTTCGTAGAGTCCCTCTATTTTCTCCAGTCGTCCGTTCACCATTCCTTGTTCGTTTTCAAATGCTTCGCGTTAGATGGCTTCAATGCCAGGCTTTTGTTTGAAGAACCGAGCTGTCGCGTACGAGTAACCGCCTAACTTTGCTTACGTCGGCAACAAACGTGTCGTAGCGTTCGTGTCATTGGTGTTGCATTGCTTCGTTGAGCGTCAATGTGGAACAGCTTAGCTGCATATGAACTTTGTTTTCTGCATGCTTGACACCGTAGTATGATGATGGAAAAAGTTGTAACAAACGCTTGTACTTCACAAAGACATCACCTTTCGACAGAACCAAACGTTGAGGTACATAGATACTTGTATCTTTTCTTTTACCTGTCTTAGAATTTGGGTCAGTTACATGGAATTGTGTTGGGCAAACTAATGTTACACGTTTAGATGCAGTTTTTAGGCGTTATTTTAAAATCTGTTCTCGAAGATTCCCACTTGGTGACCTGCAACACGCATCTGAACGCTTTCTATGTAACCGAAGAATAAGAAAACTATACCATGCGCGCTGTCAGATTACCAGGCTGGGCATCACAACTCATGAACGTGCTGTAAAGTGCGCTTTGCCACGTGCTCGCTCATGTGCAGGAAAAACTAACTTTACGAGTCACCTCGTAGAATTGCCCGGATGAAGCACATTCTGAAGCTAATGTCGATGACATCAAGGAAGCGAAACCGCCTGACTTCACACCGAACTAAAATGCATCAGTTGTCCGCCTATTGTTTCTATTGCTACTATCATCATACTAGAAATAATATGCTAGCAATCTTGGTCTCCAATTATGATTGAAGTTCTCGGAGCGTCTATGCGCCTAAACTATAGAACAACTAAACAAAAACAAAAAATAAACATGTTTCATCTTCCTGTATCACCGTCGTGTCTGAGCTATATACGCGACGCTGGAGTTTTTCTACCAATTTCTACCTTCCTCATTTAAATAAATAAATAATCTCCGGAAGCCATGTCGTTATCGTAGCAAGTTTATTTGGAAACGTACTCATTTTGAATTCCCGTTCGCGGCAGGTGTATTAGCCGCCGTATTAGTTCCCTTCTCCAGGGTACTAATGGGTGTGATTTGCTCGGGCTGCTCTCTGTCAATTTGTATTTCTTGCATTCCCTCTGTTGAAGTCTCTGCCTCCTCATTTGTTTGTCTATCCGTCTTGCCTTATCTACGCGTGATTTCGCGAGATAGGCTATTCCTTTCTAAGTTTAATATAATACTTAATATATACAAGCTTCATCAGGTACAGAATAAAATGGTGAACTCACACAGGTATATACGTGGACACGAAAGAGAAGGAGAGAGATATCGGGAGAGAGGAGTTCATTTTCTCTCTCTCTCTCTTTGTTTTTTTTTTCTTCCAAACAACAGATATCAAGATAGAGGGCAAGAATGCGAGTGTTGAATAACAAGATGTGATCTGATGTGATAAAGGGAGAAAAAATGGTGATTAAGTCACGACGAAGTCAGACTGGCTACCCCAGACCAGTTTGCCCCAGTTAGTTTGAAAAAAAAAAAAAGAGAGAAGACAGAGAAAAATGGGAGAAAACCCAGTAGTTGGGGGCGGGAGACAAACATCCCGAACTAGTGGGAACGCTTGTCACAAACGAGGGACCAGAAAGTGTCACAAAACGTCAATGAGATGTGTTTCTTCAAGGAATCGTAGGAGCGCTTTCAATGCAGCAGCTTCATGATTGAATAGCTGAGGACCCAGAAGCTTTACAAGGTCAAATGGCCGTGCAACCAGGCAAGCCAGACTTGCTTCTAGTGTCTTCCGTGTCCACGTATACCTCTGTGACTTCACCATTTCATTCTGTACCTGATGAATATTTTATATAATAGTAAGTATTATATTAAACTTAGAAAGCTTCACTCTCATTGTTTTGAGTGTTCTACAGTCATATTGGGCTTGACTCACCCAATTCCTGCTCTGCTAATACATCAACCCTTGCTGCACCCTAACTTTTGCCTCCGAGCCCTTCAGTTTGGACATTATTCGCCCACCACTCGCAGAAACTCCCAGAACGTCCTCTCGAAGCAAGCATATTACGTACCTCAACGAGAGGTATTGAGCCCGTTACTGCACCAGCCTCCCGAAAAAATGCTGCATCTTTCGCAGAAGCAATAAGAAAGCAAAGAAGGAACAATAGACATCAGTTCCGCACGAGCAGTATGCCGGGTGAAGTAACAACCCTCTCTCATCCGGACGCGAGAGAGCGACGCCGAGAGAGGGGGATTTCGGATAACGTCGCTCGGGCATCGCCACTGCCCTCCATAAGATAGCCTCCCTTTCTCCCTACGCCTTCTGGGAAGAATGAATGACACAGAAGGAGGGATCATGGCGAGATCTTCTACCCATATAGGCACGTATCCCGTACCCTGGCTTCTCATTATTGTTCGGGGAGTGGGCTCAAGTAATCAGTGGTTCGACCAAATCTGTCTCGCTGGAGCTGAAAAGTAGCCGTCTTCTCGCGTTCTTGCGGGTCACGAGTGATGAGAATGTTCGCCAGAGATGCGGTTAAGGATTCGAAATGTGCAGGTTGCCGGAAGTGGCAGTCACGTGTAAGTTACAAAAAACTAACTAAAGTTACAGCTAGCTTGCAAAAAGAGTAACTAGAAAATGATGTGATGGAAAGTAATGTAGAGATACATATCGTAGAATGTTTGGCCCTGTTGGTGCACTCTTAAAAATGAACTTCACCGCATAGCACGCTCCTAGCCAACCATCATCTCAAATGATATCGTTATCTGCCCTGATTTGTTGAAGACGGGGGGCGTACGCCTTTTCTGTGACACTTATGCTGTTCATAATTGTCACAAAAAAGGCGTACGCCCCCGTTTTCAACAAATCAGGGTAGATAACGATATCATTTGAGATGATGGTTGGCTAGGAGCGTGCTATGCAGTGAAGTCCATTTTTAAGAGTGTACATAGCTTTTGGTGTAAGGGAACCAGCGGTAAACACGAGACAACACAAGTAGAAGGAGACAAGCGCACGCTGGGTGAAGATACAGTTACTTTTCAATATATAACTACTTACAGCTACAGATACCACGTTCAAGTAGCTTAGTTAATTTACAGTTACCTTTGAAGGACAAAAAGGCGTTTAAATGTAACTCTCAAAAACTTTTTTTGCACTTGTACTGTCCGAGCAGAGCTATACAGCGTTGTAAACACGGGATCCCCTCCCCCCCCTAACAGCACGGTGAGGGTTAGTCTTAGGTAATCCTGGCTGCATATGAGACAGGGTTTGTTTTAAAATGCTCTCCAGTGGTCTTTTTTGGATAAAACCGGGATTTTTTTGGATAGTTTTGAATAATATCGAATATCGAGCAGTGCGAAGAGGGCAGGCCCCAAATCAGTTTTGCTTTTGCCCCTTCCTCATTGGATCATCTCCTATTGTTTGAAATTATAAACCTCCTCTAGCAACAGCTATAGGCAGAGTATGGCGTAGACGCAGGCAAGCTGCTGGACGAACTGTCTGCCCCTACATTATGCGACTTTTTCGGCAGCTCACTTTTGTCGTGCCCGGCAACCGCGGCGTCTACTGGCCGTATATATTTTTTTTTCACGTGAGGAACGGCGTGGAGCACTATAAGAAACCGCCTTGCTATACTGACGGCTCCGATGAAGGCGTTTCTGGGGACGCGCGTGACAGTTTGTACTGATCACTTGTGTGAGTGTCAAGGGACTTTGATCTCACGCAAAGTTGTATATGAACAATCAACGCATACTACTCTATATACCTTCCCATGTTGTCACAGAATGGAATCTTGGAGCCAACATTATTATTATCGCGCTTAAAAAGAAAAAAAAAGGCTTTTCAACTAATGTTGAATTTAATGGATCTGTTTCACTTTTGGATAAAATTCAAAAAGATCCGGTTAAATTCAGTGGATAAGATCCAAAAAACCCCTGATATGGGAGGGGGGGGAATGTAGGTTTATTGCCAAGAAAAAAAAACTATGAAAGAGGGGAAAGGTTAGCCTGACTCCAAAAGCAGACTTGCTATTCCCGTGTAACAAAAAAAAAAACGAAAGAAAAGAGGCGCAGAGGTGGCAATATTACTGGAATTCTTGATTGGCAAAAACGGCTCGGTATTTGAAGCGGCACGAGGATGCGAGGAAACTGACACGTGAAAATATCTTTTCCGTGTTAGCGCCGCGAAGCAACTGTGGCTGTGAGCGGCATGCAGATGAGAACAGATGGAGAGAGGACAGCAGGAAGGAGTAGGGGACAGGGGGGGGGGGTTAGTATGCGTCCTGAGCCGACTTCAAGGGGAACTGTGCCGACATTCGTCTGGAAAGTTTCGTCATTCGTCTGGAAAGTGTTTGGCGACGTTTAAAGTGGGAATAATCAAAATGTGCCGGAAATCGAAAAATCAAGCTGAAAACGTCTGAGATCACGAAAACAGTGCTAAATAGCGTTTTTAGAGTGTTTGGCGACGTTTAAAGTGGGAATAATCAAAATGTGCCGGAAATCGAAAAATCAAGCTGAAAACGTCTGAGATCACGAAAACAGTGCTAAATAGCGTTTTTAGAGTGTTTGGCGACGTTTAAAGTGGGAATAATCAAAATGTGCCGGAAATCGAAAAATCAAGCTGAAAACGTCTGAGATCACGAAAACAGTGCTAAATAGCGTTTTTAGAGTGTTTGGCGACGTTTAAAGTGGGAATAATCAAAATGTGCCGGAAATCGAAAAATCAAGCTGAAAACGTCTGAGATCACGAAAACAGTGCTAAATAGCGTTTTTAGAGTGTTTGGCGACGTTTAAAGTGGGAATAATCAAAATGTGCCGGAAATCGAAAAATCAAGCTGAAAACGTCTGAGATCACGAAAACAGTGCTAAATAGCGTTTTTAGAGTGTTTGGCGACGTTTAAAGTGGGAATAATCAAAATGTGCCGGAAATCGAAAAATCAAGCTGAAAACGTCTGAGATCACGAAAACAGTGCTAAATAGCGTTTTTAGAGTGTTTGGCGACGTTTAAAGTGGGAATAATCAAAATGTGCCGGAAATCGAAAAATCAAGCTGAAAACGTCTGAGATCACGAAAACAGTGCTAAATAGCGTTTTTAGAGTGTTTGGCGACGTTTAAAGTGGGAATAATCAAAATGTGCCGGAAATCGAAAAATCAAGCTGAAAACGTCTGAGATCACGAAAACAGTGCTAAATAGCGTTTTTAGAGTGTTTGGCGACGTTTAAAGTGGGAATAATCAAAATGTGCCGGAAATCGAAAAATCAAGCTGAAAACGTCTGAGATCACGAAAACAGTGCTAAATAGCGTTTTTAGAGTGTTTGGCGACGTTTAAAGCGGGAATAATCAAAATGTGCCGGAAATCGAAAAATCAAGCTGAAAACGTCTGAGATCACGAAAACAGTGCTAAATAGCGTTTTTAGAGTGTTTGGCGACGTTTAAAGTGGGAATAATCAAAATGTGCCGGAAATCGAAAAATCAAGCTGAAAACGTCTGAGATCACGAAAACAGTGCTAAATAGCGTTTTTAGAGTGTTTGGCGACGTTTAAAGTGGGAATAATCAAAATGTGCCGGAAATCGAAAAATCAAGCTGAAAACGTCTGAGATCACGAAAACAGTGCTAAATAGCGTTTTTAGAGTGTTTGGCGACGTTTAAAGTGGGAATAATCAAAATGTGCCGGAAATCGAAAAATCAAGCTGAAAACGTCTGAGATCACGAAAACAGTGCTAAATAGCGTTTTTAGAGTGTTTGGCGACGTTTAAAGTGGGAATAATCAAAATGTGCCGGAAATCGAAAAATCAAGCTGAAAACGTCTGAGATCACGAAAACAGTGCTAAATAGCGTTTTTAGAGTGTTTGGCGACGTTTAAAGTGGGAATAATCAAAATGTGCCGGAAATCGAAAAATCAAGCTGAAAACGTCTGAGATCACGAAAACAGTGCTAAATAGCGTTTTTAGAGTGTTTGGCGACGTTTAAAGTGGGAATAATCAAAATGTGCCGGAAATCGAAAAATCAAGCTGAAAACGTCTGAGATCACGAAAACAGTGCTAAATAGCGTTTTTAGAGTGTTTGGCGACGTTTAAAGTGGGAATAATCAAAATGTGCCGGAAATCGAAAAATCAAGCTGAAAACGTCTGAGATCACGAAAACAGTGCTAAATAGCGTTTTTAGAGTGTTTGGCGACGTTTAAAGTGGGAATAATCAAAATGTGCCGGAAATCGAAAAATCAAGCTGAAAACGTCTGAGATCACGAAAACAGTGCTAAATAGCGTTTTTAGAGTGTTTGGCGACGTTTAAAGTGGGAATAATCAAAATGTGCCGGAAATCGAAAAATCAAGCTGAAAACGTCTGAGATCACGAAAACAGTGCTAAATAGCGTTTTTAGAGTGTTTGGCGACGTTTAAAGTGGGAATAATCAAAATGTGCCGGAAATCGAAAAATCAAGCTGAAAACGTCTGAGATCACGAAAACAGTGCTAAATAGCGTTTTTAGAGTGTTTGGCGACGTTTAAAGCGGGAATAATCAAAATGTGCCGGAAATCGAAAAATCAAGCTGAAAACGTCTGAGATCACGAAAACAGTGCTAAATAGCGTTTTTAGAGTGTTTGGCGACGTTTAAAGTGGGAATAATCAAAATGTGCCGGAAATCGAAAAATCAAGCTGAAAACGTCTGAGATCACGAAAACAGTGCTAAATAGCGTTTTTAGAGTGTTTGGCGACGTTTAAAGTGGGAATAATCAAAATGTGCCGGAAATCGAAAAATCAAGCTGAAAACGTCTGAGATCACGAAAACAGTGCTAAATAGCGTTTTTAGAGTGTTTGGCGACGTTTAAAGTGGGAATAATCAAAATGTGCCGGAAATCGAAAAATCAAGCTGAAAACGTCTGAGATCACGAAAACAGTGCTAAATAGCGTTTTTAGAGTGTTTGGCGACGTTTAAAGTGGGAATAATCAAAATGTGCCGGAAATCGAAAAATCAAGCTGAAAACGTCTGAGATCACGAAAACAGTGCTAAATAGCGTTTTTAGAGTGTTTGGCGACGTTTAAAGTGGGAATAATCAAAATGTGCCGGAAATCGAAAAATCAAGCTGAAAACGTCTGAGATCACGAAAACAGTGCTAAATAGCGTTTTTAGAGTGTTTGGCGACGTTTAAAGTGGGAATAATCAAAATGTGCCGGAAATCGAAAAATCAAGCTGAAAACGTCTGAGATCACGAAAACAGTGCTAAATAGCGTTTTTAGAGTGTTTGGCGACGTTTAAAGTGGGAATAATCAAAATGTGCCGGAAATCGAAAAATCAAGCTGAAAACGTCTGAGATCACGAAAACAGTGCTAAATAGCGTTTTTAGAGTGTTTGGCGACGTTTAAAGTGGGAATAATCAAAATGTGCCGGAAATCGAAAAATCAAGCTGAAAACGTCTGAGATCACGAAAACAGTGCTAAATAGCGTTTTTAGAGTGTTTGGCGACGTTTAAAGTGGGAATAATCAAAATGTGCCGGAAATCGAAAAATCAAGCTGAAAACGTCTGAGATCACGAAAACAGTGCTAAATAGCGTTTTTAGAGTGTTTGGCGACGTTTAAAGTGGGAATAATCAAAATGTGCCGGAAATCGAAAAATCAAGCTGAAAACGTCTGAGATCACGAAAACAGTGCTAAATAGCGTTTTTAGAGTGTTTGGCGACGTTTAAAGTGGGAATAATCAAAATGTGCCGGAAATCGAAAAATCAAGCTGAAAACGTCTGAGATCACGAAAACAGTGCTAAATAGCGTTTTTAGAGTGTTTGGCGACGTTTAAAGTGGGAATAATCAAAATGTGCCGGAAATCGAAAAATCAAGCTGAAAACGTCTGAGATCACGAAAACAGTGCTAAATAGCGTTTTTAGAGTGTTTGGCGACGTTTAAAGTGGGAATAATCAAAATGTGCCGGAAATCGAAAAATCAAGCTGAAAACGTCTGAGATCACGAAAACAGTGCTAAATAGCGTTTTTAGAGTGTTTGGCGACGTTTAAAGTGGGAATAATCAAAATGTGCCGGAAATCGAAAAATCAAGCTGAAAACGTCTGAGATCACGAAAACAGTGCTAAATAGCGTTTTTAGAGTGTTTGGCGACGTTTAAAGTGGGAATAATCAAAATGTGCCGGAAATCGAAAAATCAAGCTGAAAACGTCTGAGATCACGAAAACAGTGCTAAATAGCGTTTTTAGAGTGTTTGGCGACGTTTAAAGTGGGAATAATCAAAATGTGCCGGAAATCGAAAAATCAAGCTGAAAACGTCTGAGATCACGAAAACAGTGCTAAATAGCGTTTTTAGAGTGTTTGGCGACGTTTAAAGTGGGAATAATCAAAATGTGCCGGAAATCGAAAAATCAAGCTGAAAACGTCTGAGATCACGAAAACAGTGCTAAATAGCGTTTTTAGAGTGTTTGGCGACGTTTAAAGTGGGAATAATCAAAATGTGCCGGAAATCGAAAAATCAAGCTGAAAACGTCTGAGATCACGAAAACAGTGCTAAATAGCGTTTTTAGAGTGTTTGGCGACGTTTAAAGTGGGAATAATCAAAATGTGCCGGAAATCGAAAAATCAAGCTGAAAACGTCTGAGATCACGAAAACAGTGCTAAATAGCGTTTTTAGAGTGTTTGGCGACGTTTAAAGTGGGAATAATCAAAATGTGCCGGAAATCGAAAAATCAAGCTGAAAACGTCTGAGATCACGAAAACAGTGCTAAATAGCGTTTTTAGAGTGTTTGGCGACGTTTAAAGTGGGAATAATCAAAATGTGCCGGAAATCGAAAAATCAAGCTGAAAACGTCTGAGATCACGAAAACAGTGCTAAATAGCGTTTTTAGAGTGTTTGGCGACGTTTAAAGTGGGAATAATCAAAATGTGCCGGAAATCGAAAAATCAAGCTGAAAACGTCTGAGATCACGAAAACAGTGCTAAATAGCGTTTTTAGAGTGTTTGGCGACGTTTAAAGTGGGAATAATCAAAATGTGCCGGAAATCGAAAAATCAAGCTGAAAACGTCTGAGATCACGAAAACAGTGCTAAATAGCGTTTTTAGAGTGTTTGGCGACGTTTAAAGTGGGAATAATCAAAATGTGCCGGAAATCGAAAAATCAAGCTGAAAACGTCTGAGATCACGAAAACAGTGCTAAATAGCGTTTTTAGAGTGTTTGGCGACGTTTAAAGTGGGAATAATCAAAATGTGCCGGAAATCGAAAAATCAAGCTGAGAACGTCTGAGATCACGAAAACAGTGCTAAATAGCGTTTTTAGAGTGTTTGGCGACGTTTAAAGTGGGAATAATCAAAATGTGCCGGAAATCGAAAAATCAAGCTGAAAACGTCTGAGATCACGAAAACAGTGCTAAATAGCGTTTTTAGAGTGTTTGGCGACGTTTAAAGTGGGAATAATCAAAATGTGCCGGAAATCGAAAAATCAAGCTGAAAACGTCTGAGATCACGAAAACAGTGCTAAATAGCGTTTTTAGAGTGTTTGGCGACGTTTAAAGTGGGAATAATCAAAATGTGCCGGAAATCGAAAAATCAAGCTGAAAACGTCTGAGATCACGAAAACAGTGCTAAATAGCGTTTTTAGAGTGTTTGGCGACGTTTAAAGTGGGAATAATCAAAATGTGCCGGAAATCGAAAAATCAAGCTGAAAACGTCTGAGATCACGAAAACAGTGCTAAATAGCGTTTTTAGAGTGTTTGGCGACGTTTAAAGTGGGAATAATCAAAATGTGCCGGAAATCGAAAAATCAAGCTGAAAACGTCTGAGATCACGAAAACAGTGCTAAATAGCGTTTTTAGAGTGTTTGGCGACGTTTAAAGTGGGAATAATCAAAATGTGCCGGAAATCGAAAAATCAAGCTGAAAACGTCTGAGATCACGAAAACAGTGCTAAATAGCGTTTTTAGAGTGTTTGGCGACGTTTAAAGTGGGAATAATCAAAATGTGCCGGAAATCGAAAAATCAAGCTGAAAACGTCTGAGATCACGAAAACAGTGCTAAATAGCGTTTTTAGAGTGTTTGGCGACGTTTAAAGTGGGAATAATCAAAATGTGCCGGAAATCGAAAAATCAAGCTGAAAACGTCTGAGATCACGAAAACAGTGCTAAATAGCGTTTTTAGAGTGTTTGGCGACGTTTAAAGTGGGAATAATCAAAATGTGCCGGAAATCGAAAAATCAAGCTGAAAACGTCTGAGATCACGAAAACAGTGCTAAATAGCGTTTTTAGAGTGTTTGGCGACGTTTAAAGTGGGAATAATCAAAATGTGCCGGAAATCGAAAAATCAAGCTGAAAACGTCTGAGATCACGAAAACAGTGCTAAATAGCGTTTTTAGAGTGTTTGGCGACGTTTAAAGTGGGAATAATCAAAATGTGCCGGAAATCGAAAAATCAAGCTGAAAACGTCTGAGATCACGAAAACAGTGCTAAATAGCGTTTTTAGAGTGTTTGGCGACGTTTAAAGTGGGAATAATCAAAATGTGCCGGAAATCGAAAAATCAAGCTGAAAACGTCTGAGATCACGAAAACAGTGCTAAATAGCGTTTTTAGAGTGTTTGGCGACGTTTAAAGTGGGAATAATCAAAATGTGCCGGAAATCGAAAAATCAAGCTGAAAACGTCTGAGATCACGAAAACAGTGCTAAATAGCGTTTTTAGAGTGTTTGGCGACGTTTAAAGTGGGAATAATCAAAATGTGCCGGAAATCGAAAAATCAAGCTGAAAACGTCTGAGATCACGAAAACAGTGCTAAATAGCGTTTTTAGAGTGTTTGGCGACGTTTAAAGTGGGAATAATCAAAATGTGCCGGAAATCGAAAAATCAAGCTGAAAACGTCTGAGATCACGAAAACAGTGCTAAATAGCGTTTTTAGAGTGTTTGGCGACGTTTAAAGTGGGAATAATCAAAATGTGCCGGAAATCGAAAAATCAAGCTGAAAACGTCTGAGATCACGAAAACAGTGCTAAATAGCGTTTTTAGAGTGTTTGGCGACGTTTAAAGTGGGAATAATCAAAATGTGCCGGAAATCGAAAAATCAAGCTGAAAACGTCTGAGATCACGAAAACAGTGCTAAATAGCGTTTTTAGAGTGTTTGGCGACGTTTAAAGTGGGAATAATCAAAATGTGCCGGAAATCGAAAAATCAAGCTGAAAATCAAGCGACCTCGGAAAACCCAGGGAAAACCTCAGACAGCACAGCCGATGGTAGGATTCGAACCCACCACCTCCCAGTCTTCAGCACGACCTTGGCTACGACCAACGAGCGGGACGCCTTAACTCTCTCTGCCATGCCGCTGGTGGAAAATATATCGCGATACCTTCGTTAAATACAGTTACATCTTACAGTTACTTTTAACCAGAAGTTGTTACGGCTAGTTACGGCTGGAAGTAACTAGTTACCATTACAGGTTACTTCTAACTTAGGAACTACCCGAAACTGGAAAATTGTAAGTAATGACGTATTTCAGACATGGATCACGGTCTGTTATACGTGTTGCAGCTTGGCACGGATTATAGGAACGTTTGGATGGGCCGCTATTTGAACAGCCACAAAGGAAATAGAGGTGTTCGAAAGAATTGAGGTGCGCAGGGGGGCTAATGGCAGGATCGGCACGCCATCAATGTTCAACACACAAATAGGATTCCACTTCGTACGATTGTGTCGATACCGCCAGGCTATGGTGTTTTATGGGATGCGTCTCTGCGTATTTTTTCTCGTATTTTTCGTATTAACTTTGTCTTATCATAATTACGATAGGGGATACTCGTCATGTATTGCATAACGGAGAGTAAAGGTGAATGGTTAAGGCAAAAGGTAAGAACATTCTATGCTCGTTTTCATGCTTTTATTTCGGCTGACCATTTAAGTAGCGGGTAACTACACTCGAAAAGAAACTTTTTGGAACTAGATCTATTGTAAATTTATGCAAAGTTTGAGGACTCTTTACAGCGCTTGGGAATAAATTTCACAGTCGGAGGACTTAAATGGGGAGTAATTCCAATCCAAGGGAAGTAGTAGGCTCTGTAATCGCTCCTCGGTTTACTCCATTTTATTTTCTTATAGTGCACAGAAGTCCAGGAATTATATTTCTGTCTTGCTGACACTTTCCCTATCTACTTTTACAAAAACAACATCATCATCACCATCATTCTTCTGACACATGCAGCTGCATTCAGTTGTGCTGTGAATTACAGTCTACATATTAAAGTGTGGCGGTTGCCGATAGGCACAAGACTTCTCTGACGTACTCCTCTAACAAAATCTCCCCTGTGATACAGCTAGCCTACCCATACTTCCCTTCCACATTTCAATAAACTGAAAACTGCATCACGTGGAACGTTCGCGCAGATGTGTCGCGGATTGAACGCGTGAAGATTCGGCACACATCTTTTCTTCGAATGCGCAGGTACGAAAAAATATCGACCTCCTTGCGCTTAAACTAAATTTTTCCCCTATAGGCATGCGCTTGTGTACATAAATTCAGCGCTGACGATGGCGAAGAAAAACGCGCGATCAAGAGGTGAAGGAGCGTGCGAAATACAACAGGTGCAACGAGAGGTGTACTTAACGAAAAAGTGAGAAAACGTAGACTGTTCTCCCAGACGATAAATGGCGCCTCGGCGGAGAGTGCTCCTCTTAAACAACAGCATCACCGAAGAGGGCAGGATTTAAAGGTTTATTCGCTCACGATCTGAAAGAGCACCCCCCCCCCCCACACACACACACACACACCATACACACACACACACTTTATTTCCATTTGGTTATCTAGCAGAGATTTTACGAGATAACAAGGGGGGTACAGGAAAAAAAAACAAAGATTTTACATGGCAGCCATCGAATAATAATTCGTTTCTGATCTGCGAACATGTAGAGCAAGGCAGCGGTTTGTTATAACTAGTTTGTTAGAATCAAAATTTATAGGCGTAGTTAATCGTGAAAGATGGAAGTCACTGAAAAGGTTAGTCAGCTGTGGAGCTCGAATGCACATCTTCTGGATTACCGGTCCTGGGGGCTTAATCGCTTCTTCGTCGTTACGGTCGTTACAAGCGAACGAGTGGCGGTAAATTCAAAATGGCGGGCGGGAAATTTAAAAGGTGGGCACGTGATAAAACACGTGCACGGCGCTCTTCGCGCGATACGTGAAGGCCGTGGTACACGTCACGCGCAATGTGTCATGTGTCCACCTTTTTGAATTTCCCGCCACTCGTTAGCTTGTAACGACCGTAACGACGATGAAGCGATTAAGCCCCCAGGGCTCTACCAATTGAGCTAAGCTAACACACCTCCCCAGCGGCTTCCAAGGGTGCGTCATCCGAAGGGACAAACCAGACACTCTCTCACACTCATCCTCCTTTCACTCTTACATTTTTCTCACACATACACACATTCATACGACGGGATCGTACTTATACAACGCAAGTGGCATCAGTTGAACATGAGACAATTGATGTTCTGGGTCTGGAACACACAGAAAGGACAATTACATACAAAGCCTCAAATGCCTAAGAAATATATAAAATGCCTAAGAAATCCAGAAGATGTGGGTTCGAGCCCTACAGCTGGCTAACCTTTTCAGTGACTTCCATCTTTCATAATTAATTTCTGAGGCATTTGAGGCTTTGTATGTAATTGTCCTTTCTATGTGTTCCAGCCTCAGAACATCAATTGTCTCATGTTCAGTTAATCGTGTATGATTCTCGATGCGTCATCTTCAGCATCATGATCTGCACTTCAACACAGTTTCTGTTCCACAATAAGTCGTGCGCATTGAAATGGCACCCGATTTTTTCGATGGCATGGTGTCTTCAGGGCATGGATGCATGCTCGAGAAATGGATCGAGCGTCCAGGGTTGGCTTCACAGAGGACTCTGTCAGCATTTACCGTAGTGGGAACGAGGAAAACTCATAGAAAACACCAAGAGTTGGGCGGTGGGGAATCTCGTTGGATCTTGGCGGCGACGACGACGACGATGATGGCATCGAAAACATGGAGAGGCCCCGCCTAGCCTACGACCAATTGCACCAGAACGATTACGTAGCAGCGCATGGCAAGTATGGTGTTAAAATGTAACAGGAAAAAAAATGGAAAGAACAGGTTCCGAATTCGAACCTGGTACCACATCGCCCTTGCTGTTCCTCTGTGCTTCACCATAGCCTCCTATATACGAGGGGCGTTCAAGTCAAACCGGGACTTTCTGTCTCCTGAGTGTACAAATGGCTCCCGCTACTTCTTTTTCGTCATTTTCACACGCGACAGGCCTCCGCGTTCACCACGTAGTGGTCCAAAGTGTGTGCAAAACAGGAGGCACGTGCTAGACATGATGGCCGACAACGAGGTGAGCGCGCACATCGAACAGCGAATTGTAATGAAGTTTCTTGTGAATGAAGGCGTAAAGTCATCTGAAATTCACAGAAGACTTCAGGCCACGATACACTTAGCCGCAGTAAAGCGTTTGAGTGGTGCAAACGGTTCCGAGACGGCCGTACATCAGTGCAGGACGATCCCGGCCGGGGCGGCTCAGAGCCCAGTGTCTGAGTTCCTGAGAACATCCAACTTGTGGAGTGCCTGATCCTCAAGGACCGACGGATAACATGTCTCGAACTGGCTCGAAAGACGGACCTTTCTATTGGAACGTTGAACACTATCATTCATTAACACCTCCAGTTTCGCAAAGCCGGGCCTCATCACCAAAGGAGTCCTCCTCCTACAGGACAATGCACGCAGGCATACCGCGCATCTCACGACACGCACCTTACAGGAACTTGGCTGGGAGTTGCTGCCACATCCCCCTTACAGTCCAGACCTCGGCCCCAGCGATTTCCATCTCTTCGGGCCACTGAAGGCGTTCCTTGGGGGCCGCCACTTCAGCTGTGACGACGAGGTCACGAATGCGGTCCGATCATGGCTTCTACGCGCCAGCAAGGATTTCTACGCTTGAGGCATCCAAGCCCTCGTGAAACGCTGGGTGAAGTGCATTAGTGCAGCTGGAGATTACGTTGAAAAATAAAACTAATTTCTCGCCTGTAAGTTCATTTTACTTTTGCGAAAAATGAAAAGTCCCGGTTTGACTTGAACGCCCCTCGTAGTATAGAGGAGGCTATGGCTTCACGAAAGGTCGTGCAATGCTCTCTCTCACTCTCTTAACGAATAAGAAGTGAGAGACGTATACTAGGAAATAAACTGATCAAGTGACGAGGATCGACGTTCCTTTTAGTGTGCTGCAGCACAAGAGCATAAATCAATAAAATATAATAATAGGTGAGAGGTCGATGACGGAAGGCACGTGACATCCCTCTTATACTGCCTGGTACTCATACGAAGTGGTAGCTATGAAGGCCCAACTAACAACTACCCTTTTCTTCTTGTCATACACGGCGGATACACCTCGAGAAGCCTGGTCCTCCCCTCTGCATCCTCCCACGCTTAAAGAGCACATAGGCGGATATAAGGCAACGTGCTCTGGACAGAGACTTTCAGCCTCCCCCCCTAAAGTCTTTCGCGCGCACTGTACTAAGTGTCCTCCAAATTGAGTCGGCGCCCGAACAAGAAGCTACCCTGCCGCATACCACTTTTCTGCGAGTGTCCTTTTGTGCTCGGGCCCCGCCAGATTCTCCTTCTAGCTAATTGGAGAGCCTCCGCAGATGAAAATAAAGAGTCGTGCGGCGACTGCGCAAGAAAGAAAGAATAAAGAAACATTGGCCCACTCCAGGAATAACAAAAAGAAAACGAATATAGTGTTAACAAGATTTTTGATCAGAGAGTACGGATATTGTTATGCCGCTTCCCTCCCACCCTTCTTCTCGGCGTGCCTTTTTAGCGTTCCATCCTCGCTGTTTCGTTTCTCGGCAAATTTCGCTGCCTTTTCTTGACTCCTCCAATCGAGCGATTGCGATGTCTTAATTAAGCGCGAGACGGTCGCTGTATTATTATTTTTTTCTTGTCTGCTCCTCTTTATGATGGGCACTTTTACGGCGTCGGCTCAGACGAAATAGCCGTCGCAGAGGAAAGTGGGCGTGAGTATAAAAAGAAAAGGAAAAATAGAGGACCAGAAAGTGTCCTGCATAAACGCTCGCGAAGTTGCTGTATGTTTGAACTTCAATGAGTCAGCCAGTGAAGTGCTTGAGGGTGCTTGATTCGGAAGTGCAGTCAAAATGAGCAGGTATTGAAAATGTGAAAGTTGATACACGTTTTTTTTTTTTTTTCTTGTTCTTCTACTCTCTTCTTTTATTAGGCATTACTTTGGCTCAAGGGGAACGGTGGCGATTGTGTTTAAAATGGAAATTGCCGCGCAATATCGTAGCCTAATTGGGTATGTAATGAGGCAGTCTATAGAGCAAAGTAAACTTTGCCTTTTGACGATAAGGAGGAAGAGTCTTAAGAGCGAGTAGAACTTCAGTTGATCTGAGAATCCCAAATTCGCGGTCGAACAGCGAAAGCTTTATGGAGTGCTCCGCGCAGCTTACTTCGTCGAGCCTTGACAGGTACAACTTTGATGAGCTCACACTCATTTGCCGTTGCGGAAAAGAAGTTTTAATGGTGGTCCCTTGGCTGTGACTGTCTTTTGGTGTACTTTTTGCGCCCATGTAATTTGGGTGCTGCCGTACTAGTCGATCATAGCCAAGTATGTCACGTGATGTGATCACGTCATTGTAGTGTCTCAGTGCCCTCTAAGGGGGAGGGGGGGATTAGTAAATTAGGAAACAAATGCAGCTTCTAGTCCTCCCGATTGTAATTGCTCTCATTTAGTTTCGGCATTTATTCCGGCAAGGGAGTAATGGGCGTGGTAATGCATTTATGGTCCCCAGTACTCCTTTTTAGTAGTAGTACTCTTTTCTTTCTTCTTTTTTTTTTTTTTCATACATTGTGTGGACTTGAGAACGTTCTGTTGGATGGCTTCTTCTAATTCTTTCATACTCATCGTTGACAAACGATATGAATGCAAAGATAAGAAAATACACAATCTGCAACTGACCATTTGATGCAGTGAGGCTGTTGGGAAACTGGCCTGCAGAACATCGGCACGCAACACAACCTCAACTCATATCATTTCTTCCGATCTTACAAATGAAGACTCCATCGCTTTAACTCGTTCATCTCTTTGCATTTTCTGTGTGTAAGCGTCCTGGTGTAGCCAGTTCGACTGCGTCGCGACTCACATCCCCCCGTGTTTTTTTTTTTTTTTGTTTTTTTTCTTTATCACATCATCCTTAGCGGGCGTTCACACGGGCCAACTTTCTGCACCCACTCGGACCAACTTTGGAGTTGGTGGCTGTCGGCCGACATCACCAACCATGACCAACTCGAGTTGCTGGGAATCGGTCGCCGAGCGAAAACTTCGGAGAGTTGGTGGTGGTCGAACCAATCAACGTTAGGAGCATTGCCACGTGACCCTCGAGGGCGTCAAGCGATTTCGTTCCTGTCGTACTGCCTGGCATGGGTTCAAATCGTACAGGGGTACTTGGGATTTTTTTTTTTTGTTTACTAGAGCCATATAAACATATCCATAGGCATTTTTTGGAGATACTGGTGATCTCCTGGAGAAATAACATGACTTCGCTTTGATTAATGACAGTTAAAAAAAGTCACCAGCGGTTGGACTTGAACCCATACACCCCGGTGTCCGTAAGGTTGGTTGTGGGCGGAGCTAACGAGTTGGTACGTGTGAACGCGGAGACGGTACCGTCTTGGAGTTGGTCCAAAGACGTTGCTTCGAGTTGGTCTGAGTTGGTGCTGAAAACCGACCCGTGTGAACGCCCCCTTAAGGAGGGATGATTTTCAGATTTTTGAGAAGCGTGCCTCGCTCCGGAGGAACCGCTCTCAGGTTAAGCAGGGACTACATGTCGGTATTTTTTTTCTACATCACCACGAGCCTCATGATTAAAGAAAATGTGTACAATTTCCTTGCACTAGATGCTTAGCTATTTTGCTTGTTTACATTGGAGAAATGGGTTTGGGCCGAATCTTTGTACCTTGTACCTTTCAGGAGTACCGCAGTAATGATGCCAGGAGATATTTCCAGTATATATGTCACTGTCACTGTATGTGTGTACGTGGCACAAGACAGTACCACTGCCGAAACGACCGTTCTTTTAAACGTCTCATAGTATATTATAATCTTTGTGGTACATTACCTACTAAATAAACTAGTTTTTGTTAACTTTCCTCTAATCTGTCGTCCACGTCTTATTATATTGCTTTATATATATATATATATATAGTATGTATACTTCATATATACTACTAATAATTTATTTATTTTTATTTATTTGTTTATTTGTTTGCGATACGGTAACAGGCACGTATGACGTGAGACAATTGATTATCTGAGGCTGGAACACATAGAAAGGACAAATATATACAAAGCCTCAAGTGCCTAAGAAATTAATTATGAAAGATGGAAGCACTGAAAAGGTTAGCCAGCTTTAGGACTCGAACCAACATCTTCTGGATTACGTACTTCTTTCATCGCGTATGACGTGTTAGAGAATTACTTGGCCAGTGCTGGGGCTCATTTATTCCGAAAGATGCAATACTTTTAACACTTCTTGTCATCGAAATTGCACAAGAACCATACACAGAATATTTTACGTTTTTGCAGACTTTTCCATATTACATAACCCTGATCGACTGATTTAGTTGCGGCTGAACTAGTCGGCGAAAGCGAAACTGAACATGCAGGCAACACTTTAATAAGTATGGGGGGGGGGGGTATATTTATTAGACGAAAGGAAAAAAAAAACGGGGCAAAGGTCAGCCAAACGGTACGTCGGCTGGCGATTCCGCAAAGAAATAAAATAAAATAAATAAATGAAATGCACGGGGATGACAGCCTTAACTTTCTTAGGGGATGCCTTGCATAACGTAAGGGACAATATTGCTTGTGGGGTAAAGAATAATACACCGTACAGGAAAAATGAATCCGAAACAAAATCACAAACGATGAAACTACTGCTGATTCGAAGCACCAACACATGGGTCAAGTCCAGTGTGTACGTAACGTCGTTACAGTAATCGGTACTTTTTTTTTTTTTTGTATGGCGATGAAACTTCCCATTCATCACCTCCAAATGAAGTTGTTGTTGATGTTGTTTTTCGGTATCGAAAGTGTGGATCGCGGTACTTTTTTAGATCGCTTTCGGAACTGTATTTCCGTTACAAGTTTATGGCAACGCGATCTTCGTATCGGTACCGATGCCGATACTTTTATAGTACTCCCATTCTTGCTTCGCCGGTCATATTTCTTACCTTTATTTGCCGTCACTGGCCCGCCTAGCGCGGACAGTGACAAGGACAGCTTTCCGAACGTTCACAGTGTCTTCAAAAAGGTGAACACAGCAGTTCCCTCTTTAATGCTTCAGCGGAACGTCGGCTCAGTTGTCTGTACAGACACGCTTACCGGAAAGCTGGATAGAATGACAGACGAAAACTTTGAGCGCCAGTTATTGCTAGAAGTTAACCAAAGGGTCTAAACTGTACGATAAATGTTGGGTAATTTCACGCCGAATCAGGCAGGGTGGTCCTGTCGACCTCTCCGATTTTTTTCTCTCAAACATATATTAAAGCCTTGTCCCTAGGAGGCATATTGGCGCTGAAAGTAGTTGAAAATAATTGGTGGTTATTGTTTAATTAATTACCATTCGGATGTGGGCATTTCGAGCACTGCGCTTCGTACGAAGATTGATGCCACCTATCTTCATAACAATTCAATATATTCAGCTGAATACATTTTCACATATTATCAGGGGTGGGTAGCATTGCAACCTATGTTCTGACGATTTGCCTTTGAGGAGATAAAAAATCGCAACGTTGCCCCATTCGTAAAAGATCGTACGTTTTGGGATCCTCACTAGTCGTTTCCCAATTGCGATACCAGAAAGTAATCTACATCATTGTTTATATCTGATATCATTGTTCATATGTCCTGGGCACCTTCGTCTGCTCTGTGTTTCAGTCTCCGAAAAACGTTACTTTCCATCATGTCTCCCATGCTTCAGACTAAAACGTTCTCATAAGGCTCTTGAGGAACACCGGCCCTGTCCCCCACAGTTTTCCGTTGTTTCACGCCCATTTTTCTACACTTGTACACCTGCTAGGGTTCACGATTAAATCGCGGTGCCCTGTTTGACGTCAATAAAGAAAGCAAAGGAGGTGAAAATTCAGAAATGCAGGCGGAATCTGGCAAGCGTTCAGTATTACTGGTCTGCGAGCGCCATCAATCTTGGCTTTAGAGGAATTCCGTTGCGCAAACCAACATCTCTTACCGCAAACAAACGTCCCTAGCAAAGTTTTTTCTCATAACTGGCATCGCATATCTTCACGGGAAAACTGGCGGCGTCATAGCACCAATTTCGACGTCGCCGAATTCTTCACACCCAAACCTCCTTCCTTCCTTTAAGCCCAAGCTAGACCACGTGACGTCCCGTGATCAAATCTCGCCGCCCAGACTTATATCTGGGAACGAGAATACGTGACGCGGTTCTCCAAGATCGGCAACAAAGCGCCCACTGAAAAACATCCTACCGGATAGGAGGAGAGCTGAAAAAAAAATTACAAAACGGGAGAAATATCGAAGAAACATCTCCGTGTTGAAAAAACACGGGAAATTCTCACAAACCTAGATACCCTTCGTGCGGGCGATATCGAATTTATTCTGAAGGGTGACGCGAAAAAGAAGAAGACAGAACAGCAATACGCCTACGTACGAATATTTCGCGCAGTTTTCTGTTTTCCTTCTTTCAGCTTGCCTTTCCTGCAATCGTAGCTCAACAGCAGAGCCTCTTGAACATACGCACATATTCGCACACACACGTATATATATATATATATATATATGCGTATTGAATTCTCTCTATTCTGTTATTTGAATCTGAAACCGGCGCGTATAGTGTTGTGGGCTTGGGCGTATTTTCGTCCTCGGCAGTTGTAGGGTTACACCGCTGACGTTACCAATATAGACTGCGGAGGGGCCGTGGTGATTATGAGGATTTCGTCTAGCGGACGTGATGACGTTGAAAAGAACTGTTCATGTTCTTGTTGTGTCAATAAAGTGAGTGCTTAAACGCGTGCAAACGCAGTGGTACTGACGGTAAAGGCAATTCGAGCGCACAAGCATGTAAGGACCTGTTCAGTATGAATGGAATCATTCACCTAACAGTTCGAGCAGACTGTGGTAGTGATGGCACTTTATTGAAGCGCTTTAGCGGATCGCACGCTGTCGCTTTGCGTACGCAAGGACGTCTTGCCAGCGTACGCTAGAAGTTTTTACGAGAGCATCTCGCAGGACTGCGGCTAGTACCAACTACTTCTTAGACTTCAGCGTTTCATTCGCTAAGATTGAAAAGTAATGCATACGAAAAGTACAAATTAACATCAAAATATTACGCAAATAAATTCATATATCTCGTTATATAGAATCTTGATAGTTATTACATTTTTGGTTGTAGATGCTAGGCAGACTTACTAGGCTAACTGCGATGCTTGAAGGTACACTTGGGCTACGGCGAGCGAAAGGATTCAGGTAGTGTACTTCTGTCACGAAAACTGTGATACGAAACTGTGGTGCTGAAAGTTCGATATACCTTCGAGGTGAGTAACGCATGCACTATCATGCAAATATAACGCGAACTTGTGCACAATGCCCATTGCAAAGTATGGTTCACACCAGTGTTGAGGGTGTCTCGTTACTGTAAATACATTACGTTGACGTCGACGTTTTTGCAAGGTTACGTTTATGTAAATTTGCAACTCTGCAGCGCATCCGCAATCTAAGAAGTACTCGTCATCATTACTAGGCTATTTAGATGAAGTGGCCTCGTCTGCCGCCTCATCTACTTCCTCATCTACCGCTGCTCAACTACACGGTATGTTCAAAGTAATATGCCACATTTAAAAAAATCTCACCGGAAAACTTGGCTCATCTGCACAGATTCGGAGTCCTCCTCAGAAGTCATCAAAAGAACTGATTTGAATTATCTGGTGTACGAAATCCTCACCACCCTCAGCGATGCCATACAGCCAGGTCACAGTGTAACACTGCAGTGGATTCCACCCCACTGTGGTATATCAGGGAATGAAGCAGCAAACAAAACGGCCAAGGGTCTAAGCAAGACCAAGCTCAGCGCCGTACCTTTCTCGAAAGCTGACTCCGAAGCCTATCTAAGGAACCTATTGATTATCTCTCTTTCATCGATCCCAATTTGACAGCTATCGTCGCGATGAAGCCTGGAGACACTACTGCAAGCAGCCATCCACAGAAGCCGCCTAGGTCAGCTTTATTCACGGACAACACTCTACAGAATGAAGCTCACGTCAACTTCGTTATGCCGCACATGCAACACTCTGGAGGACACACTTCACATAATCATGTAGTGTCCATTTTACAAAACTCACAGAGAACGACTTTAGGCTGTGCTTGATAAGACTCCCGACCTTTCAGCTTCTGCAAACTATTTGGTTACTGGCGCTGCAAACAGCAGCAAGTAAAAGTAATGAAAGCACTCTACGCATCCTTCATAGACAGCCGGTATCGTCAACCGCTATTAAGCTGTTCTCATGCTGGTGTGAAAAGGAGAGAATGAAGGAAACAGGGACGTTGATGTCAGAGCGTCGCACGTTCAAGACACGTCCTCGCAATTACGCTGAAGCTTAAAAGAAATGCAGCTACAGGTGCCCACCACGGAAACCACATATTTCCAGAAACTATCCAGTTATTCGAAGAAGCAGAAGCTGACGCCGCGGAAGCGATATCAGACAACACTGCCTCCTTTAAAGCGTGCTCTACCACATAGAGACACATTCTGTGGTAAAGCCACGGTCCATTGATACTCTCTCTGGTCACGAAACTCCGCCGGAGAACAATAGGTCAGGTTTGCCTAGGGAGAACCGCCGCCGCGCGGAGGCGCGCGCGTCGCTACTTGGGGTGAAAACGCCAGCTGATACGGGTAAATGCCTCTTCTTTTGCCCGCGTTTTGATCAGTGCAGACGCTTCTTCCTGAAATCCACGTGCATCCTTAGACTGTGAATAGATTTCGGCTAATCTATGCATGCCGCAGACGTGTTGTGTCCCAGCGTGTCGCTCGGGATATGATAATTCTGGTGAAAAGCTATCGTTTTTCGCGTTGCCGACTGATGTCATCAAGCGAGACAAGTGGAAGCGTTCGATACCTCAGAAAGAGGACTCGCGTTTCAGCTTTGAGTCAAAGTGGACGTGTGTGCGAGAAGCACTTTGACGCATCCGACATTGTCAGAGCGGACGAACTCCTCGTGACACGCGAAGCTCTGAATGACACCGCAAGCAAAGCGATGGTCACCATGCCTCGCGACAGGTCAAAGCTGCGTCCTGGGGCCGTGCCACGAATTTTTGACGGGTGTCCGCCATAAGATTTCCGTAAGATTTCTATGGTGTCCGCAATACTTGACCCCAAAGCCTAAAAGTCGCGTAACGACAAGGCTGCCAGCAGCGAAAAGAAAACGGATGAGTAGTGGTGGTAGAAGCTCGGCGCCTCTCATCGACGTTGGAACAGGAGAACTCTGCGTTCAAGACAGACAGCTATGCGCATCAGAGTAGAATGTGCGTTACTATTCATAGCAGGCCTTTGAAACTTGTCTGTTGTAACATATGACTGCAATGCAGCCAACAAGAGGCCATAATAACACGCAATCATTAATTTGTCTTTTCTAGCCTGGAGTAAAACTTGCAACAATTCCTGTCGGAGTGATTCACATGTCTGCATAAAAGCAGAACTTGATCGAATAAAGCGGAAGCTGTGGGACACACAATAGAAGCAGTACGCCCTGCTGAGAAAGTTGGCACTGGTCCGTGCAACCTTCAAGGTCTCACACCTCACATATATGTCATATGTCAGGGTCCTAGCGTTGGATGCAGTTCGCACTAAATCCAGAAAACAGCTGAAGAGCTTAATTTGTTTAAGATGTCGGCTGCACGTCTTTTCCCGCAAAAAAAAAAGAAAGAAAGAAAAACAAGAAGCTTAACCTGGCTACACCCAGATCACGCCCTGCTGCAGGTGGCAGGAAAGATTCACTACTGTCGGTGAACAGCGCAAATAAGTCTGGCCATCCAAGGCCGTAAGGCATTTGGTCATTTCATGAGTTGCCCTGGAACATTGTTTTTGCCGATTATCATAATTGATTATGTGAAGCCCAGTCACTCACGGCCATTGATGTTCTGTGATATAAAGTCCTCATTGCCAGTGCCACTGATTGTGATCACTGTTGTTTCGCGAATCATAAAATGTAGTTAATTAAAACCTATATGCAATAAATGATGATTGGGTTCATTGCTGTAGCGCAGGTGGAGCCTTCATTCTTTTAGACATCAAACGCGATCGAAACACTTACAGTAAAGCGTGTCGATGAGATAAGTGCCTAAACACAGCGTTTTTAAGTGACAAAGCGCCGCTGCAAATTTGCGATCAGTCCCATTTGGACGTCGGTATGTGAAAGCCATTTCTCGCTGAAAGTTCTCCTCCGTCCGCAGCCGATTATACTGCTCAGAGAGCTATATATCGCTGCACACCCGTGCACGTGTAAAATAAAACAAAATGCAAATACGTTGAACAACATTATTTGGTTTGTTGTGCTCAAAACCACCCATAACGGCCAGCTCAGCCCACGCGCGAACATACGGCTACGATGCGCCAGACGCGACCGTCACCACCTGCTGCTTATGCGCGCGCCGCCGCGCGGCAGCTCCGGTCCCTAGGCTAACTTTCAGGCGGAGTTTCGTGACCAGAGAGAGTATCAAAGGACCGTGCTAAAGCCCATTCACAGTGCCCAGGCAAAAGGGCATGACTGGTCGACTTCACGGATAGAGCAATATCGCCATCTTTCCTTTCTTACAAGCACAACTTTTATACATCGTCTCGTTTTCGGTCCTACCTACCTGCTTTACCAGTCAACCGTATGGAATATCATAATAGATATATAACGTTTGAGCGGATGGCGTCAGAAGGTCACGTGGCACGTGATGCCTGCCGTCAGGGTGTCATAAGACACCTCTGAAAGCCCAGTGCAAAGCCAGTACAATGTATAAGGGGGAACAAATTAGCAGGAGCTCTTTGGCTGCACGCATAGCATATGTTTGTAAGTCAAACGTCGCCAAGCCAGTACTGGACAGCTGTTTCGGCCTTCTTGGGACTCATCAGCAGTACGCAGGCAGGTAACGTTTGAGCGGATGGCGTCAGAAGCAGGGTGTCGAACCGCAAAAAATACGGGTTCGGTTCGGGTTCGGGTTCGGGTTCACGTTGTTTTCATTTCGTTCCGGTTCGGCCACGCCAAGAATCGAACCGGTTCAACGCTTCCGTTTTATATGTTCCATAAAACAGCTTTTATCAGGAAATGCGTGGCTAATAGCTTACTGCTGTTGTCTGCATTGACGTCTCTAGCGGTGAGGTAGCCCTTTAGCGAGAGAAATGAGGAATGGATGAACACTTATTGCAAATAGAGTCCACGCTGTTGAAGCGGTGTAGTCCTGCTACTTTCTGTTCCCAAAATCTCTTTTTTCACACGCACAGTGCCAGCAAGATACACTTAAAGGAAGCCTAATAAGATGGACAGCGTAACATAGACGACAGTACTAGCCGGCACACTGCCTTCGCAACGTGAATCGATCTGAAACCGTACTGAAGCATGTCGAAAATAAGCCTGCCAGCATTACTCTGTCCGAGCTCACAGCAGTGTACTAGTTAATCGACAACACAAAGGCAATATGTCACGACACAACTGCACTACCAATAAGCAGAACCACATTTACTTTTCAAGCCACGACCAATCAAACAGGCACCGTTCTGCGTATGCTCCTTCTCCACTTCTCATGTTTCTGACTTGTTTAATTTGTACTGCTCACGTGTAACGGGAAATCTTGGGCGCTTATTTGATCGCATATTGGGCTTGTAGAGCTACATAACTGGCCTACTCCATTCCTGTTTGATTCGTCCGCGTGGCACCTCGTCTCTGAAGAGTAGATGCCGCACCGCGTGCGTGGGGCGCTAGCCGCGGCGCTCACAAGGACAACTGCGCTTCAACATGTTAAAAAGACGCTGAAAGTATACTTACTATACGTCGTCGTCTCACTGTTAGGTGAAAATTTCTGAAATCCATGATATAGGTGCGTGATGATGATACCATTGTGTCTTCGTTCGGGGATAGAGAGGAACTCTTATGCTGACTTCTTTTATGTCCGAACCGTTTTGTTGCGAACCGGTTACCGCTATTATTTTGTACGGTTCTGCTCCGGTTCGGGTTCAACAGTGTCATGGAAATTTCGTTCGGGTTCGGTTCCGGCAAAAATAACGGTTCGGGTACGGTTTTCGGTTCGGGTTCGGTTCGACACCCTGGTCAGAAGGTCACGTGGCACGTGATGCCTCCCGTCAGGGTGTCATAAGACACCTCTGAAAGCCCAGTGCAAAGCCAGTACAATGTATAAGGGGGAAAAAAATTAGCAGGAGCTCTTTGGCTGCACGTATAGCATATGTTTGTAAGTCAAACGTCGTCATGCCAGTACTGGACAGCTGTTTCGGCCTTCTTGGGCCTCATCAGCAGTACGCAGGCAGGCAACGTTTGAGCGGATGGCTTCAGAAGGTCACGTGGCACGTGATGCCTCCCGTCAGGGTGTTATAAGACACCTCTGAAAGCCCAGTGCAAAGCCAGTAGAATGTACAAGGGGAAAAAATTTAGCAGGAGCTCTTTGGCTGCACGTACAGCATGTGTTTGTAAGTGAAACGTCGCCATGCCAGTACTGGACAGCTGTTTCGGCCTTCTTGTGCCTCATCAGCAGTACGCAGGCAGGCAACGTTTGAGCGGATGGCGTCAGAAGGTCACGTGGCACGTGATGCCTCCCGTCAGGGTGTTATAAGACACCTCTGAAAGCCCAGTGCAAAGCCAGTTGAATGTATAAGGGGAAAAAATTTAGCAGGAGCTCTTTGGCTGCACGTACAGCATGTGTTTGTAAGTGAAACGTCGCCATGCCAGTACTGGACAGCTGTTTCGGCCTTCTTGGGCCTCATCAGCAGTACGCAGGCAGGCAACGTTTGAGCGGATGGCGTCAGAAGGTCACGTGGCACGTGATGCCTCCCGTCAGGGTGTCATAAGACACCTCTGAAAGCCCAGTGCAAAGCCAGTACAATGTATAAGGGGCGACGTTTCACTTACAAACATATGCTATACGTGCAGCCAAAGAGCTCCTGCTAATTTTTCCCCCCTTATAAAACATATATAGTAATATCTTTCGCAATGAACTTGTGTAATATCTGGTACCGCTTAGTTTAGCACCTCATGGACCGTTAGTGCCATCATATAAAGTGCCACGTCGCTTTTCTCCACTGACTTAAATCTTGCACTTCACACACAGAAGAAGAACAAGACGAAGAAAGATACAAATTACTTATCAGAGAGCCCAGCACACTGAGCAGGCTGCACCGGCCACCTTCAAACTTCCGTTTTCAAACCTTTCAAGACACACACACAACATATGTATCTCTCTTACGTTTAGCGACAATGTGTTGATAAATGAACAGCACATTCCCTTCTAACTGCACTCATCCTCTTCTTTCCCAGAGCCACTGAAGACGCACGTTAATAGCGCGCGCTCTGAGACACAACAGCGCTTTGCGGATTCGTCAGGACAAACAAGCTCTCTCCTGTGTTTTTCTTTTCTTTTTTTCTCGAAGCAGCTTCTCAGCGTGTTGCTACTCACGAGCGGAAATGGAGAACGTGCGTCGGGACCTGTCAGGCCGCTTTAAAGGCGCGGATTGCTAAGTGGAAATCAAACGCAACAAGGGGGAAAACACAGAGAAAGAATGGAAAGGGTAAAACACGAGAAGAAAGCTGACTTCATGTGTGAATGGGCCACCGTCTGCGGCGGAGAGATAAGCGACAGACATTTGCTCGGGTTGAAGGGGGTGAAAAGGAAGAAATGAAAAAAAAAAAAAAAAACGGGTATGTGCGGCCTCGTCGTCGTTGGAAGCGGTGGGTCAGAGAAGGGGAGTGCTTCCTGGCGATGTGAAGAGGAGCAAGACAGAAGCCATAGCGCGGCTCGTTTCCGACTGTATATAAGCGCGGATGTAACGCGACTTGTAATTCTCTCGGACCTTACTGAACTCGCGGATTGGGGGGGGGGGGGGGCTGTCAGTTTATTTTGGTTCTACTTATTAGATCTCTTAGTGAGCTGCGGGAAAGGCTTTGTACCATGACTGCTGGACGCTGTGAATTTAGGGCGACAACGAACGAGGAGCCGAACGTGGTATTGACTCTTTTAAGTATTATGTTTCTACGCTTTGCTACGCCTTACTCTAGACATAGGTCATAATTACGAGACCTGTTTCGCATACGCACCCGTTGAAAAAAATGAGCAAATTACGGTGCGCACTGAGTCGCTCTCACAGTGCAGCTGTCGTGCTTTCGTACATTTAAAGGCTGCAAGTGTCCAGGCAGTGTGGGTGATTTTTTTTTACTTTTTCAGTTAATCGATTAGCCTATTCTCTCTTCTTCGCCTTCAGCGACCTTCAGTCTTCGCCCACGGCACTAGGAAGTCGTACATTGAATATTGCGTCGATTTTGCGCGTTTGGGCCTTATACCCTTTAAGCCATGTGCCGTTGGATGCTCTGATTTCATTTCTTACAGATATCGCGGCGGAACAAAGCATTTTGACACCATGATTTGCGTCATTTCTCCTTAAGAGCGTCGACTGTCGTTTTCGCTACCTAGAACTTATTCATTTATTTATTTCTTCGTTTATTTCTAGTATTATTTTTCTGGTAGGTTTATATTTTTACCTAAGCATGCAGCTTTGAAGGGACTATCGCATCCCTCCCGGCCGATTCCGAAACTACCATGCCGTTCTACTCCGCGTTCATCACTGTTACTATACGCCGAAAATTCGACGCGAATTGGTGATCATGTTCTTGTGAAGTTTGATGTCACACATGGCAAGAGCAGACGACACATATTGAGAGTATTCCGGAATTTCCTCTCTGTAAACGTCCCCCGGGGGGGGGGGAGGGGGGTGATGGCAGGATAGGCTCACCGTTGTTGGCCACACAGAAGTGGGCGTCGTCACGACTACAGCCCGGTGGTGGTGGTGGTGGTGGTGAAAGGGCTTGCCGTTGTCGGCCTCACGTATGTGGGCAACGTCACGACTGACGCCCTGGGGACTACAGCCCGGACCAGGCCTTTTGGCGCGGACGAGACCAATCAGGGAGCGGGGCTGGAGGGACCTTGGTAGCCTTGGCGACCTACATACCGACGGCGTCTGCTTTGTGATCGGCTTGCGGAATGTTGTTTCTTGTTAGCGTCGGACGTGTTCGTGCAGCCAGGAGCGTAACACCGTGTTTGACGCAACATGGTCAAGGCAGAGCTCACAGTGGTAAGCGATAGTCGGCGTATTTACCGAGTTCTTTTTACTTCGTATATTGCGGTGCGAACGCCAAGCAGACGACCTCGGAGACAATCGCCTGCGCTGCGCTCCCATTGGTGTGTCTGACTTACGTCATCATGGTGTTAGCTGCAGAGGAGTGCGAATCTTTGAAGCTCTTTTGTTTAAGCTGTTTTCGGAAGAGAAACTTTCCAAAGTTGAATATGAAGCGGTGACGAACATTACCGTATCGGTTTTATACATACATTCCTGGATGCGGTAGTCCCTTTAAGCGCTACGGAGTGGCCGCAACCTGCATACGATCTACAGCCATCGACGTGCGTCATCGGGAATAGCCAACAAAATCATCGTCATCAGCAGCAGCAGCATCATTCCAGGAGTTTTCCAGCAATATATGTGGTGCAAGTGATGTGGAGTTGCTGGCCTCACACGAGTGAAGCCAAAATCTCAATTTTATCTTTGATTTAAATCAATCAATCAATCAATCAATCAACGATGTAGAGCGTAATAGTAATGATCATGACGGTATTAGAAAAAAATATGCAGATGTACCCACTAAGCGTGGGACCTGCTATCCCCACAGCGACTAAGATCATCTACATAGACAGTAAAATGTGCTTAAAATGAAGTCTCCTACCCAGTATGTAGTCACAAAAAGACATGAATCCACAAAACTATAAATCCACTTTTACTATCTACAAATGTTAAAAAAAAAATCACTGGCGATTTATCGGTAAATGCGAAAGAAATGTGTTAGCATTAAGCGCCTTTTCCGGTCTAAACCCGACTTCCGGTTGTCCACCTCCGGTCTATACTTGACTTCCGGTTCGATACTTTCAATTACCATATGTAGGTTCATTTAATTAACCTTTAATTAGCCTCAATTACTTTCAATTACCTTCTAATTACCAAACGTAATCGCAGGTTACCTGAGGTAATCTTGAATTTCATTTATATCCCTTTAATTAAGTTTACTTGCTTTAATTACACTCAGTTTCCCCGTAATTGACGTTAATTACCTTTAATTACAGGTAATTGCCTCTGGTAACCCGCGGTTACCTTCAGTAATCTTTAATTTCATTTAATCTTTCTCGTAATTACATATATCTTACATTCATTACCTTTAAACTCAGGTTTCTTGCTTTAATTGCCTTTAATTATCTCTAATTACCTTTAATTGCTCTTACCTCTTGCTCTTAATTACCTTCAGCTACTTCAATTTCGTATCACTTCGTATTACCTTCATTTACATTTACCTGCTTACCTCCCCTTTACATGCCCACTTATACCTCTGCCTCGGTGAGGCTTCACCATCTAATACACACACAGACCGCACACATACATACAGCTTTTTCCATTTTGACTCTCCTAATGCTAACGCATTGAAAATGTTTGTGTATGTCTATCCATCCAGGGCAATTTTGACAATGAAGTTTTAACATCAAGCTACGCTGCGTCAGTTAATAATGTAGTAGCCGTTATATACATACTTAAAATTTATAGCGAGAAAGTGTTTCAAAATTAACCGGAATACCACAGTGAAGCAATATTATAAAAATAGTTGATGACGCAGTAAAATAAACATGGGACGTTTTAAACATCGATAATGCTGTCTTTCCTGGCGATGTTTTAACCGTCTAAGCCGCTATAGAATTCCTAGCTTTATTACGAGTCTCCAATCAGCCGAGCTAACTCAAAGGACCCATATTAAAGATGCAAATCACTCAAGGCGCCGAACGGCAATTACGAAGACGATCCGTCAGGGGTGCGATAATCGAGCTCTTCATTCAAACCCCAAAAGTGGCCAGCATTGAGCAGTAAGTATAATGAATACCCGTTATAATGGCGCTGCTAAAATGCCGTAGCTGCTAAAGAACAACAGCTTAGGTAAGTCTCTCTGTCTCTCTCTTTTTTTGTGTCGTTTGTAAAAACGGCACAATGAAGCATGTGAACAGAAAGCATGGTATGGGCTCATAACAACCATTCCGCACAGAAAACTATAATAGAACTTCGAACGTTTTTTTTTTTTATCGAAATATTATTTTTAAGACTTGCATTTACAGGGTTTCTGATTGGGGACTATAATGTCGACCCTGTGAATCAGTCCCATTTTCGCAGAATATACGAAAACAAATATTAAACGCGTCTTGTGGGTCTAACTAAAATCTGTCAATGGGAACTCATTTACATAATTAATAAAAAAAAAGGAAAAAGGGAGGAAAAGCAAAAACAAACGAATCATTGTACAACGACCTCTGCAAAGATAAAGTATGAACTCATTGTTGTATTTAACTTGTCCAGTGTTAAAGCCGTAAGGCTACAGCCAGTCCTTATAACTTATTTTTTACTATCTTTTTTCCTCTCACTTCCAACTTCTTCCAACTTTATCGCCGCGACGCAGCTGCTGCTATACGCGCTGTACAGAATTGGACAAATGGAGCAAGAGACTGGGGGTTCAGCATGCGTCCAGGGGCTACTTCTCCGGGGAAGTGTGTCGACGTCCGTCTATAAAACCTGCCGAAGTAGCGAGACCTCAGACAGCACAAGCAAGCAGTATGAGACTAGATCCCAGCAATTCTCGGTCTTCAGCGTGACCTTCAATGTACCACCTACGAGAGGATGCTTGTATTGCCGGTTTCTCTATATCCAGAAGCTACGCTTCAGAGTATCGACACTGAGGCGTAGCGGCGAGTTGGAGCCGCCATGTTGTTTTCGTTTGACCTCCAGCGCCATCCATGGAGCGCTCTTCGATGTGTTGTCTTCTTCCACTGCCGAACTTCACCTTCATCTATTTCTACTGAGGAAGTAGAGCTGGAGCTGGAGGTTAAACGGAAACAACATGGCGGCTCCAACTCGCCTTTTTGCCTCAGTGTCGATACTCTGAAGCGTAGCTTATTTAGTGACTCTGGATATAGAGAAACCGGTATCACATGTACGGTATTCTCTTATTTCACTCATTCTTACAGATGAGTCTTGTTGCGAAGCGATGTATTTTCGTGAGTGCATAAAAGGGACCAAGGAAAAGCACTTGAGATGTACGTATAGGACACATGATGCGCACCTAATTAATTACCTTACTGCGTTTTGCGGCACAACTTTCGTCTCAAATGCACTCGATAGTCTTTTAGACAATTAAAATTGAAGATTACGAGCAACACTGCGTCGAAGTGGTCACCAACTGCGAAATTTGTTCAAGTACGGCGGCAAAAGTACATTGCATGCGGACAACGCTGGGTCTAAAACGAAATAAGATAGCTACGTATCGGCTACGTAGCCATCAGGAGCATGCAAGTCAGTCGAGAACATGAATCACTTTTGCTTGACAAATTGAGCATAATTTCTTACCAGGCATAGCACCGAGCCGTTTTACCTCAATTTAGCTAGAAATTTAAACTATTAAAAGACCACTGAGGTGACCCCCCCCCCTTTGTTTTCTTGTGGCGTGTTCTGCAACGACTAAAATGAGCTCCTGCAAAAGAATGACGAGTGCAGGTCACCTACAGAGCGCGTGCGCGTGCTCTGTTCCGCACACCTTTAAAAAATACTCCACTCTTGAAAAGAGCGTATCCAAGAACGTGGGCACGTCGTGACGTAACGTGGTCCCCGGACACGTGACTCGTGATGTAGAGCGGCACAGCTTAAGCGGCACCACCTAGACAGAGAAAGCCTGCTTACTCGTCAACGTGACATAACAACTAAGAGTCAGCCTATCAGGATCGTGTTTTCAACGGCCGTAACCAATCACGAACGTGCTTTCAGCGGTCGTATAGCCATGGAGATGAGCCACCGTCAGCCGCTCGGGCATCCACTGTCGTCTGCGAGTAGTGAACGTCCCGGCGTGCTATATGGGAAAACAAAATAAAGCGCAAAACGGTCCCATATTTTTCTCAAAACTGATTTTTAGTAAACCGTGTTGCACTTTTAGTCTACAGGATCATATTTGCTAAGTTAACTGCAATCGTTTACGACTTTTTGAATTCGCAGAACTGCGAATCGCGGTAGCAGATGAATTCTGACATTACTGTGTCCATGTAGCGAAGCCGGGAGAGGAGGCATTAAGCAGGCCTTCTGTGTCTAGGTGGGGTTGGCTCAAGCATGTATAGGCTGTGCGTGAGCTGAGGAGAAAGAAACAAAGAAAAATGGCACTTGGAGCTCCCTGCGTCACGCGTGGATCGTGTGGTGATCGTGCGCCGTTATAATACATCGCAGAGCGAATATATTTTGCATGGACAGTTTGACGAATGAGACACGGTTGTTTCGAGCCATGTTACATGCCACCTCACTGCTCCTTCAAGTGCGTTCTCTGTCACATTTGTAACTTGATGCGCTGGCTTTACAAGCACCAGGATGTTAATCTACGCCGTCAATATTAACTGCCTGCCTGTACTGTTTTACTGCACCTTTAAGACATCTTTAACGTTCGATAGAAGGGAGAGAGCGTAGACTACCTGGTACACGATGACAGAGAGAAAACCCAGAGACACGGAGTGTTGTTGGTGTTCGTCCCTTTTTTGTCTCCGTGTCTCTGGTTTTTCTCCCTGTCATCTTTGGCTCTGCTAGTATTCTCGTGGCGTGCAGGTCCCGTCACCCCAGACGACCGCCTGCGAGTTGTTCTTGTTGCATGTCTGACGAGCATTTACGGGAACAAAAAACAAAAAAAAACATACGAATATGAAAAAAGCGAACAAGAGGCATCAGCGCTACAACATTTTTCATGTCTCTACATTCGCTCTGAGATCGAACGGTGTCGAAGCGATGAACTAGCGCAGTGTGGACGCGTCGTCTGCTTTTAAACGTTCATTCCGCGTTCACTGCAGTAGGTGGAGCATTGGGGAACTGAACAGTATCGTACCATCGCGGCACAAGTGATCTTCCGGTGAATATACACGAGAATTACGGAAAAGAACCATCAACTCCGAACATCGGCCGGAGTGTTATCCACACTAGAATGGTGAATGGAATGGTGGTCGCCCCCTATCGGTCGATCTCGCAGCGAATAGGTTTCGCAGACACTGGAGAAGTAGGATGCGCACGGGTTTGTTCTCACACCAGCGCGATGGAGGTGCTAGAGGGTTCTTTCATTGCGTGCGCGATGCATCACACCAAAGAATTCGAGATACAATGACGGTTGCGTGCGACGCGAGCATCGATAGGTGTGGGTCAGTGCAACAGCATGTTGTGCCGCTGGTTCTTCTAAGGAGAATTATAGCGAATTCAGCTTGTCGATGTAGTGCAGAAAAAAAAAAAAAAAGAACTGGCTCGAGTGCGCATGTCACACGGCCGCTTCAATCCAACGTGCGTTGCGTTTCATTGGTCCTTCCGTTCGCTCTTCGTTCCTTTTTAGGCTGAACCACGATGTCCCGCGGATCCCAGGGTGCTGCAAAAGAACTATCTCATTGATGACTAATTTTCTGTCGCTGTCTCCCGGGGTTGGAAAACTAGGGCTAGTGCTGTGGTGTGCAGCAGATGCTAGTTGGTCCGCTTTTTCGTTGCCCCTAATGCCGTCGTGGGAGGGGATCCATTGCAGGGAGATGTCTCCACCGATTGTCTTGTGTTGGGCACATGACGTTCAGATACACCGGGCTAGAATGCTATTGCATGTGGGGTTCATCACAATTTGCAGAGCGCTACGCGAGTCCGTGAGGATGACAGCCTTGGTGATTCCCTCGACCTATAGCGCAGCTGCTGCATGTAATATTGCCAGAAGCTCAGCCGTCGTACAGCATATTGGGTATCGAACTGATTTTACTTGCCATTCCACATTTAATGATGGGATATAAAAGGAGGAAGTAGCGCTCCTACATTCTGCGTCAACAGAGCCGTCTGTGAACACCAGAGTGTGAGCGTGAAAAGTGTCACTAATTAGGATCTCAGCAGCTGCCTTGGCTTCCAGTGAGCTGGATTCGCCCTTGACTTGACTCATCGACTTGATCTCCCGCAGAAAGGACTTTCCCGCAGTACACAAACTCTGCTCTTCAGGTTGCGAACAAGAAACGCTTTCACTAAATCACAATTATTCAAGATTGGCTCTCCAGACAACGCAAACTGCATACATTGTCAGCAAATTGAAACTATCGAGCCATCCTACTGCATTGCTGTGCATATGCTGCGGTGCGGGAGAAATACCTTGGCCATTGCAGGAACTGTACGGTGGATGATGTCCTACATCCCAAAGGCTCTTTCACGGAAAGACATTCCAAAATTCGCAGCTTCGTCTACTTTCTCCAGGAATCTGGCCTCGCTCAAAGGCTATAAGTACTGCTCGGACTTCTCGGCAACTCTGCAGTGACAGCCCTAAATCTTAAATTTCGGCCGTCATCATTTCTTCACCTGTTATCGCACCATATCATCCTGGCTACAGTCGTGACGCAGCCCACATACGTGAGGCCAACAACGGCAAGCCGGTTCGTCACCACCACCACCACAAGCCACCACCTGTTAGGCTGAACCCACCGTGACACACTACACTGCGCTGCACGAAAAGACCAGCCTTCAAGATGGCGTCATTCACTTGCTTCGTCTGCCAAAATGTACTTTGTTGGTAATTCCAGGATATTTGTATGCTTCGCACCTCGCGATATGATATGGATGCTGAGCTCTGAAGGGATGTTTTGTAATTAAAAAAAAAAACGGATTTTTTTTTTCGCACCGGCATTCGTATTCCTATTGCAAATAAAGTGATATGAAGTTTGAATGAGCCTCTTGATGAGGTCGCAAGTCTAACTAAAGCTACTTAGCAGTCAATACTGAGGGTCGTATTCACAACCAACCCTGAGTGCTCCCTATACAAGTGCAAGCCCTGGGAGATAACAATTTCTTTGGCCAAAGCGACCGTATCCGCAACTCTGCGGCTACTAGGTCATTGCGAACGCCGACGTCGTCATCGTCGATGACGTCGACGTCATCATCTCCATCACCGACTGCCGATATTCACACACCCTGCTGAGGCTTACTATAAATACTCAAATCACAATACCGATCTAACGTTTAACCGTTTACCGGCGAAGTCGCTTCTTGCAGGACGCTTCGAGAGGCAAAATCACGAACTAACAAAGGTGCAAGGCAATGCTTAAAGTGCGCCAACGTGAATTTCATTCTACCTATACGTATAACACCTTGAATCCCGATAGAACGGAGTCCAAGCATGCAACCGACACCCTGAACGAACCACCAACAACGAGACAGCGCGGGGCGAAGTAATCCCCCAACAACCATTGTGTAGATCTGTACAGAATTCTTCCGTTACCATTCTTTCCGTTGCTATTGTGTACGCCTGGTTCGACGCTCGCGAGCCCAGTTCACTTATCTCGCCTTCCTCGTATATTTCTTTGGGAATCGAACCAGGAACCTCAGATAAGGCGTCGAGTAAGAACGCTATATACACTTGCCAACAAGGTGGGGAAATTCTCTCCTTTGTATACAAGAAGCGAATGAAAAAGAGAGGAAAAAAAAAGCAAATATATAAAAGTAAGCAAAAACATAGACTAAAGCGAAGATAGGGAGAAGCAAAGCCGAAGTGACCGAGAGAGAAAAAGAGAAAGTTTTCAAAATGCGGATGCGATTGAACATTGCCGAAAGTTCGTCGTTCCGTTTTTTCTTTTTTTTTTTCCTTTTTTATGTGGAAACTGCACGTTTTCTACATTTACAAAACGTTGCTTTCAAAACGTAATCGCTTCATGTTTCCAGTTGCTTAGTCAAAATACAGTACGGAACTTATATTAACATTCGCAAAGCGTAGCTGGCAGTAGTTGTACTACGATGTATACAGACCACAAATGCTATGTGTGGACTACAGTATTGATGAGAATGCCTCAAGTGGGTCAGAGGTATGGTTTCATATAACTTGATATCACCCATGTCTTTTTGTACCATCAACTTATCCATGGTAGAAGTGCAAGGGCGCAGGTGAGCTGGTACATTGTAACGTCGTGTCGTGTTGTCTTTTTTCTGTTCCGTGTCTCCTGTTTTTATCGTCGTTTTATCAACTTATTCGTTGGGTTTATACCAGTGATGGGAAGAGCTATGAGGGCCAAGTACTCGAGTACTACTTTAGGCACATTTCTGAGTACTTACGCATTACTTGAAATACGTTTTAAATTGTCCACCTTTTTACTGTACTTAAAGTACTTTTTTTTTCTAGTGCTTCCCACGAAGCACCCATTGGCACTGCAAACGACAGGCTCGAAATGTTGACAAGTTATTAACAACAATACTTTCATGCTGTTCCACAGTTAGGAGTTAGGAACACGGACAGACACATGTTATGACAGTGCGATACGTAGCAAGGTGAATTTGGTTTCTCTCTCTGGTTTTCCCATACATAATTCGAGTGCATTACTATATTGTTTTCTCCGTTGGCAGTTTGTGCCCATTCTATTTCACAATCTGTGATTGGGTTTTAAGCATAACATGATTCAATAAAAGTGAGAGACTGCAAAAAAGCACACACACTTTTGATTTATGCAATCTACCATTTTTAAATGGTCACATGGATTATATTTCTGCTGATAACAAAACCACACAAAACAATGAAGGTTTGCATTGCGCTTTCCATAAACTTGCATGAAAACTAAATTGGCAATGTACTTGATGGAATTGATGGAATACTTGACCTAGTACTTCGTACTTTACTTGAAGTACATTTGCAATGTGGTATTTTGTACCGTACTTAAAGTACTACTTATGGCGGGTACTTTATAATAACAATAATAATAATAATAATTTATTTCACCAATGACACTTGGTGAGGGTATACAGACAAAAAGCTGCAAAAACTGCAGCTTGACGAGGTCTGACCCCCCTTTGTACACTCGACAGATACAACAAAGTAATGGCAAATAGCAAACCAGACAATGCAAAGCGAACAGCAATGACAAATAGCAAACCAGATGAATTACGGAGTGAGTCAATGGTAATGAACACAATGCACTAAGATACATAAAACAAAAAAGCTATGAGAACACACGAAATAATATGACTATCCTAGTGAACATACATGGCCTTTATAGAGCGAATTGAGAGCTGATGTTAATGTTGTTTTGGATATGGGAGAATGGGGGGGGGGGGCACCTCATCACCATCCAATGTATGTATGTGTGTGTGTGTGTGTGGATATGGGAATTGACATGTCGTGGAAGATTATATGACACCAACTGTGAGTCATAATTAGTTCATGCACAGGGTGTGAAGTAGGGCTCATTGTAGCGTAGTGGATAAGAGGTTAATCTCATGGTTAAATTGGCTAGGGCTAGAAAGATGTGATTATTTTGCTTTACTGAAGTTACATATGTAATGGACATACGGTACTTATAGAGATCCATAATTCTGATTATGCTAAATTTCGCGAAGAGGGATCCTGTTTGATGTAAAAAGGGGACGTTTGCTATGTGACGAAGTACCTTCTTCTGGCACAAAAGTAACCTTTCAAGATTTGTTTGCGTTGTGGTTCCCCAAACCAGGTGACAGTATGTGAGGTGAGGGTAAACCAGTGTGTTATAGGCCATAACGTTTGCCTTAGTTGGAAGGACGTTTCTGTGTCAACCTAAAATGCCGATCACGCGCGATATTTTGTTAGTGATGTAACCGACGTGTTTATCCCACGACATCGTATCAGTGAACCAGACAAAGCTTCCTCGCCCTCTGAAGTCGCTCATCCACAGGCTACGTCTGAATGTGGCCTTTACTCCGTCCTATCGATACTAGCTAGGCTGTGAGGCTAGCCCTATGTGCAACGATGCCCAACTCTCTCTGATGCCCAATTGTATTCTCTGATGCCCAACGATCAGTGAAGGAGCTGTTACTTCTGTATTTTTTGATAATTTTCAGCGGTTTCTTCTGTTTTCTTGAAAGCATTAGGGAATAGCAAGCCCACACCGTGGCTAACCTTTCCCTTTCCTTCTTCTTACTTTCGTCTTCTGTTCTTCTTACTTTGCATTAAACATATCCCCCCCCCCCCTATGTGCAACGAGTGCGGTGTATTGCATTGCAACTTGCCAACGTTGAGCACATACTCCTCTGCTGCCGGACCTATATCAACGAGAGGCGTACACTGCAGTCACAGCTTGCCACCCTAGGCTACCGCCCCTTCAACTTGTCGACCATCCTCGGCCCTTGGGACACCGCGGCCCACTCCAGGGCGGCCTTACGCCATGTGGTTGACTTCTTTGAGGCGACAGGCCTAAAGGACTCATTTTGACCCCAGCAGCGCCCTCGGACATTCCCACCATCACGATCACGTTCAGCATCGCCATCGCCACTTCGATCATTCCCGTCATCTCTCATCTCATCATTGTCACCACTCATATTAGACCCCTAGCTATGGGGTAGCGTTCCACTCCTAGAGTGGAAAACCTCCCCACTTCATCATCAGAATATATATGTTGTTGCGCTACGTAACTTCGAGTTTACATTGCTTCGGTATTTTTTAAAAATAATTAGATCTTCGAGTGACCTATTTTTTATGAACTTTCTATAAAGCTTATTCCTAATATTTAACATTTGTCTCAGTTCCTTTGTTACCCAAGGTTTACGAATTTTTGCGGAAACCCTGAAAAATTTAACCGGAAAATGGCTATCGTATAGTTTACGAAACTCATCAAGGAAGCTTTCATACGCTCTCTCCGAATCCTTCTCTTTAAAAATGTGTTCCAAGGATGTTAGTAACAGGTCATTTCGAAATGCCTCAAGCGACGACTGCTGAATGGATCGGTGTGACACATGTGTCTGAACCTTTGGTCTTTTGCTAAGTGACGGTATCGCTACAAAAATAGGCATATGATCGCTTATATCCGCGCTGATGACAAAGGCTATGGGATCGAGTTCATTTGTGATGAACAGGTCTAGTGATGACGCTGAGACACTGGTGACCGGGGTAGCAATCTCAATGGCATTACTGAAACCATTTGCATCCAAAAGTGTTTGAAAGCGTAACTGATGGGTGGTTTTAGTGAGCATGTCAATGTTGAAATCGCCTCCCATGACGAGGGTATAATTACTGTGAGTCACAAAGAAAACAGTCGCTCAAGAAAATCTAACATAAGTTGAATATGGCCATCCGGCGGTCTATATGTAACTGTGAATAAATGTTTGTCACTTTCTACTGTCAATATTTCAAAATCGCCTGTAGAACAGGTAAAGTCATCTACAATTCGGCAATGAAACGAGTTTCTGACAAGAATTGCGACACCTCCTCCTTTCCTTCCGATCCTGTTAAGAGGGAATATGGTGTATCCTTGCAAGAGATAGTGATCCTCACCAGAACACCAGGTCTCTGTGAACATATTGACATCTAGCTGGTCTAGGAAGTGGTCAAAGAGGTAATCTAATTCATCTTTCTTGTTTAAAAGAGACCTGGCGTTTAGATGGAGGCAGTTTAGATGGGGTGTTTTAAGGCTCTGCAGAAGATAAGGAAGGCGCGCAGGTGGCACAAGCCATGTCATAGTCACAGAAAAACACATATATCAAAGAGTCATGCTAACAGATTCTAGCAAGATCCAGTTCGTCCCTTATTTGTATTACTGCCCAAGCAGCACAATGTACTGAAAGTCGAGTGCAATAGGGGTGGACGGGTAGGTGGAAGACCTTGAACAGACCCGTGATGCTCAAGAACATTGATAAGACACATACAGTCCACCCCTATTGCGCTTGACTTTCAGTACGTTTTGCTGGTTGGGTAGGGATTCGTCCTCCTTTCGGGCAAATATTTTGCCTTGCCGGCTCCAAACATATTTCCATTTGATTTCCTTCTTCTTTGTGAAAGTTTGGCCCAATAGCTTTTTCAAGGTTGGACATAAATGCTCATTTATGAATACAGGATGTCGTACACTATGACCAAGTTCTACAGTTGCTAGCCGTATCCTCCTTGCCTTGTACAGAAACTCGTCGCGTTTGTCCCTTCGAGTAAACTGAACGACAATGTTGCTCCCGCCTACACTTTCTACGCTCAGAACACGGTGGCATGCTAGAATGCCTTCCCGTAACAAGGGCTCTGAGACCTCGTCGTCGATTAACCTTACAATGTCGATACGGTTTTCATTTGCCTCCAAAGGAATGCCCTTTATTTCAAGTTTAGCGCGTCGGCTATATTGTTCAAGATCCGTGATTTTTTTTCGTGTGTGGTTTTTGAGGGTATCACTGGTTTCGTTCAGCATTTTATTTTGTTCTTTGAGTTGAGCGTTCTCAGTTATGATTTTGTCCATTTTTTGGACAACCTCTTCAAATGTTTTGTTGAAGAAAGCCATGGTAGAATGAAATTCAGCTAGTTCTTTTCGGATTTCTTTCTGAAATGAGTCCTGGAAATTTTTCCATTCAGACCGTAGTTCTTTCTTGACCTCATCGGTTAACTTCGTAAATTCTCTAGTCATCATACAGTCACTCTTATGTCAACCGACTCACACTTAGCAGCAGCAGCAGCACAAACGTATAGAATATACAGAAAGGAAATTAACTGACCTGGAATATACAGATAGCACGTTTAACAATTTGCGCCCTCAAACGAACTGCTGCTGCCAAGTGAAGATCGTTGAAGTGTGTGGGTCGCTTTTGTAGGTGTATGGCTTGCAGATAACCAATGGTGTGCTCGCAGAAGAATCCAGTCGTCGAAACAGGTTGATGCCCACTGCGACTTCCGATGCACTCAGCGCAAGTCTGAGCGGTGGAGACGATGTGAACACGTGTTAAACATAAAGTACAAAGTCGACCTGGAATATACAGATAGCACGTTTAACAATTTGCGTCCTCAAACGAGCTGCTGCGGCCAAGTCTTGCTGCTGCCTTTCAGTACAATTTTGATGTACTTTGCCTATCAATGGCTTATACTGATGCCATGTGCATATTTCAGGCAGAACCAATTTATTTGTACCGTGCACCTGAGAAATAACGTTAGCAGTTGTGTGATCACAGGCTCAGATGAGTTTACTGGTGTAAGTATGTCTGCAAGCATAGTTCCCGGACGACGGCTTCAACTTCGATGCTCTCATCCGAGCTCAAAATCAATATATTACATCAGACGGGGACAGAGCTAAAAGGCTGCTCTTTGAGCCCTTTAAAACTAGATACTGGGTGAACTGTTCCTCTCTCCCTCGTCTTCCCTTGCTCTTTCTGGCCATAGAAGGTCCTGGTTCAGAAGAAGCCCCTTCCCTCCGTCTGAGAATTCGTTGTCGCCTCTTTTTCATTGCTAGGTCTTTTAGTGTTTTTTTTTTCTTCGCCATATATATCATATCTGTTGTTGGATTCAAGATTCTTCCAGTCTTGGCGAACAAATTTTTCGCAACGCGCTCGTGGGACTTTGGATAGCTGCCAGTGCGATACAGGTTGCATTAAAACAGATACACATATAAAAAGACATTTGGTGAAAGAGAAAAAAATTTATATACTGCGATAAAGTGGGTGTATTACATCCCTGGTGCTGCCGATAGTACACGTCTATGGTGTGTGGGTACTATGGCTCCAGACTCTAATCTGATAATGTTAGGGGAACAGCCTCAGGACGACAGCTGCCGATATTTCGAACAGAGGCGTTGCTAAACGTTCAGCAATATCATTTGAGACTATTTCCTTGTATCGCTAACTGTAGGATGGGACAAGCGTTAGCTTGCCTTGTACTATTTCCTTGTACCATTCAGATGATTTCTGGAACTAGGATGGCTCCGCCATGAATGGAAATGTGCTAACGTGGTTCCTACTTTGAAATCCGGTAACAAGTCACTAGTCCAGAATTATAGGCATATCATTTTTGTCGGTGTGCACGAAATTAATGGGACACATTACATATTATTCGATTTTAAAACATTTAGAAGTAAATAATTTCATTTCAAATACACGGCACGGCTTCCGAAAAGGTTTCTCTGCACTAGACAGTTAACAGAGTTCGCCCATAACATAGCACTAATAGCTTCGAGAAAGGTGTCCAAGTGTCGTTTTAGGCTTTAAAAAATCATGCAATACCGCGATACATTCATTATTGAACTATCAGCTGTCCAGTTGCATCCTCAGGTCTATCATTGGCCAAACAATCACTTGACTTGCAGAACTCAAGGGGTTGTTTACAGTGGATCAGTTTCTTGCAGTATAGCTGTAACAACTGGCGTTCCCAAATGTTCTGTCCTGGGGCCGCTTTATTTTTAATCTTTATAAACCACATAGTTACTCAAGCATGATCACAAATAAGCCTGTTTGCAGACGACTGCGTAATATACCGATCAATAATGATAGGGAGGACAGTCCAATCTTGCAGCGCAACCTAGACGAAAATTTCCGACTGGTGCAGTGCGTGGGGGATGGAACTCAACCCTGAGAAATGCAAGGTTATCCGCTGTCAATCTACAGGTTAGGACTGTAGATATGCGGGGTAGTTCGTAACATAATGGTGTAGACATATCGCAGCGACATTGCTGCGATATCTAATTGCTCCGGTATGTCTACACCAAGACAGGTTAGGAAGCATCCAACTTGGAGCTGTGTCGGATTTACAAATATATAGAGGTGTTATATTCTCAACAGACCTAAGGTGGAACAAACAGGTAAATACAATATTTAATAAAGCCCTAACAAAGCACTCAACTTTTATCGAAGAAACCTCAAATCCGCTCCACGCAAAACTGAAGAATGTGTCTATCCTAGATGTGCTCGGCCAAGTTTAGAACAAGACACATCCGTTTGGGATCCCTCTACCCAATTACTAACTCACAGACTAGACAAATGTAGAGCAGTAAGGTTTGCTTGTAATCAGTATCCACGTGATGTTCGTTCGAGTCACCTGATATCAGAGTTGAACCGGCCTTCGTTACCTTCGCGTAGACAGCTTGCTCGTCTAAAATTACTTCATAATATTCGTCGTCATAGAAAACCGTCATACCTCGATCCCGACCTCGATTTACTTCGACCGCAATATATTACAGACAGATGTGATCATTCGCACAAATTCAGGCCATATTACTGCAAAACAAACACCTTTAAACATTCCTCTTGCTCGAACAATTGAAGAATGGATGGAATAAATTACCTAATAAAATCACCGACATTACAGACGATTAGACTTTGTCTAATACGCTCAGTCCACTTTTCTTCACAAAGTAACTTGTGGATCTCATCCTATGACTCCGTGTAGATCCACTGGACGGGCCCCTCTGGAGTTTTCTCCAGCCAGTTCTGGTCTCTCAAAAGTACATTCCTTGAACACCTGTGTGTCTCTCTTGTAGTTTCGTTGTGTACTGGTATCGGTCATCGCTTGTAATGAAATATGTATCACCCCCATGCAATATAATTGCTTGTTTATGTATAACACCAAGCACTTCCTTGATTTTCTTCCCTTCTGGTTTGAAAATATCGTTCACCGCATAACATGCTTTTAGAGAGAGAGAACCTGCCCGGTCCGGCGAAGCATCAGCGAAGAACTGAGCTCGTGATCTATTGCGCGAGAGGACAGCATCAGCTGTCCTCGTCTTCGCCACATGCTCAAGCCTAACCACCGTTCAAATTGATATCGCTCAGCCTGGTGATTTACTGAGGACAAGTGGCGTACGCCCATTTGTGGCCAAACTGTAACAGAAGAAGAGTACGCGTTCCCCTTTTCAACAATTAGAAGACAGAACGTAGTGATGCAAAACTATCGATAGTCGTATGAGAATCGAACTATCGATGGCGCTATCGATAGTCGGCTTTCGATAGACTATCGATAGTAAAAAAGTATTGATAGTCGGCTATCGGAAACCTATCGAGGAGCAGATAAAAATATAAAAAGAAAATGCCTCACTCCTACAAGTTTCACAGTACAACCCAGAGCAGCTTACCTTCCGACGCTGACCTCGAGCTTCTGAAGGCGCTCCAACTTTACGCTCAAACTAGCCACGAGGTCACGTGACTCGCTCTGAATTGGATTGATTGCGGCATTGCAGTCTTATGAGTGCGCTGATTATGATGCGCATCTTCTTTCGCTGATTGCAGTGCATCATCCGTACATTGCAGCTAAACGGAAAGAACTTCTGTCGTGTCGCACGTGATTCTGCTTCCGTTGTGAGTGTGCCAGTGCGAAAACGAAGACGGAACGAAAGCATCGATAGTGAGAACCAAGCTGTCGATAGTAAAAGAAAACAAAAGAACAGTACTATCGACAGGCGATTTTGATAGTTTTTCAACACTACGAATAGTACTATCGATCGTCAACAATCGATAGTCACTATCAATAGTGCAATCGATAGTCGACTATCGATAGTTTTTCGACGCTATCAATTGTTTTGAACAAATATCGATAGTATCGATACCTTTGCATCACTAAATGAACGTCATCATTCGGAGTGCTCGAAAAATAGTATACACGTTGCGAGCTAACGCGTTAAAATGAAAGCATCCCGAATTGGTGCACCAGAAAAGGGAGGGAATATATTCTTCCTAATGAGACGTGCCGAGTACCTTTCCTTCCCATTCTATTTCGCCCGGCAATTGTTTCCCGTAGGAATGTTCGCTATTTCCTACTTTGCTTGCTACCGTCTACGCAATTCTCTCTTTCCTCGTTGCAGTTTAAAAATGAAGTGGTAATTCTACCAAGGATCATCGTATTTGCTTTTATCGCCGCAGAAGATATCCGTGGAGGGATCTCGCATGCAATGGCGGTTTGGAAGTTTCGTTATGAATGAAATTGGAGTTTTGAAATCTCTTGTGGAACTTGCCTAATATTGATATAGTTTTTTTCTTTTTTTTTCGGTTTATAATATCTTATTGGCATAATCACACTCCAGAATAAGTAACTGACGGAAATGCACTTTGCTTTTCACTAACCACATAAGCAAAAAGAAATAATACAACGACAATGGAAGTGCTCGACATACAAGCTATCGTTCAAAGTATGTACAAACTACTAAAGGTATGTCCTTTCTGGTCTTTTTTGATTGGCGCGTTGTCAATCAATTTGTCGTATAGCTCCGTACCTGGGAGCGTAGGTTTGGTTACAAGCTGTCTTCCGCGAGGGACGTTAAATGTGGTGTGCCGTGAGTCAAGATTTCGGCGCACGCTACAGAGCCCTCAGGTGGGAAAAATTAATCCACAGACCCGACCACTGTGGCGTCGATCATAATTACAAAATTTGCCTCGCGACGCAAAGCCAGGAACTATTAGTAGGTTTGGTAGGTCAGCGCCGCTGGTGATGACATGGTTAACAATGTACTTATCATTACAAGTCGTCGTGTTATGAGCATTAGATAACAATGAAAGGTTAAAATGTGGGCAGGTTGGTGACGCATACTTCCTATGACTTTCTAACAAAGACAATGACTTCATATTTACGCATGTTCATCGTTCATTTATTCCAAGGTTTACTTTATTCTACTAATTTACTAACTAACTATTCATTAATAATTCAGAAGCATTTGTAAACGAGTGGTTACACTCAGAGCAGTATTTTATTCGAGCAAGGTCAAATGCTAGCACCATAAACGATGACATGTTACAGTAGAAGGAACAGGTGTATAAGATACAGTCAAAATACAGTCATAGAGTCGAAACAATTCTGGAAGCACATTTATAGACACTAGGGTAATAAAAGTCCGAACACAAAACCTTGGGGTGGAGGGGTATTTTGTTGAAGTAGTGGGCCTGCATTTGTGACGTCTAACTGTGTTCTCCTTAATGATCCCCGCATCCATTCAATTAAAAATGCATAGGATGACCTGCGCTAAGGATACAAAGGGACTGGAAAGCAAGCACAGACATTAAAAATTATTACTGACTTTGAATCCGTACAAGATACCGAAACATTAAAGCACACGACAGCTTCGAACTTCTCCATCTTGGCACGACGTTTCTCGACCGGAGAATGCGTCTAGCAGCCTAGGTACATAACAGCTTTACACACCAATAACCTGTACTTGAAAACTTGCGCTAGAACTGAACAACTCCATCCGTGAGACACACTGGACAAGGTAATGAGATAAAGCAAAGGCGGGGACTCCACATAGAACTCTACAATAAAATCCGCCGTGATCAAATATTTATTCGCTTTTATATCCGCTAATGCGAGTCCCTTTGGAGCAGCTAAACGTCGTATAGCTTCGGGGCGTAACGAAGAAGTCCTCCTGTGCCGCTGCTGATTCGGTGGCACCGCGGGGGACGAGCTTAATCGATATTTGTTCCCTCTTCGCAAATTACTAGTCAGACATCAGAGCCAAACATGTGTTCTCGGCTGGCGAAAGAAAAGAGTACTGTGGGAGCAGGAAGAAGAAGAAGAAGAAAAAAAAAAGACGAGCTAGGAATGTGACACGGTTTTCGCGGTTCGCTGCTCGAACCTTTCGTGACCGTGCTCCGTTAGTGGAGGACATATTTTATAAGCGCGAGGAATGGCTTGTAAGTGAATCAATGGGCTCACGGCCACCAAGTACACGGCCAGGCTACATTGATTTTGAAACCTAACGAAAAAAAAAAGGAAAGAAAAGGAGACTTACTTATGGGGAGCTGAACGAATGGCAGATTCGGGGTAACAGGAAAATTTCCTTTTGTTACTAACAGTGTGCCTACACTCGCAGTAGCCATTGGTTTGCTGATTAGTGAAAAATGGGGGGGGGCATGTTTAATGAAAAAAACAAAGAAAGGGAGAAAAGGTTAGTCAGGCGTAGGCCGACTTGCTATTCCTTCAAGAAAAAGAAAAGGAAGAAAGAAAAGAAAATACACGCACACGCACAAACAGAGGGGGAAAATGGGCTGTGGCATGTTCCACGCTGGTATCACCAGCTAAGAGTTTTTACTTGGTACCTCGATTTGGTGCACCTTCGCATGCTACTTGAACTCGTATCCACTTATTGCTCACTCAATTTCTGTATCCTGGCTACTTCTAGCAGTGCTAGATATACCTTCTTACGTGTGGCGCCGCCTGGCAGTGCTCGGTCGAACTTCCCTGGCATTATCTTTTTCTTTCACAAAACCAGTTAAACATTTTGTGCCAAAGAAAGACACCCAAAGTTATCTCCCCAACTTAGTACCCTCAATGAGCATGTCCTGCTCTCTTAGAGTGTCTGTCTCCTAAGTCTCATTCCGTCGCGGTCAATGTTTGATAACACGAAAGAGTTCAGGCTGTTTGTTACGGGAACAACAAGCTGCCAGATCTTAAAGAATTTCTACTTCGGCATCGAATTCCCATGTTGGCTATTAGTGAAGCTTATGTTGAGAAGGACTTCAGACTCAGCGGTTATAGGTTGGTCACGCAAGAAGATACAGATTTCTCAAGGACGGTTCTGCTTGTTCGACGCGATTTCAATGCAGCTGCCCTTCCAACGCCGAAAGTGGCTGGTCTAGACTGTATCCGTTGTAGAATTCGCTTGGGTAAAACTGTCGTCACTGTGGTGAACCTATACGTGCCGCCGTCAGCTAAGGTGTCCAAGACCGATCTGAAGGCTGTGCTGGACAATTTAGAGTCTCCTTATCTAGTGGTCGGTGATATTAATGCTCACCACTCTGCATGGGGTAGCACCAAAACTGATCGTCGAGGGAAAATATGGATGGAGCTGATCGAGAGCATGGATCTCTGCATCCTGAATGATGGATCACACACGTTTTTGCGGAGGTCCTTCACTACGGACGTTCTGGACGTCTCCTTCTGCTCAAGAGATATCTATAGGAAGCTCCATTGGTACACGGACCTTGATGGCAGGGGAAGCGACCACGTGCCCATATACATCACGTATGATGGATATTCAACGAGAGCGGGATGTAGAACGGCGAAATTAACAGACTGGCGTTCGTTTCGTACAGCATGTGGAGATAGGGCCCACCCTTTGCTTTCTGTGGATCAGCTAGAGAATGTCATTGCCGATGCCCTTGCCTCGTCCTCTAAAACAGTCAACGTGTGTTCTGGTCACTTAGGGTCTAACCCTCGTGTGGAGCAATTACGTGCTGTCCGAAGGCGCGCTGAACGTAAAGCTCGACGGACAGGAGATCTTTCTGATATACAGGAAGCAAGACGCGCGAGTAGGCTTGTCCAGAAAGAACTCCGAAACCTTGACCGTCAACGGTGGCGGCACTTCTGTTGCTCCTTATCACCTTTTGAGAGCCCTGCTCGGATATGGAGAGTCGCAAGAAGTTTAAAGGAGAACCCTCCAGTTCGGAACCCACTTGGAGCTCTTGCGCTCCTAACATCTACGTCTGAGAAAGAGGTGGCCAGGGAATTCTGCCGTGTCATTACGAAGGGAGCCAATGTAACCAGCACCGAGGAGTACCTAACCCATACAGCCCATGTGACATCTATTCTCGAGCATGCCAACCCACCAGCTGTCCCTGCCTTGGATATGGACTTCTCCGTGGCAGAACTTTCGTCAGCCATTTCAGCTGCATGCAAGAAGTCTTCTCCAGGCCCGGACGCCATTACATACACAGTGATCCGAAACCTTGACCCTACTTCCCTTCAGGCCCTGCTGAACATCTGCAATCACTCGTGGAGGCATGGACAGGTTCCTAGGCAGTGGAAAGTCGGCCAAGTGGTACCGTTGCTAAAACCAGGAAAACACCCATCCCAATTGGCATCATTTCGCCCGGTAACTCTGACCAGCTGCTTGGGGAAAGTTATGGAAAGAATGGTCTTGCGTAGAATTGAGTGGTGGCTCGAAAGCCGTTCCTTCTTCCCTCAAGAGCAAGCTGGGTTTCGACTGCACCGCAGTTCGATAGACTCTGTCCTCGACTTGGTCACGTCGGTGGAAGAGGCACGACGAGGCAGGAAGATCTCGGCGGCGGTATTTCTTGATGTTAAGAGAGCATACGACACCGTTAGCCATCCATCAATCTTACATGCTCTATACAGCGCTGCGCTCTCACGTACAACGTTGCTCTGGATAGCCGATTTCCTCAGTCAACGAGGTATTTTCGTCCGGACAAGACAAGGCGACACAGAGCAATTCCCCATCTCTCAGGGGGTACCACAAGGAAGCGTCCTAAGCCCGCTCCTCTTTAATGCTGTTATGGCGGGCATTGGAACCTGCATTCAGCGGAAAGTCAACCTGTCCCTGTATGCCGATGACATCTGTGTTTGGACTACAGGCACTTCCCGTCCAGCACTCCGTCAGCGTCTTCAGCGCACGTTAGATGCCATTCGCCTCTACTTACTCCAGGCAGGAATGGAGATATCCGTAGAGAAAAGCGCAGTTCTAGCCTTCACGCGCAAAGACATGCATAGATATCGCCTGTATATTGGTGGAAGCCCACTGGAGCAGGTGACACATCACAAGTTCCTAGGCGTGACTCTATCATGGAATTTGTCGTGGAAGCGCCACGTAGACGTCATTGAACAGAAAGTCCAACGCTGGGTCAACGTGATTCGTCACTTCGCAGGTATGAGATGGGGGACAGACGAGAAGGATCTCCTCATGCTGCACAATGCCCTGGTTCGTGGCTCAGTGATGTACAGCCTTCCCGTCCTACACGGACTTCCTCAGACACTGATTCAAAGGATTCGAGCCATGCTAGCGCGCAGCCTTCGGGTATGTCTTGGGGTCCCACGAGGCGCTGAAACCCGTCTAGTAGTGGCTGAGGCCAGGGACATCCCCATTGAGGTTCTCCGTACTCGGGAAACTGCACGCCACTATCTGCGTCTACGTGCCCATCATAACCGTCACACTCTGGTTCGCAAGCTTCACGCTAGACGGAACGCGACGGTTCATGCTGCTGTGACATCATTCAGACCTCATATCCCCAAATTCATAGTCGACCAGACGGCACCCAAAGTGCCTCCATGGACGTTGCCACCGCCGTCTGTCACTGTCTCCATCCCCGGTCTCAAGAACAACAAAAAGAACTATCCTGATTTTATTCTTAGGCAACTTACCCTTGACTTCGTCGAGGCTCAATACCGCAACAGTACCGCTGTATACACGGATGGATCGTCGACCAGGGACACTTCATCTTCAGCCTTTGCCATTCCATCACAGTCTGTTACACGTGGGTGTCGTCTATCTCACCGTACCTCATCGACATCCGCTGAACTTTATGCTATCTTGTTATTTTTGACATATGCGGAAGACTGTGAACCGCGGCACTGGGTAATTTACACAGACTCCAAAGCAGCTCTCCTGTGCATTAAGAACATGGGCATCCGCGGTTCCCTTGCCTCAGTGGTGATAGACATCCTGTGCGCCCTGAAGTCCCTACAAGATCGCTCCCACTACGTTGCCTTTCAGTGGGTTCCAGGGCATTGTGGAATAACTGGGAACCACGAGGCCGACGCTGCCGCTGCCGCTGCACACCAACAACGACCTTCTATGCCCATTATACTCTCGAGAGGAGACAGAAGATCCCTCCTCAGGCATTTGTCCGATTCCTGGTCTACCCTACAGTGGCAACACGACATTCCAACTATGTCCTCTTTGGGGAATGTAGACCCAACGCTGTCATACCGACTGCCTGCAAAGCTTCCTCGTCCTCTGAAGTCACTCATCCACAGGCTACGTCTGAATGTGGCCTTCACTCCGTCCTATCGATACCAGCTAGGCTGTGAGGATAGCCCTATGTGCAACGAGTGTGGCGTACTTGCCAACGTTGAGCACATACTCCTCAGCTGCCGGACCTATCTCAACGAGAGGCGTGCACTGCAGTCGCAGCTTGCCACCCTTGGCTGCCGCCCCTTCAACTTGTCGACCATCCTCGGCCCTTGGGACACCGCGGCCGACTCCAGGACGGCCTTACGTCACGTGGTTGACTTCTTTGAGGCGACAGGCCTAAAGGACTCACTATGACCCCAGCAGCGCCCTCGGACACTCCCACCACCATGATCACGTCAAGCATCGTCATCGCCACTTCGATCATTCCCGTCATCTCTCATCGTCATCACTGATCATTGTCACCACTCATATCAGACCCCTAGCTATGGGGTAGCGTTCCACTCCTAGAGTGGAAAACCTCCCCACTTCATCATCACAATATGTATGTTGTTGTTGTTGTTGTTACGGGAAGTCTCGTGGGACCTCCCGATTATTTTACTGCGTGTTAAACGGCTAGGGCACATAATCTCGATATGACGCACGGAAAAACACATCTTACTCTGAATCAAATTTTAGCGAGGCGTTGCTGATCACTTCGTGGGCCTGGGCTCGGAAACTTGGCTCATCCTTGACATACAGCAGCTGCTTTGCGCAAACTGCTTGTACCTTCTTCTTTGAACGCACTCACCAGATTTGCACGTATATCACACACCAATTTCGTTTCTTTGCCTTCTGTGCAAAGCTTTATACGGCGTTGAACGCCCTCAAGGTGAACTCTCTGTGAGGTTTCTCAGTAAAGGAAACTGTAAATTCCTTCGCCGTTAACGGGCCGCCAACGAAGATGCTTCTAATTAAAGCTAATTAGAAGAGCTGTCGTCACTCTTCATTCCATCAGTTCCTCGCAGAAATGTGATAGCCCACGTTCTCAGACTCGGCTAATTAAAGATGCTCGTCAGATGCACTCCTTTATGGAGGCCTTCCAGCTGTGGTTTCCGCGCTGTACTACAACTTGGAAAACAGAATCAGATATATGTATACTATGTTCTGTGAGCTGCGTTCTCTTTTTTTCTTTCTTTTTTAGAGTCGCTTTAAGTTGGTAATGGATGCGCGTTTGAAACTAACTCTAAAAACCCGCATCCACTTGCAAGTAATTCTGCGAACAACAAGTAGACTACGTGCCGTGGGTGGAGGGGGGGGATTTCTTTTTCCGTACCCTTTTCATAGGTTCGTCGCTGTTTGTTTTTGTTTCATTATCCTGTTGCCTTCTTGCATACTCGAAATAATCCGGCGTGTCAGAGCTTGTCTCCCCGGATTCTTCCGAGCCAACACAGAAGACAAGTACAGCTCGTTGCAGTGTTAACTTTAAAGCGATAACGACCGGCTGAGCAGCTGGAGAGCCACCCTATCGGTGTAAAGTAGAAATATAGGAAGAGGTCGTTGTGGGCTATCCCACTCATGCTTGGAGGAGTTTGTGGTGAAGCGGACGCCGCGCTCCGAATGCGCGAAGGTGGGTTATCATGAGGACCAGGAGGAGGTTTCTCAACAAACACCTCCAAGCACGAGTGGGATAGCCCAAACGCTCCCTCCCTATAGTTCTTGTTATCGCCGATAGGGTGGCTCTACAACTGCTTCATCAACCGTCGCCGCGTTAAAGTTCACGTTGCAGCAAGCGGTACTAGGCAGGCGCTACGCACTAAATACGCGTCCCATTTTTAATTCAACATCCGTTCAAAAAAAGACAAAATGTAGTCAAATGTTGCATATGACATCATCATTCATCACTTAATTGTTTGCTACTGTTGTAGTGTGACAAGTTGTAGAAAAAACTTTGTAGTCCAGTTCGGGCGGTGCCTGTAAAGCGTGCTTTCACTGCATTATCGCAGTGCACATAGGAGAAGCAACCATAGCAACGCGTGTTTCTTCCCGGGTTCGTTAGCGAGCAACGCCAACAACACTTCATTATAATGATCACCATCGGGACGTTTCGTCTCTTAGCCAGCAGACACACAGTGTTGCTGTAATGTTGCAACGAAGTGTGATGAGAGAGGGCGCTTTGGACCTGATTGTATCCTCGAGAAGGCAATAATGTGTCTCAATTGAAAAGGGCCAAGGCCGAGACAGAGAGACCAAGAAGACAGCGACTGCATGAACAGACCGAGGCCCAAAACTGTGTGCAATACGCCGCTTAATTCAGTCATCACAAGCCCATTCTCTGCACCACCAGTTCGAAAAAACGTGAAGCGCAAGTACACACAAAAAGCCAGAAGTCACCAAACGTTAAAAAAAAGAAAAAAAAAGAAAAAGAAAGTCACAAGTCACCAAAATGTGTGCTAAGACGTTACAAGAGCGGTTCCCCCAACCAGATTTCAGGATTTTTCAGGATTTCAAGATTTCATGAGTTTCCTGATATTAAACTGCCTTGCGGACTGAGAAGAAAAAGTAAAAGATATTTATTTTATTTCGCATTGGGCTTGGTGCCATTCTGCAGCCTTCAACAGAAGATTATTTTACTTCGTATTATAAATAGGGACTGACTTTTTTGCTTAAATCCGATTCCGCCCGATTGTTCCTCCCGTATCAGTTTCGAACCAATTTGGGGTAAACCCGATTTGTCCCTGAAATCCAATCACGTATTACCTTGTATCATGCGTATCACGTGCGCGATTTAGTAGCGATCTGTGCACACGTCTGGTGAGAATATTATCAGAATGCAACTATAAACTATGCGGAGCACATTTAATGTTACATCATGTGGTGTTTGTGACCATAAACCTCGAGCAATGCATATTAGACCAATATGTACACCTCAAACTACGTGACGCTTGCTGGACAGAAAGAAAAAAGCAACCCGGTAACACCCGATTGTACCAATGGCACCGTGTTTCACACCGATTTTCAGATTTCAAAATGGTACCCGATCTCCCACTCCAATCCGGGAACGACATTTACCCTGAAAAAGTCGAACCCTAATAAATCAGACTCACTGAACGACTCAGTACGCAAAGTAGACGTCAGTGAACATAAATGCAGAGAAACTCCGTAGTTTCGGATTCTCCAAGAGCAGTGACGTCACCACAAGCACTGGCGTCTGTCTCCCAACAACCGGCGCACGCACCTTCGGTTCTCCTATCTCCACACCACGCTGGAACATTGCCAGCAGCTCTAGCGAGGAGAGGGATGCCGACCTCGGAGGAGCAATGTTATCAGACGCACGTCAGTGTGCGCACGCTATGGCGTCATATACTTCACAAAACTAGGAATTAATTTTATGATACTGTCACCTCAAATAGAGATACAATGCTTCAGGAAAATACAGTGTGAGACACATGAGTTGCAATCACATAATTTCGGCAGGATTCGCTCTTTAGCGCTAAAAAATAGAGCTCGAAACCTAGCGCTGTTTCTCCGCTTGCCGTTCCCACATATCGAACGATCGAACACATAGCGCTATCCCGCTCGGGGCACGGGAAATCTCGTTGCGACGTGATGTACCGGTACTACCGTGATTGATTACTGTCCGCAGTTTCCCCAGTATCACGGCGGGTGACACGTTTGATGCATGAAACTCGTGCCCATTTTCACATCGTCGTCGTCGCCTTCCCAGCTTGCTGCTTCGAGTGGCCGGAAGCAAAACAAACGCAAGCATCCGCGACGTCACCGCTGAAAGAAGCTCCCGATTTGTTAACGGAGACTTAGCACTCCAAATATTGCTGGAAAAGCTGACGGCGGCTCTACTTCGACAAGCGCTGTTTTATAGCGGTTCGCAGCAGTGAGAGGAGGAAAACATAGCTCTGTTTTATAGTGCTGTGTAGCAAATTGCTACATGTGAGAACTGCCCTTTAGATGTAATTTGCTGTCGCAGTTCAAGAAGCATCAGCTCGCGCGCCATAGTGGTTAGGATGATCGCCTTCAACGCAGAAACTGGGAAGTGAAGCCGGCTCGAATACCTGTACCGATTGTGCTGTCTCAGGTTTTTTCCTGGGTTTTCCGGCATACTTTCCAGACGAATGTTGCCACAGTTCCCCCTGAAGTCGACCCAGGACGCATTCTATACCCCCTGTCCCCCACTCCTTCCTGCTGTCCTTTCTCCATCTGTCGTTGTGTGTACGTCGCTCATAGCCACATTTGCTTCGCGGAGCTAACACTAAATTTAATATAAAATAACAAATAAAAGTTAGTTCAAGGACGGCTGTGTCAAGAACGAATCAGTTTTATTCCAGAAACATTGTCCTTGTCTTTCGCTACCGTATCGCGTATACAATGTTGTACCATAGATAACACCATTGGTTGTGTTGATCAAAAGACGTCTGCAAATTTTTCTATTCCAGTTTTTTTTTTGCAGGAGAAACTTTTATTGTCGTTGCGCTTCCGTACATACTACGTGCTGAGAGCACAACCACTTGAGGGAAGACAAAGCAATCAGAAGTGGGGAAAAGAAAGGTCTAAATCCCCGTGAGAAAATATGTCTCACACACGCAAAAGCAACTTCCCTCCTGCAATAGTGTCCCAGTAACGTCCATTTTCATTTAAAAGCTCCAATGTAAAGCGTTTCAGAGCACGCTCTCACGTGTAAGCACCGCTATACAATTCCAATGAACATAAGAGCTCACAAACGAAAATGTGAAAATACGCGGAGGGGCACAGAGAACAGCGGCGGCTCTATAAAAATTGAATTAGAAAGACACTCCACGAGCTCGGAAAATGGACTTCTTTTTTTCCTTTTGATCTGAATGGAACTCGTAACGTAGCTGAAGCAAGCCAGTGTGGAATTCTACATTGTACTGCGAACTACGGCTATCGACGATGCTGTTGTTTGCGTCTGCGATTGTGCAGTTTCGATGGTACCACGTAGCGTTTGAAAGTTTGCAGGCAGAGAGTAACTAGAAAATTATTACGACACTTTCTGTTGGTTTATCACAGATAGGAAATATAGCCGTGCTCTGCGTATGTAGCTCTCGTCGCATTCGTTGACCAGGCCATCGCTATGGCAAACAGCACTCAAAATCCTTAAAAGAAGCACTAAGGTGGGAACATTTATCCTGGCGAAATGAAAGATGCCCTTATATTCATAGGGACCAGTATCGACATCCAAAAGTGCTTTTGTGACTCCTTTCATGTTTAAATAATCGATTTCTTTGAATTTCTAGTGGGGCATACGTGTTCTATATGTACTGTACATCCCTCTGCCTCACTTCCTTGAGGGTACGAAAAAAACCGCAGTTTTCGCCTTTCGTCTTCCTATTCTCTCTCTCTCTCTTTTTTTTTTCTTTTTTTGATTGCGTGTTACCGCTTCGAAACAGCTATGGCTATGAGCGGCGTACAGACGTGGACAGATGCAGGGAGGACAGCAGGATGGAGTGGGGGACAGGAGGGTTAGTCCTGGCCCGCTTCAGGGGGAACTGTGCCGCCATTCGACTGGAAGGTCTTCGGAAAACCAAGGGAAAAGCTCACACAGCACCGCCTGTGGTAGGATTCGAACCCACCACCTCCCAGTCTTTCAGCACGACATTGGCTACCGTGTACGAGAGATGTATGAGAGCGGTGTTGTGGAGCGGCCTCCCGTTGGTTTTGCGGACGAGTAAGATGAGGCATTAAGCAGACATTCAGTATCTAGGTGACGTTGACTCTGCACACCAAGGAGTGACATCAGCACAGTGACACGCTCGCAGCGAATGGAACCGCACGGACTTGCAAACATGTGACCCGGTTAGCTACGCACATGTCTGTATGTCCGTACGGTCCCATTTGCTGCTAGCGTGACACTCTGAGGAAGGAATGCGTAGGAGCGTGTTCCGTAACTTTTGTCCAGCACTGTACAGCAGTGCTGGACATGCTTCTGATTCCTGCCCGTTGGAGACGCTCAAGGCTCTGCCATTGAGTATGTTCCAGATCTACGTACGGTGGTAAGTCAACACGTACAGAATACGCCAGGTAATGAGAGGGAATTTATGTTTATTATAAGGAAAAGGAGGGAACGGTTAGCCTGCGCTACGGCGGCTTGCTATTCCCAGAAAAAAAAAACAGAAAAGAAAGAAAAAGGGAAACAACAAAAAGCACACAACTCATTACAGTTGACAGTTCACCAAGAAGGCAACAGACCCGCACGAACCGAATAAGTGCCTTGGTCACCTCACTAGGCGAGCGATGTGAGAGAATGAGGGCTTTGTGCAGCGTGAGCAGCGAACGTTAACCACAACTCCCTGACTTGCTACTGATCCTTCGGAGTTAATTAAGCGTTTCCTTGCCTTTGCAAACCATTTGGTTCGTTAGCTTAGACCAGTGGAAGGCACTGTCGATGGCGGCGCCATAACGAAAAGCCTCACACCTTGGGATGGGGGTGTAGTTGATGGAGAAATTAAGGAAAACCTTGCCCGCGTACTTTCCGCGGGGAATGCAGACCATGCACTGAGATTTCTCAGGCGTCTGTATACGAAGAAGCGATCCTGCCGCCTTCCATGCCAATCAGTTCTGCCGACAACGATTTCTGCTAGATTTTTACAGTTCTGAGTCTTCCCGACATGTCTCTCTCCATGCAGACGGCATTGATAAAAGTAGCCGCAAAACGCATCGTTTTCGTAAGTCACCAGGGATATCTTTTTCAATCCAAACCAATCCAGTTCCCCAACATGGTGGCACCCTGTAAATAACGGTGAGGTACGACCACTCGATGGCCTGTAATAATAGCGACCTGTGACTGGCCAGGCGCCTAAAAAAATGGGTGGAGCTTCAGGTATATGCAGGTCCCATTAATGGCCAGACTCCCTTTTAGTGAACGGCGCTGACGTAAGACGGTTCGGGCCAGCGTCTTTTGGCAAATAATCCCCAATTCATCAAGCAACAGTGATCTATGTTCCCGACTGAATTGCTGGTACTGATGACTATCTAGCTGACACGTAGCCGACGTCTTTCGTTTTGGATCCAATGTTGTCCACATGCAAACTAATTTTGCGCCGTTCCTGAAAAGCAATGCGCAGTTGGTGACCACTTCTTCACAGTGCTGCCGATAATTTTCGATTTTAATTTTCGAATAAACTATGAGTGCAGCTGAGACGAAAACTGTGACGTCAGAATACTGAGGGCTCAGGCTATCGAATAGATAAACATTCTGGAGATGGCACCTCTACCGCTATACGGTACCTTTAAAAATATTCCCCATCGCTGCTACGCATGACTGGTGGTGGTTTTGTGATCATATTATTTACCGAGCAATTTGCTAACGGGTATGGCACCGCCTACACGGGAGCGGGATTATCTTACGTACTCCGCTCACTTAATGGCATGGATAACTGTGTCGCGAGTTTGCTTATAGCGTCTGAGCCAAGCGCAACCGGTGCCAGGACTCGTACTCTTGTTCCCCAGCCACCTCTCACGATCGCTGGTCACCCACCCCAGTCTCTATGCGTATCGCAGTGCCCCCAGCAATTGTAGGTGGGCTTCACCTGACATTCTAAAAGTACGTTACTTGCAAAAATCATAATTTGAACGAACAAGCACGACACCACACCACTACCGGAATGTGAGGACAAGATAAAAGGTTCCGCTGCAATGCATCATTTCTTTCCGTACTCACCTATAGGCTATAGGTGACCCGTAGTGAAGTAACCCCCGACTTTACTATCACTCTATCTTAGGAATTGCTCCGAAGCAACATAGACAAATCATCAAGGTAGCAATACAAGATAGATATTGAATAGACCCAAAGGCAAACTAACGTTTTTCGGGTGTTTTTCTTTTTTTTTTCATGAGTAATAATAAAAATCAGTGCATGATGAGTATAAAGAGTATATAGCAAGAAGCACGGTACACCAGTTTCCGTATACCATCCATGTTTTTCAGCGCACCCCGATATTAAAGACGCAGACGTCTGGGAGACAAAGCGCGCGTATAATATTGCGCTAAAAAAAGAAGTACCACAAGGCACACCGTATATCTCATACATATGAATGTCAGTGGACCGAGAAAAGTTATCGGCGCCTTCGCAAACTATAACAGAGAAGCGGAGACCAGAAAGAAGATGCCCTTACCCGTATATGTACCCGATATACACCCGTATATTTATCTCAGAGGATCGACTCCCTATTGATCCAATCCCCCATTCGGATTTGCCACTTCTTTTCTTCTTCTTTCCCCTATAAAAATGAAGTTTGCTCAAACACGGCGAGCAAGATAAAGAGCGAGATAAGGAAAAAAGAAAGAAAGAAATAGAATGCCGGCTCAAGGGAGAAGCAAAACTTTGGGGGTTGTGTGATCGATCTCCAGAAATCCGAGTACAAGAAATAGATCTCTCTCCTTTTGCAAGAAAAGGGGGAGGAAGTCACTGGGTTAGTCAAACAAAAGTTCGACGGTTTACGGGAAGACCAACGAGGAGGAGGGAAACAGGGAGAAATATGACGGACTCGATTTCTCTCTCTTTTTTTTTTCTTTTTTCCTTTTTAAGTAGTTGATTACACAAATTAGCAGGAGGATGTACTTTATTTATCCATTTGTCTTGCTGATATTTGTACTCATGAATAGAGAACGCGAGAATGGCATACCTACTGACGCTGTAGGAGCGCCAGACAATTTCCAGCGGCTTTCGGTTGCTTCCCTCATACGCACACACAACAGGCAAGGCAAACACGTGCGAAGTGTAATCTGTTTTCCCGCCCTTTTGAAAGGAAGTGATAGATTGCGCGAAGAGAGGAAGCTGTACTTCACTCTCTGCGTTCTTTCCAGTGTTACCCAGGCTGCAAGTCGCGTGGGGTGTTCGTTCACATGAAACGGCGGTATATTCAGATGAACGCGTATACACGCAGCATACCGGAAATTCATGTGTCTCTCTGGCCCTCTAGCAACGCGCGCAAGTGCCACAATTTCCTCCGTGTTTGCCTTTTCTTTCATCAATGTATTATCACCTGTTGACGGTAACAAAGCCCGTAGCCTCGTAGAGGTATCCGCACAAACATTTCGCCTTCCGGTGAGTTGCACGCGAGCGGCACGCGAAAGTTTAAATATGTGACTTTTCGCGTTCTGCTCTATGTGCTACATTTTCAAGGCCCTGCAACATACGGTTATAGCTGATCCCGTGAGTCACATCCCACCACACCATACCGGACCTGTGAATGAGCTATGCCTTCAAAGTGCCAAAAATTCGACTTTCTTCGAATTCTTCGACTTTTATCGTCAAACACAGCTGGCAAATGAAGCGTATGAAAGACCTGGAAGGTGTTTCGCGTCGAATAATTTGCAGTCCGATCGCAATTTATCCAGTATATCGGCCACTCCTTGCGAAAACTTATGTATAGCTAGGGATCGAGACAAACAATACACGAAAGCGGAGCACTTTGCAGTTTTCAGCACTTTCCAATCAAGCCTGTGCTTGTTCGGAAGGTGTCCATTGTTATTTACGTAAAGTTGTTGTAGGCACCAAGTGCGGTCATCACTGCCAGTTAGCGCTACTAGCACAACCTCAAGAGTCACAAGACTACGTTCCTCGTTGTCGTCGTCGAATTCGTGCAGTCTAGAGGAGCCAATCATATTAGCGAGGTCTTCATTCTTAATCGAAGCAGGGATGGTATCGTAGTGATTAAACTTGACGTGCTCGAGTACGGTTGTACTCATCAGCAGCTGTCGAATTCAATTTTGTGACTAGAGAGGGCATCTCTGCGAACGAACGATTTTCATCGGACTGTGGATCATATGCCAGTGACCAGCACAACCGTTGACGGCGCTCCCTCTTGGTGTGTCTCGCATATGTGGGATGTCCCCACCGCCGCGCACCAAGATTTAAAGGGGCACTAAGGTTCGAGGATTTCTACACTTTCCCTCTCCCTGACTTTGTCAAGAAGCGCGACAATGCGGAGAGGCCTCGGGTTGGTCTCCTCAAACGATCCATCGAGATGATTGGACAAAGCGTTTGAGGAGACCAATCAGAGGCCTCTGCGCAGTGTCGCGCTTCTTCAGAAGGAGAGAAAACAGGAAAGCGTAAATTGCCGGTTCTTTCGCTCATAAGTCACGAAGGACGCAACGGGTTTCACGTTTTGGTGGTGGTGGTGATGGTGGTGGCGGAGGAACTGCCTGCCGTAGTCGGCCACGCTCAGGCGGGCAACCTCACGACTGTCACATGGGGGATCGTACGTCCTGGGCCCACTTCACAGGGAACTGTGCTGACATTTGTCTTAAGGTGTCTGAGGAGAAACGCAGGGAAAACACCCAAACAGTACAGCCGGCGCCCGCCGAGATTTGACGGATGTCTCTAACGACTGAAAAAAAAATAACAGCCACACATATAGCGTGCTTTTTCGAAAACACACTGTCAGCTGTTCCTGAAGGTACTCTACAACTTTCCAATTTACACTACTCAGCCCTTAAACCAGGCGTATTAAAATGTAGCGAATTAATTTCATAGATTAATTAATTAGGTGCAATGAAAAAACTCTGGCGACTGGTATGCACGACGGCAAATAACATTGAGTTCGTTTCATTCGCGCAGAGCCATCTGTATTTTTGAAAAATCATGATACATGTCAGGTGGGGCACACCGGGTGTTTCGCGATGGTCCTCCGGCTGAATAATTCGTAAACGGGTGGGGCTATCGAAAAGCTTCCTGACCTGTGACTGTCCCTGAGACATCGACCAAGAACAGGTCGACGAACATTTTCCAATGATTATGCTCAATGAAGGAACGTAGCTCACCATATCCAAATATGAAATTCTTTTACTTCTAGCGAGCGCCTTTATCACGAAACAATGACATTGAAATGGCATAATCCGCGCGAGTCTCTCCTTATCCTTGGAACCGGGTCACGTCACTATATTCCAACGTATTGCAACACCGAATTCTAGGTGCTGAAGGTGGGGGAGATTTCGTTCTCCTAGTCAGTGACGTACCCCACTGACACAAGCTGCAGCTCGCGAGGGAACCGGTTGCGGGAACATCGCGGTGACCTCGAGGCGCAATACAGCACTGAAAACATAGTGCGCACGTGAAGTAGAATATTGAGTGGTTTTGGTACGGTTTGAACTGGCTATCTTAGATTTGACAAGTGGGAATATCTTTAGAATTGACCTCGCTTCTCGATATTACAACAAAATTAATATATAAGCGTCCAACATTCTAAATGGCTGATGATGCGCGACGTCAAAATGACGTGTCGCTATCGTCGTCAGGACTTCGCAGGGCGGAGCATGAGGGCGAAAGAGTGCAGTGAATATTCAGTCGATTTTGAGCCATTATTTACTTTTTTGCGGCAAAACTTTTTTGAAAACGTTCACCGTCGGCAACGTATCACAATGCATTTTTTAAAAAAAAGTGCGCCTGGTATACCTGTTTATTGCCCCTTTAATTAAATAAAACATTCGACTTTTAAATTTTACTTCGGACGCTTTCGGGACCTCTGCTTTACCGACCAGAACCTTCTGCAAAACATGTTCCAGAAAAAAAAAAAAAACACGCGTCGAGATTTTTTAGAGTAATTAATTGGTTTCGGTTTACATATTTGTTGCGCGGAGCAGCGTACCAACGGGCTCTTTCCCACAGTTATCCGGCTGCCAATTACGTGTGGTTCACACACGGGGGTGACGGAAGATTAAGGAACAGCCACATAGCGCTCCTTTATCATGATGGTGACGAATGCACCGAAGCGCCTCTTCTGTCTGCTCCTTATCTTCCGTCACCCCCACGTGTGAACCAGGTGGATGAACACGTACCTGGCAGCCGGATAACTGTGGGAAAGAGCGTGTTGGTACGCTGCGCCGCGCAACAAATATGTAAACCGAATCCAATTAATTACTCGAAAAAATCACTAAATGTCGACGCGTGTCTTTTCCTGGAACAGCTTTCGCCGAATGTCCCGATGGTGAAGCAAAGCTTCCGAAAGCGCCCGAAGTGAAATATAAAAGGCAGGAGTTTTAATTAATGAGCGTATGTAAATGAGCAGCTCACTGCTCAGTTGATGGCCGATGTCCCAAGGCTCTTTACCGAAAAGGAAACGTCTTCGATAGCGCCACCTGTTTACGAATTACTCAGCCGGAAGAGCTTCGTGAAACACCTGGTATCGTGTGCATAGCACCTTCCCACGCTGTGGCGCATGCTCACGGTGTTTTGCTTTACCTGGCATGTGCGCGTCTGTGTGTGTGCGCTCTCTCCATCCATCTGATCCCCATCTCACCGATATAATAACTCACATGCAATGGGACAATATACCCCAACTTCTGCGTCGAAACACCACATGTCATCATGGTCATCAATTACGCATTCGTTATCGTTGTTGTGTTTTCTTTTTGTTTTTTTTGTTTGTTTTTTTTTCTTTAATAACCGGAGCTTCTTTAGCGGGCTCTCATTCTCGTTCTTGAAGATTGCGACATTACTTGCCGTGCTAATTGCTATCCTCGCACATTCTGGCTGACGCGACGTCCGCATGGTCGAAAACCACAATGCAGGTCACACATTGCAAGATTTAAAAAAAAATGGAGAAGCATTTCACTGTGCCTTTTTGAAAACATGTAAGCGAACAATGAGTAGTCTGTTGATCTCATCACTTGTGGTCTTCAGCAGCTGAGTGAGATATGGTCGTGAAAGTATAGAAGGCGGAGCACGCGTACTCCGTGGTGAATGCGGTAACACGAGATGCCGTCGCTACGTCAAGCTAGCAGGAACCGTAGAGCGAAAGTTACACGTTGCAGCTGACAGCACTCAGAGATTTCATACATGTCCTTCCTCTCAGCCTTTGCTCGGTACCTTCTCTTTTCGTCATCGTTCTGTCCTTGCTTCTTTCTTTCTTTTATTTATTTATTTTTTTTTGAGAAGGAAATTGTGCGTTCCGCTCAAGCAGCAAGATGTCTTTTTCCCACGAATCCCGAGGACCCATCCTCCCTGCAAGTCCCAGTCGGAATGAGATCCGAGATGGAGGGATCACTCCGCATTAGAAATAAAGGTACAGCAGGTATCTCGAGAAAACATTCTCATATTACTCCCGCGATGCATTTCGCGGCATTCCATATGCACGCCTCGAACGCGCTGAGAAGGAAACTGGTTTTGAAATGCGTTCGCTGAATCAACGAGGAAAAAGAAAGAGTTGTTCCTGTTGCTCGGAAACAGAGGATTCTGCATAAGACTTGCTGCTGCTCTGAGCGTCAACCAAAACAGGACGCAGAAAAGACGTTAATTTTTTTTTTCTCGAGCGGGCAGGTCTCGCATATTGCTTTATAACCGAGTTGTCAGGCGTGGCGTTACGTTTTTGGTGGACCCTGACGTTGATGAATAGTCTGTTCCGACTACAACGTGTTGGTCTGCTAAGTGTTGGCTTTTGACGGCAGCAGAGGATTCTTTAATGCGCCTGGCACCGGTTACCAGCAAAATTTCCCAGAATATTCCTGCGTAAGATGCGCAAAAGGTCAATGGTTTTCTGCTGCCACGTGAGCATGCGAGCGTTCAAGATGTGATGTCTTTTCCTTGTCTGCTACCCATGGGTAGTATCCTGCGGTTGAACCACAAGATATTCCATAGCAGACGACAGGGCCGATGTTGTCGTCTGCTATATCCGCAGTGCGTGATTCCCGATATTCCGGCGCCGTGAGAATACACAGCATAACACGCGACATAACTTCTGCATTTTTTTGTTTTTCTGCATTTCCTTCCGTTAGAATATTTCGTGTAGAATGCCGCCTGTGCGAATACATGGGTTATGTCTGGACGTTTCTGACGTTACAGCCGCGACACATGGGGACCAAAGGGTAGTGGTTCCTTAATCGTACCACTGTGGTTGCTCTTGTTATAGAACCGCGGCTATGAACGGTTGGGCTGCGCAGTGGCACATTTGTTTAACGCGGCATCTTGTGCAACCCAGAGCTACGTTCTCCGATGGGCGTATGAGAGCCCACAATCCAATACGCTTCGTTCTTGAAACGGGGCTAGCTTGGAGACATTCATGCGGTGCTAGGTCAAGTTGTTGGACCTCTTATAGCTTGGGTTATTAACTCGGACTTCAATTCCGAGGTTCATCTATCGGTCGATCTTAATCCCCCTACCATAATCTCTTGATCATGGTATCTCATCGTCCAGTTACAGTCGTGATGCCGCCCATATTTCTGAGACCGACAACGGCGAGCTGTTCATACCATCACCACCACACCACCATGCGCGACACAACGTGACGTGTTTAATTCCTAGGGAAGGACAACACGTCGACGAGGAATTTCAGATCCTGCAGACTTATGCACGTTGCCATCAATTTGCTCCGAGTGTGCTCCTCAGGATTTGCGGTCAGAAAGTACATCCCCGAGGTGAACAAATGCTCTCGAGAAGGGCTGTCTACATGCATTCTACTGACTGTTGTAGGACATCGGTGAAGGAGAAACAGTAAGCACCGACAAGAACATGGTGCAATATTGCGGCAGAGCAGCTGTCATCTCCTGGCGAACAATATGCTCAGGTAGCTGAGCGAACAACAGACACGTCTCGCTCGGCACCGGTCACATGATTTTCAATAACAATGCCGCCAAGCAAGAACATTCCACTACTCTGATGCACACTTTCATAGCTTCTTGCACAGTGTCGCTATCCTTGCTCACACCCGTTACTGGTAACTGCAAAGTGCGATGACGGACTATTCGTCCCACACGGTTGGCAGGTTCTGTTCGAACGTCCTGCATAGCGCCTGCCAACTGTGACTCCCAGCGTCGTCTCCGAGTGATCACCGAACCCGCTCGTTATCCGTCGACTCCAAGGTTAAGGTTGAAGATTGAGATGTAGACGGATCGAATACCACAGCAGGCTGTGCTCCATAAGGCATACCTTGCTTTGAGGTAGCCTGCGTTTTGAAGCAGCCTGCACAAATGTATCCGCAGATTTTCTTGAAGTCTGTCCAAGTTGCAGATTAACTTGCGTGCCTTGCTACGACTTGTCGATATTCTCTCTCGACCTGTCCACACCTAGAGTCAATAAATAAGCTACGCGTAGCTTATTTACTGACTCTATCCACGTTGCGCTAACGAGAAACTTCAAATTATCCCTTAAAATTAAAGGTTTGTCCCGTCGACTGACAGAAAACACTTAATGGAAAACAGCACATCAAAGACGAAGAGAAGGAAGATCATATCGCTTCGTGTCATTCGACTGGGAGCGACAAGAAATTCGGAAATTTCAACGATGTGGTTTGCGGTAAGCTTTCTTTCGAATATGCACAGTCCACTTATCAATTCTTTAAAAGTATGAGGCACCACATGTGTAGCACCTCGCCTGACATCTACTAGATGCTCTGTTGCACCAATAACTGCTGCCTTACGTGTTCGTGTTTCACATTGGCTCTAAAAGATGAGGCATCAAACCGTTGAGTGACGTTAACATGGTTTCAGAAGAAGTGCACGTCTCAGGAAACGCAGTTTGGATGTAGTTCCGTATCACGACTACTGCGGTTTTTTTTTTTTTTTTGTATGTGTGTGTGCTTTTTTTTTCTTTTTGTGAAAGCAAATGCGTTGCGTCTGTGTGTTCAAAACGGTCTGCTAGGTTTACCAAAGAGGCGACGGAACATCGGTGGCACTCTGAACCCCCTCCGAGGCACTACACGAACCTTATCCTGGACGAACAACAACGCCTCATAAGAAGGCGGCCTCCACATCCGTGAGGCTTAGCATTAGAACGGCCATGTGTCAGCTCCAGCAGAAGTGATTTACATGGTGGTACACAAATGCATATGGAAAAGGTTCTAGACCACGCAGTTTTACAATTCTTATAATATGCGATTCGGTATATGATCCTGTTTCACTTGTACGCAATATTTACCTCGTAAACGGTGTCACTAATTTTTAGAACCCAGTGGTCCCTACAACGGAACTACAACCTGCAGTTTTCTCAAAAGTTAACGCAAAGTGGTTGCGATCAATGTCGCATTTTCATGGCACAGTCCTGAGAGTGTCTACTCAAGTAGTCCTATATATGTGGCAGTCAGATAAATGTTACGGAACGGAATAATACCTTCGAGAACTATGCGTAGGACACGATATCATGACTGAGCCTTGATAAGGCCTTGATAACTTTACAAAAGTCAGATTTAGGCCGGTTTCACACTGACGTTTTTCTCGTTTCTTTTTAACGGAACCAAAACGGACCCATAGCTTGATTGCCTTTCGGTTATATTTTTTAAGCAAACGAACGAAACACATGGCAGTGTAAAAGTGGCCTTAGTGCGCCGTTTTGGGCTGTAACGATAAACCCTACCACATACGACAGCAAGCAGCTTTTTCGGTATCGACAGTGTTAAGTACAAACTTACGGTAAACACCATTTGGAGCATTTCTCCATGTCCAACGAAGTAGTGTAATTCCTTAAAATTCCTGTCTAGAAAAGGTGAGCATGACATGGTTCTCTTCTATACTTCTCTTTTGTCTTTCTTACAACGTATCGCTACAGCAAATTATTTCTAACAACCTGACCACAAGGAACACGAAGAAAAACTAATTCGTGAGGCAGGCAAGCCAGATCCCCTTTCTTACCGCGTGTTCGCTGTCCTCGAGAGAGAGAACTCGAGCCGTTCCTTCCTCACTTTTACCGGTGCCGCTCTCTCGTCAACTACGAAAACTAAGGAACGGCGCGCAGCCACTGGGTTTAGCGTCACGAAGGTTTCGTCGCTAGGATGTGTCGGCCCCGATAAAGGCAGCCATGCGTAGCGGCGTCAGTATTCATTTTATCGTTATCGGGGTGTACCAAACCGATGTTAACAGCGCGTGTTAGCGGATCGGAAGGTGCTCACGATTACTGTTCGAAAACATAACCCAATCGACCTGCTTCTTTGAAGCAGGTGACATCACATTGCTAAGCTTTGATTTGATAGCTGATCGTTTGTCTTATCGTTTTCGTAGAGTTCTTCCGGTGTACTAAACCTCGCTAAAGGGACTCTCAACAGATGCTGCGCTGAACCGGCTATCGTTATCTGTTTCTCGCTTGTACATCTCAAATGTGTCCTAATGTTGCAGCAATCTGAGGAGCCACTTCACGTGGACATCAGGCATAGGCGACCTGACCACAGGATTAAACTCTACATAATGGCGGCATCTTTTTGCATCACTGTGCTCGTCTTGTTCAGCATTCCGGTAGCCATCAAGAGGCGCATCTCGTTGAGGAAAGCGCTCCAGGATAAGACAACAACCAACGGAAATCTGTCTGTCGTCTCAACGGACGAGACAAATTCTACGAAGACCGGCGACAGATACTGCGACACCGAAGACTGTCGGTACTTCCATTGGCTTGTGGACGCTTCCGTGGACAGCACCAAAGATCCTTGCAAAAATTTTCACGCTTTCGTCTGCGCCGGAATAGAGGAGAAGTTCCCCGAAATGTTCGCAAAGACCCGTGGGGGAATGATCGACGTTGCCTCCAGGAACTTAACGAACGCTTTTTACGAGCATCTTTCCACTACACGGGTCCCGCCGGAGAACCAAGATGCGTTCCAGAAGGCAGCTGCTGTTTTCCAGAATTGTTTGAAAGTCAAGGAGGAACCAACCAAGAACAAGAGAGAGATACTGAACTTTTTGAAACAATACGGATTGTCATTCACGGATGCAATGAGATTTGATCCACTCGATATCATGATTCGATTTATAGCGACAATCGACATCCCTATACTCTTCAGGATACAACCTACACCGACTCGGCACAACTCGCGGGTCCTGATTGAAATGAGTGTCGTACCAGACTTTACTTCGGAAAAATATAATCGATTACGAAGAATGCTGCAGGGTCACTATAATAAATTTGTCGCAGAAGTATTATCGACCATATTTTCGATTAAAGGAGACAAAGCACTTATCGATGCCATCGTGAAGGCAGAGCTCAAGGTGATCAACGCGTCCAATTCAAGGACCCTTGGAGAGGCCACTGACATCATGACGCCCCTGGAATATTTTGGGTTCTTGCAGAAAAACATATTGTTCGGTCGTAGGTGGAAGGACACACTGGCAGCCCATACGAATAATAGTCTTCCTGGACACTACATGTTATCAATCAAGGCGCTTGATATGGAACTTTTTCATTTCTTGTTCGATAATAGCAGCGGGTTCCCTGAGAGCGACCTGAAGGTATTCATGGCGTGGAAGACAACCCTCTATCTCTTCAGTGGTTCTGGCTTGGAGACGTCTTCTAACGAATGGTGCTTCGACACCGTCTCGGCAGTCTTTCCAACTGCTGTTGTGTCTGAAGTACTCTCTAGAGCTGTTAATGAGTCCAGAATGGGATACGTGAAGAACATGACTGAAATGATCAGCCATGAACTCGAAAAGCTTCTCGCGGTGCCTACATGGTTGGATGATGAATCTCGCAATGCTTCGTTGAGGAAGCTGTCATTAATGAAGAGACGCATCGGGCACGGCACAGGCTTCACGGTGAAATCAAGTCAGGAATCCGGGAATGTGTACCCGGATTTTACGGGACCCTATGTGGTGGATTTCATAAATATAAGGAAAAAAGCCGCGGAACTCCGACTGCGCAACCTCCGTATGGGCCTAGTCAAGAACAATGAAACCTCCCCGCCGATTCACGCTGGCAACGCTGTTTACGACATAGGTAGCAATGCAGTTTTCGTTCCGGCGGGCGCCATGGTTAGGCCCCTCTTCTCGTACGGTGCGCCGCCTCAGGTGAACATGGGAACGCTCGGAAGATTATACGCGCACGAGATCATGCGAGGGTACGACGCTGTTGGAAGGAGGTTCGATGGCTCTGGAAAACCCGCTCGCCTGTGGACGAAAAAGAGCGAGGACGCGTATCGGGAACGTCTGACTTGCTTCAATGAAACCACTGCACTGCGCGGCAGGAATGCCCATTACGCTCACGAAGTCCTCCTCGACGTATTGGGTCAAAAATCTGTCTTGAACGCGTACAGGAGGGCCTCTGAAAGTACCAAGGTCTCAATGAGGCCTGTTAAGGGGGTAACTAGGGACCAGCTCTTCTATGCGTCGTGGTGTATGCTCTGGTGTGGTCAGAGAGCCTCTGGTTCCCATCTACAAGAGAGGTGCAATATGCCGCTCATGCATTCTCCCCATTTCAGTGAGACGTTTCATTGCTCTTCGGAAGCTCCGATGAACCCGCAAAAGAAGTGTCTCTTCTGGTAAGGCGATATGGCCAAAATAAAAGCGTAACACTTGAGGGAGAGAGTATGGCATTTCTGATTGTGACCAGCTCGTTACTGGTAGCTTATTTCGTGCATAATCTGGCTGCGGGGGCACAAGACAATGAACGAATGTGCCGAGAGCTGCTTTCGGGGTCTGCAGCCCCGCGCGGGCTGTAGTCTGGTGCGGTATACATATATCTGTCCTGGTGCAAGCTGTCCGTGGCCAAGCTCAAGATGTCTGTAGCACTTGCGTAATGAGATAGGGATATTGGTTTAATATGTTCTAAAGAAGCCTTTGCATTAAGCTTTGTCTTTATTTAGTAAAAGATACCCCGAGTACGAAATCCTACTTCCCAAAGAAATGCAAGGCGAAAAGCAGCGCTCCTGAATTCATTACGCTCGCTGCCATATTTCCGTTTTGTGTCTGTTCGAGAAGCAATTATACAAGGAGGCTTCGGTGTAGACTGTTATTTGCTCAACGCAACACACAAGCCACAGCCACGGGAACAGGCTGAGCTCTGCATTTCCTGGTGACTTCAAGGTGACTTCGAAGACACGCACCGAACTTTGGCAGATCCAGGTTTCCTGCAAATGGTCTCTTCAAGCTGCCTAATATACAAATCACTCCGTCGGCACCTCATCCTATTTCTCTTTTCTCCTCTTTTTTTTTTAATTTTCTGGGCGCACTGTGTACCGAACGCCGTCGCACAGCTACAATTCGAGAATAATCGCCTATTTTGGTGTGTTGTATTGCCAGGCCCTGCACCATGCGCCTTCAAAAGCAACAAATCCCGCCTCGCATTCGATGTATCTCCGCGTAGTAATTCACTGAACTCCAAAAATGGCAGATCGATGGAAAACTCGCAGCACTGTCGTAGTATATGCCTCTTCTGAATAGCGTACTTCGAAATCCTCAATCTTGTCTGCTTCCAAACTCAGAGTTATAGCAACCAATAAAGAAGTAATAATTAGGCGAAGATCTACACGTAAGGTGAGTCAGGTGAGAAGTATTTCATACGTGATACTGATAAGCAGTACCCTTGTCCATCTAGTACCTCTGCATCGTATTGTTGGTAACGCAGTAACAAGAATTAGCTGCGGCGAGCCCCACCTACGAACGAAGCAAACAACATAGGGCCCGCTACGACAGAGGTACTTCAAAGTCCACGGCGCAAACTCAATTATTATCTAAACACTATACACCGTAAACCTGGTCTCAATTTTTCTCACCTGTATATTCAACACGGCATCCACTTGTCTTCGTCAATATGTTCCCTCCACCATCTTGTCGAAACAGTTTACACAATTTCATTCACGAATTCTACAGTCATCCGTTTACTTTCCTCAGTATCTACGCACACAACACATCTGTGGCTCCCGTACAATGTGGGCAAACAAAGCACCGTCTCGTGCAGTCAGAACAGGACTTTACTTTCGTGGTCTGAATACGTACAGAGGCAAGGTGTCAAATTCGACAGCATCGCCCATGCCAAACTGTATTAGGACTGGCTGTGTACTCTTTCTTACACTCTCTGACGCCGGCGTTGGCGCTTCGTTTTCGACAATTCTTCGCTCGGCCTATTTACGTTAAGAGTCACGTTCAACGACAAGGCGGAAGCGCACGCGAGAAAAAAAGAAGAGAAAAACTGGAGATTTCGTGAAATCAGGAACAATCGAAGCCGACGTTGTTGATGAAGTAGAAAAGAAAAACAATAGCTGGAGACACACTTACGGATACCTGGCTATATTTTGTTTCTCTTTCGGGAGTTTAAGATTCAGAACGTGATGTTTTTGACAGAGTAGAGAAACCACGTGTGCAAAGTTTGCAGAAACGTCGATAAGCAGCCCTGTTGGGCAGCACCGGAACTGACAATTTTCTGCCGCACCGCGCGCGACTTTCGTGTGGTCGCGGTTCAAGTTAAAGGGACGGTCTTGTACCCCCTGCCCCTTTCATGGAGTGTACCATTCTATTGCCCTTTGTTGAAAATAGAATACTGCTTATTTACCCGACAAAACACGCCACAGTTATTAAATCACCGAATTAAATTGATAAAGATTGCAGAGCATGCCGCGATCTGTGTTGGCAACAATAAGAACGGCCACGTCGCCCTGCGGGTAAGTCCGTGATAGGATACAGAAATCGTCTGCTTTTTAGCGCGCTAGTGCATCGGCGTGAGCAGACGACTTTCAGAAATTACTGGGCACCGCGGCAACTCTCGTACATTTTCTTTCAGTTCTCACGTGAAAAACGCGCATTCTAAGTAGTGGCAAGCATGGTGGTTCAGAACAACTATGTTAATCCTCAGAGACAAGTAAAAAGTTGCAGAACAACCCCATCCGCAATGACAAATCTGAAGTCGCTGGCCATCGGCGCGCGCTGTCGTATTACAGCTCCGACCAAAAATATATTACGCGCGCTTCCATTACACTCCCCGTTGTACACTGATCATGCTTCGCAATGAAGTCCTGACGCTGACGACGTACATGGAGAAGGAGAACGCGTTTATTTAAAAACCGCATTAAATACTCGCGTAAAGAAAACACGTGACTTGGCTTCCACGTATCCGATTGTGCGCCACATTATGGGAGACCCCATAGTCAATGCCCGGACTACATTCTCCGCTCGCGGAGGTATATGCCTGAGTGTCCGCATTTCGAGAGCCAAGGGGATTACTCAACCCAAGGTCCTTCTGCAAGTTATAATTACCATGACAACGGCGACGCACCCGCAGGCCGACGTCATACGTGCCGTATGCAGAATGAGAGAAGCGCAGCTTTCGCCGTCTGCTCTTACTGCACGTTTCGACAAAGTCCTCGAAAACGACTTGGTTATTCCGAATGAAACTTTGACGGTTGTATGTGTACAGTACTCGTGAAACTACTTTTGGCTAAGTTTCGGAATCGCCCCGGCTGTACGAGACTGTCCCTTTAAGTGTACATCTCGAAGCCGGTACATCGTACTTTAGGGAACTGGTGTTCCGGCTTTCGTCATAGAATGACGAAAAACATCTATCCGAAAAAATCTGAATATTCCTCCTTGTGTGTGTGTGTGTGTGTGTGTGTGTGTGTGTGTGTGTGTGTGTGTTAGCGCCACGAAGCAACTGTGGCTATGAGCGGCGTACAGACGTGGACAGGTGGAGAGAGTACAGCAGGAAGGAGTGGGGGACAGGGGGTTAGCATGCGTCCTGGGCCGACTTCTGGGAGAACTGTGCCGACATTCGTCTGGAAAGTCTTCATATTCCCCCTTGTACTGTAGTTGTGCACAGCATTGCCAATATATCGGTAGCGATGGGGAGCGTCCCGGAGCGATACCGTACCTCGTGTAAAATGATAGGAAAGGAAAATTCCAATTTTTGAATGATGTACCGTACTCAGCCGAATACCACGGCAAAACTCACTCGTAAGCATGCTCATTCATGCTCACGCATGCTCAATGTGGCGAATGAGTTGAGCACGAGTGAGCATATGGAGAATTGAGCAGGGAGTGAGTGAGTGAGCATGAGTGAACAACAAACGTGGAGCTGTAGTGAGCGGTGTCGAAAGTCTCCGGACTACCGCGGGCGCTGTGCAGATCACCCGAACGAGAACCACTAAGTGGATCCCTCCCCATAATCAATCTACCCCAACAACACCGAATATCCTCTGGATGTACAAATAACGTCCTAGCTGATTCGCACGTCCGATGGATATCTGAGCGACGTCCATCGGACGTACCGTCGGAATCTGTTAGGATATTTTTCATACATCAAGAGGATACTCGGTGTTGTTGGGGTAAACATCGTAATAGTCCATCGGGACTTTCTCGATATCCTGAACAGTTGCAATGGTAGCATAGCACCATGAGCTCAGGGCAGCCTCGTGGCCAAAGCGCATGCAGCTGCTACACGGAGGAACGTGTTATACTTGACAACGTTCACACACGTGAGCATGTTCACTTATGCTCAATGTGACGGATAACTTGAGGATGAGTGAGCAGACGCAGAGCTGTGCGGGGAGTGAGTGAAGGAGCTGAGCTTGAAATGAGTGAGCAGGTATCGCAAGCGCAGATGCTCATGACGCAGATATCGCATGCTCAGCCGTCATGCGCGCCGATGTCCTTAATGGATTATCTAAAAAAAAGTTTTCTTTATGTTTCTTCCGTGCTTATGCTTGTCGATATAAATCTGTTATATCCACTCACTCTCTCTCTCTCTCTCTCCTCTCTTTGTTTTTTTTCTTCTTTCTTTCTTGAAGGGGGGGGGGGGCGTCAAATTGTTGACTTGTCAAAATGTGCCCTACGCACGCGTGGACGCAGACCTAGGACGGTTCTCGTACCTGCATCTTGTGCAAAGAACTGTGACGTAATTAACTGCAAACTGAACAAACAAATTAACTGAGTTACTGTAATCAACTAAAATTAAAGTAATTAGTTACTATACCAAAATACTTTCAAAGAACTGTAATGTAATTCCATTTTGCCTGTAACTATACTATTTGCTGCGGTTTGAACGAAATGGGGTAGGGTACCGCACCACCGCGGTAAAACACCCCATCTCATCATCATCATTTATTGTTGTTGTTGTTGTTGCTGTTGTTCTGCAACGCCTGCCGACGATGCCTTCCGACTGCGATTAGGCTCACCGTTTTCTTATAGCGTGCTGGTTCTAATCTGTTCTTAAACTTTGATGCAAATTTATCGAACCGATTCATCCAAGAAATATCCAGCCATACTAGCAAAATATTTGCTCCGTTCACGGTTGTTTCGTTTTTTTTTTTTTTTTTCGTTGTTTCGTTTTGGTTGTTTCGTGTGTGCACGTGTTTTATCACGTGCCCTTCTCGACGAGTGCCCCGCCCCTCGTTAGCTCGTAACGCGTGCAAGCGATTAAGCCCCCTAAGCTCCCCATAGTAAAAGCTTAAGGTTACGGCTTATTCAAGTGGGATCGGTTGAGTTTGAACCATCTAGTTTGTCACATATACCTTGCGCAAAATTATGTTCAAATATAATTCGGGCGAGGGGTTTTAAGGAAACTTTACATAGGGAAGGAGGATTCCTCCTTCGTTTTCGTCAACGTAATGCACTAGCAAAGGTACGATTTCTGGGGAGTTGAACCCCCTAACCCCCCTGGCTACGCCACAGTTCATAAGCATCAGGATGTTCGATATAGGGTCAAATTACAGCTGATAGATTAATTTGGAATGCAGCAGGAAGCTGCTTTGTTGAAACTAATGTAACTGCAATTTCCCAAGTATACCTTACTTTTTTCTTTTTTTTTTTAACTGAGGACGCGTTGCTGAGAGGTACTGAACATATTTCTATATGCTGGACGCTGCTTTGTAAAGCTTCGCAGCGAGTCCTCTACCAAGTTCCGTCAGTTAATGAGTTAACTGAATACCCCTCCATCGTGTAATGCCCAATAGGGCTTAATGAGGTATGATCGTAAATAAAAATATACATAAATAAACTGTCATTTTCAGGAGGCTGCACTTCCAAACCAAGGTTCCTGGGCGGGATCAAGAATGTCACGGTAGCGCTGGGGAGAGAAGCTACGCTCGAATGTGTCATCGACAACTTAGGCAAATTTAAGGTAAGCCACGTCTCTTCTTGCCGCTCTCGTATGCGCAGGCGAAAAGCTCAAAAATGAAACAAGGTCGTTGAAGATAAATAAATTGTACAAGTGTACGAAGTTGGTGTATTTGGTATATTGACATATTGTTGAATAGAGCAATAAACAACATAGGGAGGACACGAGGTTGACGCCACGGCTGCCGTGCAGCGTGAAGCAGCCGTGGCGTCAACTTCGTGTCTTCCCTGTGTTGTTTATTGCTGCATTCAGCAATATGTCGTTGAAGACATACTGAGACGTCATGTAAATTAACCAAAATGGGAGATAAGATTTGACCTATTGTTTACCCGTCTTTGACTCATATTTTTCAATCAATCAATCAGTTAACCTTGAGAAACTGAACCCAGGCTTTTTCATTATAGAGTTCATCAACCGGGTTGCCTGCGTCTATGCGATTTTATCTGTTCCTGCATTACATAATCAGTCTCATACATAGAGCAGGCTGGTCCAAACCACATCTCTCGATGAATTCCAAGGTGCCTCGCAGACACCGATGAGCAGTGCCGCAATGAAAACCAGGTTTCAGACGAGTGAAGCGAGTGAACGAGAAGGCCTTGCATCACACTCGGATATAACGTCAGCCCTTTAAATGATCGACTTTTCGGTTGGAGTTGGACGGACTAAAAATAATACGGAGACTTTTCGGTCTCCGTATACATCTATATTGATTTCATGGAAAAACACATTCATGATACGAGAAGACTAGAATTCAGCAAAAAAAAAAAAATCAAACAGTTAGGAACATATTCATTTGTTTAAACGGAACTTTTAAGAAAGCAGCTGCACTCCTTCAAGTGACAGAAATTGTCTATCGGAAGAAATAAGTGACAAGACAGGCAGGAAAGAGGGAATGAGGTCGTAGGAACAAGTTGGGCTAAGTAAAGTTATGAAACGATCAAAAAGAATACACTCAGACGTTTTGGTCACAACGCTGTTTTTGTTTGGCCCAACTTGTTGCGACAACGGTATTCCGTCTCAACTATCCGTCTGGGTACCGATTGCTCCCGTTAGACGATTTCGGTCGCCTGCTTGCACGAAAGGTTTATTTGAAAATAAACAAAGATGATCCTAACCGTTTAATCTCTCCGTTAAATTCCTCACCCTCGTGTACTCGACGTTGGTCTTACAATTTGTTCTTTCTGTACCAGGATTCACAAGCACTTACACTCACTTAACATAGAAGATTTCAATTGGATTGGACTACCAGGTACACAGCTGTGCTGACCACTGACACCCACATGACGCAAAAGTTCACGTCGTCAGAACTCTTTGTCTTTAACCGCATCGGATATCTTGGATAAAATTTAGCGGATTATCTCCCGTTGGAGAGGTCACCGGGGCCATGGATGTAGAATTTACATTCGTAGCAAATGAGTTAACAAAATTAAACTAATTAATAAAATGAACTGAATTGAATTTTTATGTACACGGGAACAGAAATGTCAGCAGTTACCTATAGGATAGACCATAGATTGAGAAGTTGCCCGTCAAAAAGAACTCGTTACAAGTTAAGTTACCGCGTGCTAAATGTAACTAAGTCAATAACGAAGTTCTTCAGCATGAAATCTAACTCGCAGTTACTGAGTTACTTAACAAAAAGAACGAGTTACTTCCAAGTTACTCCGGACACAAAATAGCATTACGCAGGTGCAGCGCGCGAGCAGTTGAGTTCCTCCGCAGCCTGCGGAGGAGTGCAACACGCTTAGACCGTTTTCCTCTATGCCTACAATAGTCCCCTCCCTGTTTGTAAATAAACGACGTCATAGTGTTCGACAGCGCCAAAGTTTGGCAGAAATGAACTACGCTCGAAGGTAGAGGTGAACAAGGTCGCGCCTGAAAGCCACAGTCTTGAGGGGATTACGACATGATCCCTTGAATGGACGAGACCCTCGGTCCTACTTTTCTTTCAGTGGGAGACAGCGAACGAGTGCCCGGTCGTGGAACCCAGCCGTCCTTCCGCTTTGTTTCGGTTTCAGTCTGTCTACCAATATGTCATAATGATGTTTCTCTGCTAGAGGTTTATTCGAACGCTTTGCATCTTACCCCCCGTGGGCGCACAATGGTTCAGCTTTATTTCAATGGCAGCAGTCCTTAATTCCTGAATAAAATACTGTCACTCATTGAATATCACGTTTTATGGCAAAATATGCCATGAAGGAACCGGAGAGAAAGCAAGAAAATGTGTGGACGTGAGTGAAAAGCAAGTTAAAAGTAACTTGGAACTTAACTTCAGTTACTTTGGCAAAGTTACCAAAAACAGGAACGAGTTGCTCTGAAAGTTACCACGGCGCAAAAGTACTGAGTTACGTTACAAGTTACCAAAAAAAGGAACTTAGTTACAGTAACGAGTTACTTGTAATGAGTTCTCTGTGATGAGAACTCAGAGACTCTGTGATGAATTACTTGTAATGAGTTCCCGAACTCTGGGATATACCAAGGAGGTCACATAGTAAAACTTAAGAAAGTTCTGGTATATAAGAACCTCCTTGGGATAGACAACCCAGTGGGAAATAATATCTTTTGAAGGATCATCTCTCTCCTGTCGATTAAACACAATAGTAAGGCACAAAAATGCAAGGAAAGAAGAAAAGGGGAAAAAAAGAGAAGCTTGACTTGTTGAGTCCGTCTGCTGGAAGCCTTCCTGAGTGAGACTGGTCTCACAACTGTATTGTGAGCACTAAGTGCGAACTCCCTTTTAATGTGAACTGCTGACACCGTATTTTGTAGACCCGTAGTGTGCTATTTTGTTTTCCCGCTCTATTGATTGAGTGCCCGTGGGTATGTGAGGGATCCCGCTGTGATTCAGGATTTTGATTTAGAGTGTGTAATAGCTATACAGCTTGTACAGTGGAGGAGGTAGCAGCCATGGTGGTTTGCTGAAAGCTCCAGGATTTACTTTATTTTACTAATTTACCTAACTAATATCAATACTCAACAAAGGACAAATTAGTATGTACAAACTGCACACAAAAACAATTACCACATCATCGAAAAAGTCAGCCAAATGGAACATGGTTCTAGTAATATCATCGGCAATTATATGCAGAATAGAAATTGCATAGTTAATGTTTTGAATAGGCGAGAACATACACAATTTTTAAGGCACGAGGGAAGGCGAAACTGCGGCTACTGCGGAAAAGAAATGTCATTTTACCAAAATTCGTTTGCAGATTGAGTAAACTAAAAATAAACAAGGTCCACTGTTCGTACTCAAGTTGCTTGGTTGGACCTTTAAGCTGCATGAATTTAAGAAAAGGTGAGACAGGTTGAGTACCAAGAAATGTGCGGGTTATGCTTAGCACATTATACAGGGTGTACGTTTTTAGCCTTTACAAGCATATATGTTATTAGTTATATATATATATATATAGATACTCATTGAACGATGCGACAGCACCAGAGGACACGTGTTTCGCCGTGTTTGCGGCTCGTCGGCCCTGGGTAGCTGCGCATCATTCGGGATTGGCAAACCAGGGGTCACTCAGCGAGCGATATACACCTGGGAGGGTGACTGAGCACTCCTCAATGCCACAGTGCAAGCCAGTGAATTATAAAAAAGGGGGGAAAAGCCATTAAAAAAATAATAAGTAAATGATGCTAGACGTGTTTGAAATTCAAACTTACAGATTAAAATGGCTTCTATGGCTGCACGTAGAGAAACAGATACTCATTGAACGATGCGACAGCACCAGAGGACACGTGTTTCGCCGTGTTTGCGGCTCGTCGGCCCTGGGTAGCTGCGCATCGTTCGGGATTGGCAAACCAGGGGTCACTCAGCGAGCGATATACACCTGGGAGGGTGACTGAGCACTCCTCAATGCCACAGTGCAAGCCAGTGAATTATAAAAAAGGGGGGAAAAGCCATTAAAAAAATAATAAGTAAATGATGCTAGACGTGTTTGAAATTCAAACTTACAGATTAAAATGGCTTCTATGGCTGCACGTAGAGAAACAGATACTCATTGAACGATGCGACAGCACCAGAGGACACGTGTTTCGCCGTGTTTGCGGCTCGTCGGCCCTGGGTAGCTGCGCATCGTTCGGGATTGGCAAACCAGGGGTCACTCAGCGAGCGATATACACCTGGGAGGGTGACTGAGCACTCCTCAATGCCACAGTGCAAGCCAGTGAATTATAAAAAAGGGGGGAAAAGCCATTAAAAAAATAATAAGTAAATGATGCTAGACGTGTTTGAAATTCAAACTTACAGATTAAAATGGCTTCTATGGCTGCACGTAGAGAAACAGATACTCATTGAACGATGCGACAGCACCAGAGGACACGTGTTTTGCCGTGTTTGCGGCTCGTCGGCCCTGGGTAGCTGCGCATCGTTCGGGATTGGCAAACCAGGGGTCACTCAGCGAGCGATATACACCTGGGAGGGTGACTGAGCACTCCTCAATGCCACAGTGCAAGCCAGTGAATTATAAAAAAGGGGGGAAAAGCCATTAAAAAAATAATAAGTAAATGATGCTAGACGTGTTTGAAATTCAAACTTACAGATTAAAATGGCTTCTATGGCTGCACGTAGAGAAACAGATACTCATTGAACGATGCGACAGCACCAGAGGACACGTGTTTCGCCGTGTTTGCGGCTCGTCGGCCCTGGGTAGCTGCGCATCGTTCGGGATTGGCAAACCAGGGGTCACTCAGCGAGCGATATACACCTGGGAGGGTGACTGAGCACTCCTCAATGCCACAGTGCAAGCCAGTGAATTATAAAAAAGGGGGGAAAAGCCATTAAAAAAATAATAAGTAAATGATGCTAGACGTGTTTGAAATTCAAACTTACAGATTAAAATGGCTTCTATGGCTGCACGTAGAGAAACAGATACTCATTGAACGATGCGACAGCACCAGAGGACACGTGTTTCGCCGTGTTTGCGGCTCGTCGGCCCTGGGTAGCTGCGCATCGTTCGGGATTGGCAAACCAGGGGTCACTCAGCGAGCGATATACACCTGGGAGGGTGACTGAGCACTCCTCAATGCCACAGTGCAAGCCAGTGAATTATAAAAAAGGGAGGAAAAGCCATTAAAAAAATAATAAGTAAATGATGCTAGACGTGTTTGAAATTCAAACTTACAGATTAAAATGGCTTCTATGGCTGCACGTAGAGAAACAGATACTCATTGAACGATGCGACAGCACCAGAGGACACGTGTTTCGCCGTGTTTGCGGCTCGTCGGCCCTGGGTAGCTGCGCATCGTTCGGGATTGGCAAACCAGGGGTCACTCAGCGAGCGATATACACCTGGGAGGGTGACTGAGCACTCCTCAATGCCACAGTGCAAGCCAGTGAATTATAAAAAGGGGGGAAAAGCCATTAAAAAATAATAAGTAACGGCGAAACGCGGCGAAACAAAAACGGCGAAACACGTGTCCTCTGGTGCTGTCGCATCGTTCAATGAGTATCTGTTTCTGTACGTGCAGCCATAGAAGCCATTTTAATCTGTAAGTTTGAATTTCAAACACGTCTAGCATCATTTACTTATTATTTTTTTAATGGCTTTTCCCCCCTTTTTTATAATTCACTGGCTTGCACTGTGGCATTGAGGAGTGCTCAGTCACCCTCCCAGGTGTATATCGCTCGCTGAGTGACCCCTGGTTTGCCAATCCCGAACGATGCGCAGCTACCCAGGGCCGACGAGCCGCAAACACGGCGAAACACGTGTCCTCTGGTGCTGTCGCATCGTTCAATGAGTATCTGTTTCTCTACGTGCAGCCATAGAAGCCATTTTAATCTGTAAGTTTGAATTTCAAACACGTCTAGCATCATTTACTTATTATTTTTTTAATGGCTTTTCCCCCCTTTTATATATATATATATATATATATAGACTACAAGTAATGAAGAGACTTGGGAGGCCGTATAAGGGTTAAAAACACTTGCTACTTTTATTACATTAATAATTAAGGGGGCGCTAGGAATAGATTTACAGTTAGGGGTCGACGTTTCGGCAGTCAGCGCTGCCTTCAACAGAACTAAACTTGGAAATAGGTGACAAGGGCTTATATACAAGGGAAAGGGGGAAAATGAGAGGGGAACAGTGCACGTGGAGCGGAGTTGGTGATGTTGCAGGAGCGTTGTTGCTAATGGTCCATTGAGCACTTGCAGGAGCGTTGGCTGTCTTCCAGGAGAGTACTCCTTGGTCGTCTGATAAACCTGAAAAGATAAGAGAGATACGGCAGAAAGAACGAAAGAGGGTCGGGGGACTTGGTCTAGGAGCTAAGGCTGCGAACTGTAGACAATACGCCGGGGTCTTCGTTTATCGTGGACTGGAATTTGTGGATTAGGAATGATTCACGCTGTTGCCTGCTACGGTCTGAGGGGAAACCAGATTGTAAGATGTACACGTGGATGTCCTTGAATGAGTGGCTGGTTTGATTGAAATGACGCGACACAGGGAGATTTGGTTTCTTTGTAATATCGGACCTGTGATTATTAAAACGAATTCGGAATGATGTTGTAGTTTGGCCGATATATTGTGCTTTGCATGCGTTGCATTCCAATAGATATACTACGTTGGATGAGTTGCAGTCAGAAGTAGTTTTGATTTTTACTTGGAAGTTGCTGTTTGTGCTTTGTACCCTGTCTGCAGTCTGCATTACAATACAAATTTGGCATCTTCGTCCGTTGCATGGGTGGCAGCCTTCGGTTGTAGGAGGTGGCTTATTGACTTTTGCGTTGACTAAGTGGTCTTGAAGATTTCTTGCACGACGATATGCTATGCGTGGCGGTTCTGGGAATATTTCTCCAAGGCGCTGCGACTGTGTTAAAATTGGGTGATGACGTTTCAGTATGTTTTTAAGGTTAGGGATCGCGCCATTGAAGGTGACTGTAAGATTAACCCGCTTGGGGCGTTCGGGGCGTGTTGTGTTTTTTAGAAGTTCACTGCGATTAGTACGGCGGGCTCTACATATCGCATCCTTCACGAGATCCTGGGGGAAGTTTCGGCTGACCAGCGTGTTTTGAAGATCGTTAAGGTTTGCGTCCAGCTCGTCCTCTTGGGAACAAATGCGCCGGTAGCGGAGGGCCTGACTGTACGGGATGGCCAATTTTGTATGTCGGGGATGGCAGCTGTGAAATGATAGGTACTGTTGGGAGTCAGTCGGTTTTCGGTACAGATTTGTTACGAGGGTGCCATTGGATATGCCTATATGGACATCTAGAAAATCTATGCTCTCCCTAGAATAAGCGTGAGTGAATTGTATTGTGGGGTGCATGTTACCGAAGTTCTCAATGAAAGACAGAAGCGAGTCTTCAGAATGTGGCCACAGCATGAATATGTCGTCCAAAAAGCGCTTAAAAATTAGGGGTTTAAGTTGACAGGTGCTAAGGAACCGTCCTTCTAGATCACCCATAAAGATATTCGCGTAATTTGGGGCCATTTTCGTGCCCATGGCTGTGCCGTTAATTTGAATGTAATGCCTGTTGTCAAATTCAAAATTATTACATGTGAGTATTAGAGAAATTAGTGTTTCTACGACAGCAGAGTCGTACGGTTTTTCGGAAAATTTTTCATATGCTACGACAGTGGCATGGATGCCGTCATCATGAGGAATATTGGTGTACAATGAGGTAACATCGAGTGTTACAAGCAGGGAATCGGTCGGGACTTCGATATCCGAAATTATTTGGAGGAAATGGTTCGTATCCTTTATGTATGACGGGAATTTTGGGGGGATGTCTTTGAGGAGGTGGTCAACGAACGTGGAGATTTTTTCGGTTGATGTGCCATTCGAAGATACTATGGGGCGACCGGGATTTCCTGGCTTATGAATTTTAGCCGTACGACCGTAACGCCGTACGCCGTACGCCGTTAACCGTACGACTCTGCTGTCGTAGAAACACTAATTTCTCTAATACTCACATGTAATAATTTTGAATTTGACAACAGGCATTACATTCAAATTAACGGCACAGCCATGGGCACGAAAATGGCCCCAAATTACGCGAATATCTTTATGGGTGATCTAGAAGGACGGTTCCTTAGCACCTGTCAACTTAAACCCCTAATTTTTAAGCGCTTTTTGGACGACATATTCATGCTGTGGCCACATTCTGAAGACTCGCTTCTGTCTTTCATTGAGAACTTCGGTAACATGCACCCCACAATACAATTCACTCACGCTTATTCTAGGGAGAGCATAGATTTTCTAGATGTCCATATAGGCATATCCAATGGCACCCTCGTAACAAATCTGTACCGAAAACCGACTGACTCCCAACAGTACCTATCATTTCACAGCTGCCATCCCCGACATACAAAATTGGCCATCCCGTACAGTCAGGCCCTCCGCTACCGGCGCATTTGTTCCCAAGAGGACGAGCTGGACGCAAACCTTAACGATCTTCAAAACACGCTGGTCAGCCGAAACTTCCCCCAGGATCTCGTGAAGGACGCGATATGTAGAGCCCGCCGTACTAATCGCAGTGAACTTCTAAAAAACACAACACGCCCCGAACGCCCCAAGCGGGTTAATCTTACAGTCACCTTCAATGGCGCGATCCCTAACCTTAAAAACATACTGAAACGTCATCACCCAATTTTAACACAGTCGCAGCGCCTTGGAGAAATATTCCCAGAACCGCCACGCATAGCATATCGTCGTGCAAGAAATCTTCAAGACCACTTAGTCAACGCAAAAGTCAATAAGCCACCTCCTACAACCGAAGGCTGCCACCCATGCAACGGACGAAGATGCCAAATTTGTATTGTAATGCAGACTGCAGACAGGGTACAAAGCACAAACAGCAACTTCCAAGTAAAAATCAAAACTACTTCTGACTGCAACTCATCCAACGTAGTATATCTATTGGAATGCAACGCATGCAAAGCACAATATATCGGCCAAACTACAACATCATTCCGAATTCGTTTTAATAATCACAGGTCCGATATTACAAAGAAACCAAATCTCCCTGTGTCGCGTCATTTCAATCAAACCGGCCACTCATTCAAGGACATCCACGTGTACATCTTACAATCTGGTTTCCCCTCAGACCGTAGCAGGCAACAGCGTGAATCATTCCTAATCCACAAATTCCAGTCCACGATAAACGAAGACCCCGGCGTATTGTCTACAGTTCGCAGCCTTAGCTCCTAGACCAAGTCCCCCGACCCTCTTTCGTTCTTTCTGCCGTATCTCTCTTATCTTTTCAGGTTTATCAGACGACCAAGGAGTACTCTCCTGGAAGACAGCCAACGCTCCTGCAAGTGCTCAATGGACCATTAGCAACAACGCTCCTGCAACATCACCAACTCCGCTCCACGTGCACTGTTCCCCTCTCATTTTCCCCCTTTCCCTTGTATATAAGCCCTTGTCACCTATTTCCAAGTTTAGTTCTGTTGAAGGCAGCGCTGACTGCCGAAACGTCGACCCCTAACTGTAAATCTATTCCTAGCGCCCCCTTAATTATTAATGTAATAAAAGTAGCAAGTGTTTTTAACCCTTATACGGCCTCCCAAGTCTCTTCATTACTTGTAGTCTATTTGTTTTCGCGTCCATCTGTACTCAGTTATACATTCATATATATATATATATATATATATATATATATATATATATATATATATATATGTTCTACGGCCAAGCGAACATCCTCTGGAACAGAGTATGTACCTAAACCATGACTAATTACGTGAAATACGTTAATTAACTCTTTAATTAGGGAATTTCAGGCAAAACCGAGATAGCAGATTGAGAGACTATCCTCGTTGAACGCCATTCCACGTTCAAAAAATCCTGGAACACGCACGTGCGTTAACATATCCATCCCCGAATTTTGATACGCAAATGAGCAGAATCCAAAAAAGCGCGCCTGGGGAGCGCATCACCCTCTCCGACGGAGGCTTATCTGGGCCGGAAAGCGGATAATGTTTACTTGTATACGTGAGACTCCAGACTGCCGTGACGATGCCGACTAGCGTGTCGCCAACAATGGCAAGCCTACCTTGACATCCTCCAGACTGAGGCACAGTATATGTGATATGAGAACGTAATGTATGAATGCAAAATACACGTCTAGAAGAATTGGACGAGGAAACTATTTCCTAGTTTTAACAATGGGGCTGATGCCTTAACATTTTTTATATAAATAACTCTAATGTGTGATCGATATGTAAGTGGGTATCAAAAAAAAAAAAAAAACAGATCGAGCCATACCGCTTTATGTCTCTCCGTATCCTTTTCTCTTCATATTTCTCTGCCCTAGCTCTAATCTAATCTAATCAATGTATTAGTGGAAGAAAAGTAGCACAAGCAGTAGACTGTTCGGTCCTCCATCGTCCGACAAGGCGCTAAGGGCTCTTGAAGACTTTCTGCATGCAACCGAGCTTATGGACAGCCTATTACACGCTGAGTGTGTGATGTGTCCTGTGTGTGCTTCCAGCGATTCCGACATTTTACTGTCACTTGGTCGAAACTTTTGACCTACATGTTGAACTGCATTATCATCTCTGTTCTTCTCTGGACATCATCTCTGCTTTTCATCATCTCATCATCTGTTTGTACTTTCTGTGTGTAAGTGTACTGGGGTAGCCAGTTCGACTTCGTCGAAACTCACATCCCCATTTTTTCTTTGTCACATTATATCACATCACAGTAGCAGAAGCTCTTCGGCTGGAGGTCTGGACTTGTAAACACTAATCCATGTATGTGTTTTTGTTTTTGTTTTTTGTGCGTGTTTGTTTGCAGCTGCCACTGACAATAGGAATAAATTACCCCAACAAGCTATCGAATATGGCATATTGTCCTTAATTACTGGCTTAGTTGAAGGTTACTTGAGTTGAATTTTTATCATCTTTTGCATTTTGGGGATGTTGTATTGCGCTGTGCATTGTCCATTCTGCTACGGCTTATTATAAGCCAGAAGTACGTTACATAAATAAAAGTAAAACCCAGGAGCTTTATGATGAAACATCGTGAACCTGACAGAGATAAAGGTTCCTGGAAGGCTAGGACACGCTGGGAGGATCGACAAACTATGCAACTAGTCTTGTTTGGGTTTAAGTTCAAGCAGTTCGTAATACACCAATGAGCAGTATCCCCTTGTAACTTATGTAATACTTCAGGGTTTTTTTCCCTCAAAGCAAAAGTGTCGTGCCGTCTGCATAGAGAGAAAACCTCTGAGTGTCGAACGTGGTAAAGTAAAATATTAATATATAATAGAAAAAAGAGGAGACCCAGGACCGAGCCTTGAGGAACACCAGAGTTTATAGTTGCAGGAGCTCAGTAAGTATTTTGGAACGTGACTATCTGAATTCTATCTTTTAAATAACTAAGTAACTATGCATAAGACTAACGACAGGCCCGTAGATTCCGTAACTACTCAATTTCTGCAGCAAAATCGTACGGTTTACACAATCGAATTCGTTGGAAAAGGTTACAAAGACAGATAAAGCAGTACTGCCACCACCTAATGAAGGCCTAATGTGCTCAGTAAAGCTTAAAAGCGATAATTCGGTTGAAAACCGTTGTCGAGTGTCATACTGATTTGAACATAGAATATTAAATTTATTTAAATAATTCATTATCCTGTTATATAATTATTTTTGAAAACTTTACTTATTACTGGGAAAATAAATATGAGGTCTATAATTATTGACTATATCCTGAATACCTTTCTTATATATAGTCTACCCGTTTTCGTCAGGGAGCATAGACAAGCTAGTGGTGGCCAAGAACGTCAGGTACTTCAGTCTTCACGGGCTTCTATGTCCACCGTCGGAGAATGCCAGCGATGAGCTCTTAAATACCATCGCATTTCAATGACAATCTGCAAAGCGATTTCTGCATATTTTTTTTTTACCCCCTGTTTTCCTTCCATCAAACTGTTAAGTAGGCCAGGAAAATGCACGATGAGAAGTTATTCACCCCACAGAGTCATAATTATCGAAGAAATTAAATTTAAAAAGTACGCCGCAAAAAGCGACCGTGCGCAACAGTGGTGGAGACCAGCACCCGCCTGTGACCTTGCGCTGACGCTACACCGTCCGGGCTCGCTGATTGGTTCAGAGTATCGTCTGCTAGTCAGCTGTTCAGGGCTCTGAAGAAGCATTGCCCACGACGGAGAAACTCCCGCGGGACAACGCAATGCCCACGGTCACCCTTTCAGTTGCTAATCCTCCCTCCCTCTCAGGGAACAGGTTTACTGACTACAAAAGAAGAAAGCCCTCACGCACAAAAAGAAAAAGACAGGCGCTGACCTGGACTGACCGCGCAGACGATATGACGTCATAGGTCGTCCCTCTCCTCCTTGTCACACCCCCAAAGCCAGTCGAAACGAAAGTGAACGAGCGCGGCTGTGTTTGTGTACATTTTTTTTTTTTTTTTAGAAAAACAGCATGCATCAGATCATTTTGTCCTGTTCGGCAAATTGACGCGTATACTTTCGTCAGATGTCTTATACTTAAAATTTTTGGATGGCCCTCTGTACTCCTTTAAGATTGTATCTCATTACAGCCGAAGTCTCATTACGGCCGATGTCTCAATACGGCCGAAAGTCTCAATACGGCCGAAAGTCTCAATATGGCCGATAATCCTTTACTACCTTCGGTCGTAGTGAGACTTCGGCCGTAATGAGATGTTACCCTCCTTTAATGATGATATGGTGTGAGACACTTCAAGGGTGTGGGGTGTTGGACGAACAAAAAATGATTGGGGATGCCTACGCAATATAGGTGTGGGTGAGACATTACTAACTAACGAGACAGTGGATAAGTGATCATTGAAGGCAGCTGCGATGTCAGAGGGACTCCCTCTCAGTTACGGTAAGTAACGCTGTTGTACGTAATTTTTCGGTTTTAACATTGGAAGAAGACCTATTTAGGAACCTGTTGACTGTGTTCGACTTATCTTTGATATCATGACCGCATGAGATCTTGGACTGAAAGTAGTGCCTTATAGAATTGAAAATAATTTGGGATAGTATATTATAGTAATAAATAAACAATTTGACAATGAACAAATGAACAATGAACTAATGACACTATTAATGCACTACTTATATAAATTACTCGAATTTTTATTTATTGAACTTGCTTTTAATTAAACTAACAACCAATTTCAAATTATATAAATTCGATTATTGTAACCGTAACGCCGAAAAGTCACACGAAATTCCTTACGGGCCAGCCGCAGAAACGATCAGAACGAGAAATTCTCCGGCAGAATACTTGCTTAGAGATCACGACCAAACTATGCGTAAAATACGTAGCCGTTCCAAGTTAGCTGACCCACAGTTCGTAAGCCAGTAATTAAGCAAACTACCCCGTTTAAAATTCGCTGGAGCAAGACGCATGTTATGGTTTATCTGACATCGCTTATCTGGCCCTTGGGAGCGCCGCAGTTCAATTTTAATGGAGCTATTTCGATGGAAGGTCCCCGTGGAAGCATTACGCCTCCAGTTAATAGTTTATAATGGGGCGCTACCTTACAACCTCACTTAGTGCATTCAGTTTAGTGCATTCAGTTTAGTGCATGCAGCAAAATTGTGATGAATGCACCCTATTTACCGCAAAGACTTCACTTAACGTAATTGCGATCGGAACATTCAACACGTGGCTGTTGGAGAGAGAGAGAGAGAAATACATGATGACGATGATATGGGGATGGGGATGGGGCTGTTGAAACAAGATCAACAACTTTATTTAAATGATGATGAGTGGGTGGTCATTACATGAGTTAAGTACGGCCCTCCAATCACGTTTATGATGTCAACAAAAACGGGTTTTTGACCTAGGTTTTTGAAACATCCTGTTCCGTGGAGACAGGTTGCTTGGCAGTGTCGTGCCAGTTACCAAAATAGTGTAACGTAATACCCGTTACTTCAGCGAAAAGTAGAGAAATACTGATTCCCATACACTTTTTTTTAAGTAACGCAATATTGCTACCGTTACTGATGTAAAGTAACTTAAACTTTGTCCTCTACTTTTGCTGAAACTAGAAATATTGTTTATACTTGTATTGCGTTCGAGCGTGCTATAGCAGGCCATGTGTATACTCCAGTGTTTAAATGTGAGTGGTGTGGCTTCAACGGCGGTCCGTGACAGTATAGGAATCGGTGACGTTAGTAGAGGATCGCGCTATATCATACATTTACAATGGAAATACTTGTTCCTGTACAAATTTGAAAAAGTAGCGCGATTCCTGCTCTGCTATCGAAAAACGTAGCAATTACAGTAACGCCGTTACTTGTAACGGTGGTAAGTACTGCCGTGGCCACTGTTAACCAATCTCCCGTTTCCGTGGCCTCGCACCGATAAGCGCTCGACTACCGGAGGACAATGAAATAGCAATCGACTGGTCTAATGTAAAGTCCCTGAATTGGGAAGGGTACCGCCATCCCTTGATCTTGCCGCCTCGACCTTGGACCTTGGACCTATCATGGCGGTCGTACCACGCAAACCTATGCTGTCGCCGCCATTAAAGTTCCAAGGTCGCGGCGGGAAAGCCAAAAAGACGTCGCTATTTTTCCCAATCCAGAGACTTTAGTCTAATGCTGTTTTCACTGTTCCCCTATAATCCAGCGCTTATTGGAGCGAGGCCACGGAAACGAGAGATTGGTTAACAGTGTACAAGACAGTACAACCCTGCCTGCTAGGTAACAACACTATCGTCTTTTGGACCCCGCATAAGGAGATATTTCAAAGGGAAAGATGATGATGATGATGATGATGATTCAAATTTTAATGACGCACAGCAAACAAAGACCACCGTGCGCTAACTGTGGCTTTACAGCCTTCCAATCTTGCACAGGATTTCCACAACGTCATTAAATACTCTTCGGTCACTGTTTTCCCGAAGCCTCCGTCGCTGCCTTTGCGTTCGAAGAATGGCTGGAACGCGGCGAGTCCTGGCTGAACCTGGTGAACTCCCGGTGGAGGTTCTCCGTGAGCGTGAAACGGCTCGCTACTTCCTACGTTTGCGCGCGCGCGTTCCCCGTCACCCACTCCTCAGGAAAATTCGATACCGTCCTGAAAGTACTTTCCATCGCGTAGCGCAGTGGACACGCAAGCTCTCACTGGCTTCACAGCTAAGGACGCCCCACCGCCAGACGCCCCCTGCTCTCTGCCTGTGCCACCCACCTTCGTACGTCTTCCGGATCTCCGGGAACGAAGAGATCAGGTTCCCCCTCAAATCCTTCGAGACAATTTTTATGCTCTGGTAGCCGGGAAGTTTTCTACCTCTGCTGCGGCATATACCGATGGCGCATCTTGCGAGGGCAAGTCCGCCTCTGCATTCGTCATCCCGGCCGAACGCGTAGTCGAAGGACGTCGCCTGTCGCATCAAACCTCATCCACAGCTGCAGAACCCTATGCCATACTTTTCTTTCTGCAGCACATCGTCAATTTTACCCCGCGGGAATGGGTCGTGTTCACTGACTATACATCTGCGCTGCAAGCAATTGAAAATTCTGGCATCCGAGGCTCATCCGCACCGCTGGTGTTGGATGTGTTAATAGTTTACAACCTTCTCTACGAAGCAGGCCACAGGCTGGTTCTCCAATGGGTTCCAGCCCATTGCGGTGTCGCAGGGAACGAACAGGCCGATCGTGCCGCAGAAGCAGCTCTCTCGTCTCGGAGACTGACGCGTATTGCGCTGCTGAGAGGAGATCGTTGTTCCGTCCTTCGACGCCTCGTGACTCATCTGGCTTCCCGCCAAAGGACCGCTGACATTCTGCCCCGGCCATGCTGATCAGAGTTGATCCAGGGCTTGCTTTCCGCATGCCTCGACAAACCTCTCGTCAAGGTGCCGCATTGGTTCATCGAATGCGCCTCGATGTGGCTTTTACAGCGCAGTGGCGTTACCGCTTGAGGCAAGTTAACTCTCCCCAATGCAGTCACTGCGGTGTCATAGAAGATCTAGAGCACATTGTTCTCCGTTGCCCACACTATCAACCTTCTCGAACCGTACTCTCTGGATCCCTTAACGAGCTGGACTCTCGCCCAGCACAAAATTGCTTGGTCCCTGGCCACATCCAGCCCACCAACGCTCTGCCGTCAAAGCTCTTTTCACCTTTCTGGACACCACAGGACTCGATCCATATTGTGGCTCATTATTTCATTCCCCGCATCACCACCAGCAATGGGGTAGAGTATCGCCCCTGGCGATGAAACTCCCCATCCATGAACTCGAAATAAAGTTGTTGTTGAACAGTGGCAATGATTGTGACCATGAGAAAGGGTTCATAACACAACATAATAAATCGTATACACAATTCATATGTACAACATAACAAATCGTATGTGTGAATGTAGTATGGCACAAGGCAAGAACTAACTTCCCATTTAAAGAACTCATCCAGCATAACGACGCTTCTCCGTGGCGCTTATCTTTTCAGGCATGCGTGACGGCAGTGACGCCTGTACGATTCTCATGTTCAGACCAGTCTTGTTCATGACCATCCATGTTCAGACAAATCTCATTTTCAAATTTGTACCATTTCGTGTCATGAAGAAACCTACTGCCACATTTCTGTGAAGTGGTTACCAGAGGCAGGGATCTTGGTAATCATAGCTCATGTTTTCGGTAGACTATGCTTTACTATACTTGAGAACTGGGTATATGAAGCGACCCACGGACAACCCACCTCAATTTCTCACATGGCGTAAGAAAATGTGAAGTGACAGCTAAACGCGACACCTGCAATCCACGAAAGAATTATGTACAATTTCAGTAACCACCAAGGAAGATCTAAGTAACCGTTACGGCCGAGCTCCCGTTTTGTGCCTATCAAAAAACTGAGATCCCGTACAGCGGCCGTTGCAGTGTTTACCGGGTGCATGTGTAATGAATGGAAAAGTGAGTACCGCCAAGTGTTGTCTATCAAGACTGCCGCTACCAAAGTGAGGCTCTCAATACACCCATGGTCTACACGCACGCGAGAGCATTACATGTCGTCTCACCTGTAATGTCCTGCTATATGCGTAACAGAAACCATAAACGCAATTCACCCATTGTCACAGTGGAGTGCTGTTGATATTGAGTGGTCTGCCTGCCAGACGGCGGCAAGTTGCTCAAAGAGAGGAAAAGACGGAAACAAAGCACGAGCCCAACCTCTCGGGAATCTTGTCGTTGAAGGGCAAGCGAGCCCTGGTCACGTGCAGCAGCAAGCACAGGCACCAAAGGCTACGACCACTGGGGAAGCGCGGCACTAGTGCTTGGAGGGAAAGCTCAGAAAAGTCCAAGCACAAGAGCAAAGACCATTGTCACATGCTCATCGATGTGAACCCTCGATTTACACACAAACAGCGCAGCGCAACAGTTCCAGTGCGAACACCTCCGTTCGTAGCACGAGCCAGGAACATTAGCACAAGCAAGAGGAAGCTAATGGTGCCTTCGACTGGGCGTCCCGATACTCCGAGCTCGAGCGGGTCAGACCGCGCCTCACTCCGTCTCCGAGCCGGAGGAATCGTGCAGGAGTCGAATGCGGCAGGTTCGAACAGAGCAGCAGAGATGGAACGTTAAACCACGTGACTTCCCGTGTTTCCCTGGCATTCAAAACGACGACGACGCAAAATGCAGAACACGGCAGGCATAGCGCAACAGAAACACTACTCAGAGAAAGCTGGCGGAGTCATGTGACCGGAACTGAACCAGATTTCGCAACGGCTCTGACGGCGTTGGTGAGAGCACACAAGAGCGATCGGGGTTGGAGGAAAGAGCTCCAAATGAACCAATCGAATGCAGTGAGAGTGCTCTGTTTCGACCAGTCGAAGATGAAAGGTCGCTCCAGGAGGCTCTAGAGCGATCGTAAGCAACCAGTCGAAGACACCATGACCATGCCTCATTGACCCCGTCCCTACACACAAGCGCCATGTAAGAGATAACAACCGTATCTAGGAATGGCACAGAAAACATGGCCGAGAAGGAGCGATATGATAAAAGGCTGTCGCAGTCTTGATCTTGATCGTTTTCGATAGATCGGAGTGACAATACGTGAATTTTCACTTGTGTAGAAAAATACTGGAGCTGTTGACTGCATTTGTGGTTAGAGTTGCATTCGACTCGAAGCTATGTGCAGGCGCCAATGCAAAATTTCACGCTGCAGAACATCGTCGTTTTCTAGATAAACAAAAACACACACCAAAAAATTAATAATAATAAAAATACGCTTGTTCGAAAGCGGCTTCGGGTTCACGGTGACGTAATGCATAAGGTACCAGACATTGGCGCATGTCACGAGGGCATGCGACCGAGATAAAGATGGCAGAGAACTGTTTTGAGATACGGTAAAAGGTAATCAGCAGGTTTTGCTACAGTCGATGGCTTTTGACCGTTCGGCGGGAAAGAAACCGGAAGTCACTAACAGCGACGTCATTGTTGTGAAAGCGCGGGCTAGGAAATTACGATAAGTAACTGGCTGCTAATTTAATTGAAATATTTAGCACGGTGCGAGTATCTTACAAAAGCACGTGACAGAGCTTGTTGAGCTGCGGTTTGAATTCGGACTGTCGCTTTACGTTTGAAGTTCGTGACAGTGGGCGAAAGGTTGTTGCTAAGATTGCAAGCGGGAGACAAGTTAGAATCGCTCATTCATGCATAGTGTTGGAATCTGGGTCTTTTTTTTTCAGTCCCGGGATCTCGGGATTTCTTGCGACGAATCCTAGAATCCCGGGCGCGCTTTCATATCAGCGCACTTTCACATAAAACCGAGAGAGCGCTCGCATTGCCTTTGAGTATAGTAACTCTGACGCTTCCTGTGTGCGTTTGTGCGCGTGTCCCCCTCTGTCTCTACATGTCATGATGATGATGATTATGATGATTATGATGATGATGATGATGGTGGTAGGAGAAAAATATGAAGATGTGAGCCCGTGTACCGCGATACTAGAATCTACTCCATGTCCAGTAGATCTCTACATGTCAATCAAAACATTCATCATAGCGTAAACCATCCCACAGCAGGTTGATTCAAATGCCAAGTCTCCATACTAAAACATAAAATTTATTTATTTATTAAGAAGATAATTCTGAAAAACTCGGACCGAAACATGTTACAGGGGCACTAGAGTGCAAAAGTTTCTCCTTGCGAAATGGAAGCTGCCTTTGCCTTGACAACACAAAAGGAATGGGAGACTGCGGGAACCTTCAATTTACGCTTTCCCTCTCCTTCTCAAGAAGGCCGACAATGCGGAGTGCGCTCTCATTGGTTAATGCACACTGTTTGTCCAATCATCGCAGGAGATCGTTCAAGAAGACCAATCCGAGGGCCTCTCCGCATTGTCGGGCTTATTGCAAATGAGAGGGACGGGGAAGCGTACCTTGCGGTTCCTTTCGCCCATAAATCAGGAATTATGCAACGGATAAATCCCCTTCCTGTTGTGTTCGTATAAAGATAACGCCATCCTTTATTCCTCCGGGATAAATTTCTGCACTTTGCAGTGTCCCTTTAAGTTCGCGAAATCATGCTCGATACTGTCCGTCGCGTTCCTCCCAAGTTGCTTCGATTCGAAACAGCGCTTGTACTGTCTGGCTTCGACATCCCGGCGTTTGGATGAATCCCCCTGGATATGATCGTAGCTGCAAGCGTTCTTTGAACTGGCGACAGCTTTGACACAAAAGCAATGAAAGGAACATGGCATCTCAGTCCCGGCTCAGCGATATGACTGTGCACTTTGCCTTTGAGGTGGGGAAGAGTTCCCGGTCAAACGCTTCGCTTGCTTCTCTCACTCTCTTTCCCAGCTAACAGTTGCGTCATTCTCTGTAACATTTCTGCTTGCTGCTTCGGTTCTTCGCTAGGCGGCGCATAATCTCTGGGGTTCAGTGCTACTGAATGCTGCGCAATCATGCTGCTCCAGGAAATAGAATTTAGTTACGGAACATCTAGTATTATAATTGGGTGTTTACGTCGCGAGACAACGGAACATCTACTCAAAAGGACATGTCATACGGTCTGATCCAATGTTAAAACTGATGGAAACCACTCTCTTAAACATAAATGGTATAATCTCATCGATTAATTTGATTGGTTAAACATCAGTCCGATCAACTGCCGATAAACGTATTAAAAGGGCTCTGACACTTCGATATACTATGTGGTTCGTTAAGTCATGCACACTTTTACTGCATGCCGGGGTACTGAGAATAAAATAATTATTTTTCTATGTGCCGTACTTGGCGAGACACAAGCCCTTGAATACACGTATGCATCAATTGACGTCAGAGGAGGAGCGACCGCTAGGGCCTTTCCTATTGGTAGAGGTGGCACGTGACGTCTCTCGCGCTGCCTCACTTTCGGAGACGCCTGGTGATGTCAGAACCCGATGTTTTCTGTATTGCTGGTGCGTTTACCCCCTTTGCTCGGACACTTGAAACGCGGGTTCACATCAATTAAATGTATGTCTACCATCTAATGTAACGTTCTGGTATCTGTTTAGTATGTAATGTTTCTTTTTCTTTTCCGACACGTACATGTCTTCTGTCTGCCATTGTGATCATGTACATCCCCCATTTAATGACTTCGGACCTTTGAGACTTCCAAATAAATAAATAAATAAATAAATATATTTCACATTTATTTAACATGACATGAAGAGAAAAGTCCAAACCCCTCTACCGTTTTATGACGCGAGCGAAAGAAATAAAATGAAGACGAAAATAGGTGAAAAGCGGCACAAAACAAACCCTGTCTGTGAATGTACACCGCGTCTCTCACGCACTCGCGCTTTTCCCTTTCTCTCATACACATTTTGGTGCATTTTTGTTTATTATTATTATTTCCGCGAGACCAATGTCATCGCGCTTCTTTAAAGCACGCACGTGACCAATCACTGCCATCTCGATACACAAATGAAAGCGACCTGTGAAGCAGAATCGTAACCCATGACAACCAGAAGACGCCAACCGACCGACCCCTCCTCTGTAGCACACATCCCGAAATCGGGAGCACGAAGGAAGATAGAGTAGGGAGGGTCGGGAGGGGGAGGGAGGGAAACGCGTCCAGCACACAGGTCGCACGGGTGACTCATTTGTCCACATTTTCGTTCCCATCCCACATGATGACGTGTTTCGGGCAAATTATTAGCGCTTCGAGAACCCCCCCCTCTCCCACCATCCTCCTCCTCCTAACACAGGCACATCCAAACAGGGACCGCGCGTGCTTCATTCGCCGGCAATGCCAGAAAGCATGCCAGAAAGCAGCATAAAACGCACGCGTTTTTGCTGGTTCACTGAGGATAACGAACAATATAAGTTCTTAACTGTATAGCTGGCTCTCCGTGGAAGTCTGTGTCAATCCGGTCCAAAATCCCTCTATCGAATTTCCCAGTATGTACGCCAAAAAGCCGATAGCTTCGTTCTTTTTCGCAACAAAAGCGGGTCCATTCGGGGGGTGCTTACGAGAGCGTAAACCCAATGCTATTCCTTTCCTCCGCCTGATCTGCTTTGTCGAGATTCAAGTATTCGAACTTCCTTGATCGTTCCCGCATGTATGCTGTCGGCACGCGTGCACGCGGATTCTGGATTCGTGTAGACGTTATTTGTTCGAATGTTGCCTTAAAGGGGCACTAAAATGCAAAAACAAGTTCACTTCAAATTACGGTACACGCTATGTTAATTTCGTACTTGTTATCGCAATTCAAAAATTTGATTCCGTTACGAAGCTAGAATCAAAATTATATCGGACTCTTCCTTGCTTCGACGCTAAGCAGAGAGCGTCGTTTCCGCTAGTGCACCGGTGTTTTTAGTCCATGCTGCGCGTGCCACGCCATGAAGCAGTCCCGGTGAAAAACATAGTGCGCGTTGCCAAGCGAGCTGGCGTCGTCGTCCGAAGGACGTGAAGATAAGTGTTGTCAGTATGGAACATTCGCGAGAACTGTTGTGGGATACAATTCAGTGAATCGGTATTGGAAAATGCAGCGGTGCGTATTATGCCGCATATACGGAGCACTACGATCGGACCCGTTCCAACTCCACACCTACACGATAGGTATATGAGCGCGCTTCTCCTGTTGTCTCATTGGATGCCGCCAATTTCTGCCTCCTGGGAATCCCATTCGTTGCCTCCAAAGGCGGCTCTGTTTTCATTGCATTTTTCTTCTAAACGGTTGCGTTGTGTGAACTAAGTTTGTTTGAATTGCACTAATTGAAACACGGACTTTCATTTGAGAGCAAGTTGTTTTTGCATCCCCCCTTAGTGCCCCTTTAGTAAAATATTCTCAACTACGTCGCGAACACTGTGGCCAATATGTTGTTGTTCCGTATTTCAGCCTCACTAGGAAGGAGATGTTATCTGTGCATGGCAACACTACGGCTATCCAATGGTTGAGCACGACTATAAAGGAAGTGAACAGTGTTTAGCCTAAGCAGTAATCACCGCTTACTTTGAGTCTTCTTTCTTTTTCTCTCTTGTTAGGTTATTTCGGGCTTCTTCAGGTCAGATGTGTTCAAGAACCTGACATGACCAGAATAGATGCTCCAAATGCAGACGAATACAGCTAATAATGGCATGCGAGGAATAAAAAAATTAAACAGTGGTATCGCAATCCGAGTTTCCATGCAATTATACGTTCTGTCATGACGTCGGGCTGTGCAGAATACAGCGTTTAATACTGCGAAACCGCACACCGGCACAAGAGAAACACACATGCACCAAGAGATCCAGTTCATTCATCACTTTTGTATCTTGTTGCTTGTTGCTTGCCTTGTTCCTCATTCCAGTTATGGACGAGCACTGAACAATCCGAACTTTATGTTGCACGGAATGAATTACAGAGGAATCAGGCGTCTGTCAGATTGAAATACAACGCCGTATTTTAACCGCACTGAACATTGAAACTGTACAAACTGGAAACCGAACACAAACCGAAAACCAAGATCCTTATGAATGAAAGGCACAACATTGCTTCCTGGATATGACACATTTTGCAAAGCTATGCTAGGAGCCTGTTTACAAATGGAAATGACTATGCTGAAATTTTTAACTCAGTGTCACAATCGAGTGCTAACTGTACAACAAGATGACTTTGTTTCGTTTCGCACTGTCTTCTTTCCCTTGAAGTGCATTCACCCCATACCTTCCTGACGGTTATGTCTTTCGACACATTTATTTTCCCCTTTGATAGAATGAACTAAGACACAGGTACAGGTTGGGACAAAAGTTTACGCAACACGCGAGCAGCGCACTTCTTCGGTGCGACACCCTAGCGGCTGCCGGAAGCGGGTCAGTTCACTGTTTCGGAGGGGTGGAAGGGTACGCTGCTAGCGACACGCAGCGGTAGCTTCCGCTTCCCAGGCACACCCAAGCGACTCCGGAACTATCACTGTATGTCACTAACAGCGCACCCTTCCATCCCTCCGAAACAGTGAACTCACCCGCTTCCAGCAGCCGCTATGGTGTTGCACCGAAGAAAACGTACGTCGTTCACTTGTTCCGTAAACTTTTGTCCCAACATGTACCTCACTGAGGAAATCAGGTGCCAGGAAGACCGCCTAAACAGAACAGCCTTAATGTTTTTTTTTTTTTTTGTTTTTTTTAATTATTGATATTTTGAGAATCACGATATGTTCTTGAAGCATTTAGCGGATGTTATATGAGTGCAGATATGGGAATAAAAATGAAACAGGCAGCCGGCATTCACCGACTCAAAATAAGTGGATAAGTCGAAAATAAAACAAAAATATAGAGAGGCAGAGGTCAGCACCCGACCATATTCTGCAACTACCCCCCCCCCCCCAATAAGAAAAATGACGTAACGTCGTCGTCGTCGTCGTAAAAGTATAGCGTCTACGTCGCTGACGCAAGCCATACCCAAACGCACGCGCCCACCAACATGTAGTCGCGGGGCCGCAGTTATAAGCAGCGCAATAAGAACATGTGCGCAACATCAACGACATACGCAGCATGAACAGGAAAGATATGCGCTATAACCGCAACAATCGCAACACAGGCTCACACACCGACAGCGCATAAAACCTAATAAACAGATTCCAAAGTACAGTGTGCAATGAAGTTCACAAGTGCAGCCAGAGCTGCATCCCTCTTGTTCGAGGGCCAGACACCTAACGCGGTCCAGTCGGTCAAGACTCTTCAATTATGCACATTTCGAAGCGTATCTATTGCAATGGATAAGGATGTGTTCTGTGCCCTCCGCAACGGCACACATTAAGCAGTTCGCGGAGTTGCCCTCCTAATTTTGTAAGGAAACTGACGCCCGTACGGCACGTTTAACCGAAATCGATGAAGAAGCTACTGTACCGGGCGATGCTTTATAGGACAAGGAACATCAACTCCGGGTCTATTCGGCGAGGAAGACGAGTAGTCGAAGAGGAAACAGGTTGAGGTTGACCACTTAGTCACTGTTGCCGAAGGATCGTCCGTGTGATGGATTTCAACAGGTGCGTCGCATCCGCCTTTGAGTATGTCACGGGATATTGCGTTGAGGACAGATGTGCTATGTCCGCTGCCTCATCTGCAGATTCGTTGCCGCGAATGCCTGCATGCCATGGAATCCACAGCAGTATGATATTATGACCTGCTATTGTAGATTTTTGGTAAGTGATGAGTATCTGGTGTACAATGGGGGCGAAACACCCTCTTGTCAAGAAAGATGGTAGCCTCGAGATCGTCTTTTGAGTCACTGTAGATGATGTGACTTGTACCGTAGAGGTTCTACGTCAAGAGGTTCTCAGTGGGTACCGTAGAGGTGACTTGTACCGTACTTGCACCGTAGATGATGGTTCTACGTCAAAACCGCGAGTCAAAAGTCGCGACACGTCAACATCGCGACAAATCAATATCGCGATACATCAAAATAGCTACACGTCAAAATCGCGAGATGTCAAAATCGCGATACGTGAATATCGCGACACGTCAGAATCGTGACACGCGGCAGTGTATGGACAGCTCGGACATCTGAGTTTTTTCTTGTGTTTTTCTTTACTTTTTCTTGTCTTTCTAGTGCATCCTGGGCCATAAATGTGATTTAATTACCTCTCTGTTCTCCGTCATGCAGCCTGTGAGGACAGTGCCTCCTTGGCAAACTTCTCTCGGTGGGATTATGTAAATCCCCGAATTCAACTTCGAACTTCAGTTTCCGCGAATTTGCGACCTCTTCGTTAAGAGCTCCGGTCCAAATCACCGCGCGAGGAGCTTCCACGCCAAAAAAAAAAAAAGAAGAAATGAAAATTTTTCAAGAGTAAAGGGTAGCTGCACTTGGTCCTCTGTTCTCACTTTTCGTCAGAGCATCTTCCCCAGCACGTAGCAAAGTACATTCCAACCTCTAACTAGGACATGTCATGACCAGGAGGTTGTAATCACTAATGTAATCCTCGTATCGCTATGTAATCGCTATGTAATGTATGTAATCCTCGTGGAACTGCTACGAACCTGTGGTGAGTGACATTCCGCGCACAAACAACTTCGTGGAAGGATGGCACTCAGGTTTCGCCAACCTCGTCGGGTGCTCTCACCCTAACGTATGGGAATTCATAAAATGCTTGAAGAAGGAGAAGTGCCTCATCGAGGTGATAGTGGAGCAACATCTGAGTGGCGCTCGGGCGCCGCCCAGCAAGAAAGTCTACCGTGACACGGCTGTACGTGTGAGAAGGATCGCCGAGGACTATGAAAATCGTGACATCATGGACTACTTCAGAGGCATAGCCTATAACTTTCAGTTGCAGGTGTAAGGCTCTGTAATATACGTCAGTTGTTTGTTGGTACAAATTAAAATTCGTCACGTACAGCACAGAGATTTCAGTCCCCTCGTCAGTTTGCAGTTCCAAAAATGAAAATGGATCAGGGACGATGAAAGTATAAGGCCGTGTAATATACATGAGTTTTTGGCATGGAAGTGGCTTCATCTATTCCTGTAATTTGAATTTGATTGGCACCAACTAATTGGCACCATGGCACTAGAACCAATAATTAAAGAATAAGAAAATTAATTATCGCCAATTAATTGATTAGGTCCGATGAAAAAATTATTTTTGGATCGTTCACAAAACTGTGAGCAATGTACAGCTGGTTTCATTCGCATAGAGCACTTCGTCTTTATTTTAACCCTTGGCCTATTTTCTCTGGGACACCCTGCATATGGCTTAGTCGCGATTTTGACGTGTCGCGATATTCACGTATCGCGATTTTTACATCTCGCGATTTTGACATCTCGCGATTTTGACGTGTCGCGATATTGACTTGCCGCGATTGTGACTTGTCGCGATATTGACGTGTCGCGATTTTTGACTCGCGGTGTTGACGGTCGCGATTTTTGACTCGCGAATTTGACGGGACACCGTAGATGATCCATCGCGCAGATGACTCTCATGTGGCCACATACATGATACATGGTACACGATAGCAATGTACAGGGTGCCTGTTTTATTTTTATTTTTTTTCAGTACAGATTTTTCATTAAAAACTATAAGGGCTATAGACATCCTGTTTTCACTTCTGTCATTTCTGGGCCGGCGGACGTTCTTGGCCATCTGTTGCTCAACCGTCGAATGACTAATTACCTAAAAATCGTTAACTAACTTTTTAATTATAAAAGCTACAAGGTCGTCCCAATGAGAAAATCTAGTCCCTTCGGTCACCTGATACAGTTACCGTTTTCCGAACAAAAATCCGTTCCATAGATCACCCACAAAAAATTCAAGGAACACATTTTTTTCTTTATTTTGTTCATTGCGCATCTTCGGAGACGCGTCTTCCTTGCATAACCGCTCCCCTCTTCAATGCTGTAAGCCCTGAGGGTAATTTAAATAAATAAATACTGTATTGCATAGCGAGCTTTACAGCGATTAATTTGCCGCAGCCGTCGAGGATGATCTGTGAGTTAGTCGTGCCATGCCTTCTCTATTGTGTTGGGGGCACGACAAACTGCGGACGCACAGCCTGATTCTGTCGTTGAACCGTCGGTGAAGATTGCAGTCCTAGTGTGGTGATCCTCCACGATAGCCAAACAGTACTGTGTTAGCTCCACAAGAGGGAAGGGTGACTTTTGGCGACGCACTCCAGGCACAGTAGGACTAATACTGGGCAGCTTCAGCGTCCATAGAGGATGCATTGTCTCTGGTGGCGCTTTGTGCTGTTGGTGCAGAACTGGAGCGAGCGTCACGAATAAATTAGAGTTCCAACGGGCAGCCTTCGCGCCGACGGGTGTCGGTGGAGCTGCATGCGCAGAAGAACGTAGTGTCGCACTGTCTCCTGTATCCTAAGCACAGCCAAAGGAGGTTCTTTCGCCTCTGCCGTGGCTAGAACATTGGAAGTTGCAATAGGGACCCCAAGACAGATTTTCAAACTTCTTGCTAGGACGCCTTGAGGTGTTTTCTCTGAAGTGTCGCTGATCACATGTAGAACAGGCATATCGTATGTCAGCATATGACGGATTAACGCCGTGTGTACGCAGAGCAGAGCTTTGGTCGACACACCCCAGCGAGTGCCTGACAGACGACACAGGACGTTGGCACGAGCACCACCTCGATATTTTGTATGTTTGATGTCAGCAGCGCACGACAGCTGCGCATCGATGATTATTTCCAAGAAGCGGTGATCGGATACTCTTTGTATTGGAAGGCCGTTGTGGCTCAGCTGAAAGTTTTTTCAGTTTTTTTCGGCGTAAAGGGGAGCAACACAGTCTCAACCTCGCTCATCCGCTCTGTATTACGTGTAAAATGCTCCTCACACATGCTCTACCGTTCTCAGCACGGAAACGGTAAATGGATCTACAAGAAGACTATTCTATTTAGATTAAAAGAGATCCTCCGTTTAACGAAGAAAATCCTTGGCACCTGGCCCAAGGATGGCAAGGCTCAAAAAACAAGGAAATTAATTCTCAACTTTTTTGATGATAGCACGCATAACTATGTCGCATGCGCACTTGAACATATCGTGACGTTTTTGCGCTTCGCCAGTAGATCTCTCATCAAATAAATCGAATCGTGACATTTGAGTAACAAGCCATACTTCCATCTCGAAAAGACATAAAAATACAGAAGAATACACGGCACATGATATGTGTGTCTATCAACCCTCGCGTATCTACTCATTCGAAATAACGATTGACGTTTTAACTACAACAATTGAAAACCGCGTTGAGCGGAAACAGCTGCAACCGTTTCTTCTCTGATGGCCATACGGACAAACATTTTCAGACCATTTTATCTCTACCTGCAACACTTCCTTATTGTTCCCTCCGATACAGGAGAGCTCCTTCGTGTATTTCTCTTTCCTTTTTCTTTTTTTTTTTCTTTCGCATTGCCTCCGGTCACCTCCATTACCACACGTTCTTCACTCTTATTTCATCTTTACCTGGAAGACGATGAAGTAAAGAAACAACCATTAAAATGAGCATATTGCCATTATAAATTTGGTAGTCTGAAGCAATTTATCGAAAGCACACACACACACACAAAATTTAAAGGTACTTCTTACCAAAGTAACCACTTTGGTACTATCACGATGCAAGCACGACGACGACACAGAAAGATTCCGCACAGGCCCTTAATCTCAGCGGACACTGCCCGTGATAACTGTATCAAAGCTTATCTGTTTCCCCTGCAATTTATGCAAATGCCCTGCATTGTAGTCACCCTTCCTTTCTTCTTTTTGATAAACATCTATCCCCCCCCCCCCCACATTGTAGCGGTACAGAATAATAGGCAGACTTCCTAATCTCCCGGAACGAGAAGGACCTTGATTTGTCGAACTTGTCCTTTAGTACAACTCCATCGCTCATTTCTTCCCAAGCTTTGTAGCTCAGCACACCTTAGTCAATAGTAAATTCACTAATCATGATTGCTTGATGACACGAATAAAGTTGATTACTGTATAAGTGGTTAATTTCGCTATGCGCTAATCGTTAATTCTCAATAATTCCCAAATGTAGGCACGTTTGGGGAATATTTCGCGGGACCTTAATTTCGCGGTACGCTGGTCTTGCACCACGGAATTCTTAGGGATGTCGCTTACTTCGCGAGACGTTAATTTCGCGAAAAAATAGCACTCGCAAATTAAGTCCTCGCAAAGATTTCTACTTATAGTACAGTATTCGGTGCGAGTGGCAACGGTTGAAGCAAGGCTTCCAGCAAACTGCATCCTCGCAACAAATGCCTTATTTGGTGACGACTCGTTCAGAGGTTGTGAAGTAATTGTGTTTCGTCATGTAGCTTTTCCACTGCCAAAATCGGGGCAACCGGAACAACAGAGCACATCTATTTCTTTTAAATGAACAACAACAACAATTAGATTATGAATATTAATTCCGTCAGTGGTTGTTTCCTGGCTCCAGGCCTCTATCCCAGTGCATGTGGGAGTTGATATGATTTAATGAGTTACCATGACACGCACGGCGAACACAGCAGGGTAAAGGCTTCGAGAGCTCGAAGGCTTTTTCTAGTGGCGTTTCTCTCGTCCCCCTTCTTTCCTCAGGCTCAATGATTATTTGTTATGAAAAGGCTTAGAGTTCGTCGAGTATTGGCTTCTGGCTGTTAGAACAGTCCGCTGATGTGTGGGATTGCGCCAAGACCCAAGCAATATTTGACGTACTGAACCGTTTGATGTCCATATCTTCTTATTGACGCATCAAGGTGTGTCGTTCCCCGTGCAACGCTGGGAGGTCATGAGGATGTGCTCAGCACTAGCAGGGACAGTGTTTAGCTTGTAGACAGCATTGTGTTGCTGAGACCCAACTTTTTATTTTTCCTTTTTTGTAAGTGGGAATAGCAAGTCGGCTTCTGGAGCCAGGCTAACCTTTCCCCTCTTTCGTGTTTTTTTTTTTTTTTTTTGCAATAAACCTATATCCCCCCCCCCCCCACTCGTACCGAAACAAACGTGTATAGATGCGACATATTCAGCTGCAGTTGACGCACGAGGGACGTGAAATGACGAGCTTAGACGTCATCTAACATAAAAGCAGGTTCAACTATACCACTGTTGTGTCGATCTCTCTGGATCAGTAGGCAATGTGTACGCTTGCTGATCCGAAGGGTGAGGGTCCGATTACGAGGACGACAGCAGTTTTGTAGCACGGTACACATTGTTTGCACTGTTTCAGGTGGCGTGGATGAAGGTGGACTCGGAAACATTACTGACTTACGATCGTCACACTATAGTCAATGACGTCCGGCTTCGAGTAACGCACAACAACGAACGCCAATGGTTTCTGCATCTGCGAGACGTTGGACCGAAAGACAAGGGATTCTACATGTGCCAGATCAACACAGAGCCCATGATGTTCGAGACTGGATTCCTAGATGTACTCGGTGAGAGCTTCCCTATGAAAGACCGTATTCATCCAAATTAAAGTAGCACAGAAGTCATTTTTAACACCCAGTTGTCTTCCTATAAAACTATTAAGTTTGCCAGTAAGATGCACCATGCGAAGTAATTTACACCACAGAGTCATAATTATCGCAAACATTGAATTTAAAATACGCCGCAAAAAGCGACCGTGCGCAACGGTGGTGAAGAGCAGTACCAGCCTGTGATCTGCCTGGAACCTCGCGCTGACGCTATAAGGAGAACGCTCGCTGATTGGCCTAGAGAAATGTTGTCTGCTACTCCGCTGTCGTCTGCTACTCGGCTGTTCGGGGTTCTGGTAAAGCCTTTCTCCTTGCTCGGTAATGCTTCGGCCGCTCCTTCTATCCCCAATTCTCCGGGAAAACTGGCAAAACAGGTTTACGGCGGCAAAGGGACAATGCGCTGACCCCCACTCACCAGCAAACCAGAACGAGTCTCCTTATGCCGTCATCGGTGACGTGCCATCATACCTCCTCATCCTCGTTATAGCTGGAGTGGCGAGTTAAGGGTGAAGGCGCGGAGCTATGTTTACGTGAGTTTTTTTTTCTGGGAAACAAATTGCACACATCAATACCTTTCGCGCTATTCGGTATAATGACACACACACTTTCATCAGATGTCTTAATCTGAAATTTTTTTGGATGGCCCTCTGTACTCCTTTAAGGGCACTATGCAGTTTTTCTAACAGCCCACGTATTTCTTGCTGAAAAAGCGGCTTTTCCCCATATATGGAGAAATTCGTACGCCAGAAATTTAAAGAGAGCCGTGTTGTAACCACGCGCGGTTCAAGTCTGTTCTAGACGTTACCTCCAGGGTTGCAGAGTTGCCGGTCCATACTTGGAATGATTCTGGAATCATTCCAGATTTATTAGAGCCCGGAATGGAATGGGAATGGAATGACGAAATCTGTCCTATAGGAATGGAATGGGAATGGAATTAGGCATTTTTTTTTCGCAGGAATGGGATGGTGGGTGAAACGGTGGTAGTTCTGGTCTCAACCTCCTGTTCTTTGTTGTTGTTTTTCAGGGGGAATAGCAAGCCGCCGTAGCGCGGGCTAACCTTTCCCTCCCCTTTTCTTTTTCTTTGCTAAGAAACATATATCCCCCCCCCCGCACTGATTTCTGCCCGCGCGCACTTTGCACACGCGTACCGCACCTGCACGTGGTAAAGAGCGAAATAATAGTGTCTTTGTGCTTTCTCCGTGCTGTGTAATGTCAATCTCCTCTATAGCACTACTGGGCTAGCCAGTACGGTTACTGGTCCCTTCTCATTTATTGACGGTATTAAAGTAATTGAATGGGGTTGCCAAGCCATGCCAGGAGTAGGAATTGACCATATCTTTTCTTTCCGAGGAATTGAAAGGAATGGAATTATCACGAATCTCCATTCCGAGGAATGGAACCCTGGTTACCTCCGCATGGCTCCTTCCTCTCGCTCTCCTCCTGTAGCTTCAAATATACATACATACATACATACATATATACATATACATACATACATACATATATATACATACATATATCTTTTCAAATATACACCCAATCAAGGGGCGCTCTCTACGTTCCTTTTGCACAAGGCTCGCAGAGATACGAAACTTCTCCGCTTCTCTTCATTGCTGCCGTTGTGGGCATAGCCTTACCATGGGGGGAACGGTGACGTCATGAGTGACGTAGCGCACCACACAGTCACGTTTCTCCGCACAACCCTCCGACCCCTGCTCGACGTGATGCGGCGCCAGGGGTATCACTTTTTCTACTCGGTTTAAATTCTCTAGCAAAAAAAAAGAGTCATTCGCTTCCCGAAGGTACGGCTTGGGCTCATCTATTCTGTAACAAAAACACGAGAGAAAATTCGTTTATTGGATTTTGAAGAAAGACGGCTTAACCATAGCAGAAGCGTGTGCGGCTACGATGTGAGCTGTCTGAGAGGACACTGCAGCACTGAGGAATGTATCGAAATAACATCATCTGATAACCGGCTTAGCAAGCCGGCAAAGCGGTAGCAATTACGTCACCCGTAAAATTACGTCACCCACACTGTGCCGCAATATAAACAAATTTAACAGCTTTTGGCGTTTGGCATTGTGGGGGCGGGGCATATTTATTAGAAGAAAAAAAAGAAAGGGGTAAAAAAGCGGAAAGCTCAACCAAACGGTGTGTCGACTTGCGACTCCGCAAGAATATAAGTATAAAATAAAGTAACCGAAACTAACTAAATAAAATACACTATAGAAAGAAACTAATAGACTAACAAAAGCCGAGGGTGGGGGGAGAGTTACAGGAAAGAAAATGAAGATGAAAAAGAAAAGAAGAAGAGAGAAATGTGCATGAGGTGAGGTGAGGTGAGGTGGGCTCTAGATGTGCATGCATCACTTATCCTACCCTGCACTCTCGTCACTCCAGCGTGGCTTATTCTAACACTGGATCAGAATCAGACCCAGACTAAACTGATAACGAAATATGACGTAACAGTGTCCTGTGACTTGTTCCAGTTCCACCTCGCATCCTGGACCAGGGCACGAGCTCAGACACTACGGTGGACGAAGGCTCCAAGGTCAGCCTTCAGTGCCGTGCAGATGGCTACCCCAAGCCGACCATCATGTGGAGAAGAGAAGATGGAAGGGAAATCAACTTGGAACGCTACAGCGGACGGAGAAATTCAGGTATGCATTTGCCTCTGAGACGAGAACGACTAAGCAGGGGCTGCCTCTTAAAAAGTGAGGAGGGAAATCGATTATTCTTGGGTCGTTGTAGGTCAGGGGCTTTAACATGTCTTTACAGAAGCTCTCACCCAAGCAACGTTGTAGAAGCTACAAGTTACATCGAGTTCGTGGGGGACCATCATGACTCCCACAACATTAAGCACTATTGGTAACTGATATGGAGTCAGTCTGCGCTTTCCTTGGGAGACGTTTCAGGCCGAAAGGGCATCTGAAACCGAGTATACCCCAAATAGTGATAATTATTATCAATTACTACCATGTACTCGGGGCCGGTGAGAGAAATTATGGGCCCCGGGGATGGGTCATACACGGACCCCCGTCTCTATATATGATTACGACGGGCCTTGGGTCGTGCGTGCCCCTGAAGTGGCCTGGGCCCCGGGATGCCATCCCCGGCTGCCCCCCCTCCTCACCGGCCCTGTATACACTTCGTGATAGTTAATTTGTGAATTTACGGAAAGAGACAACTATGATCGTAAGTGACGCCCAACGGTTAGTCTGTGGATCCATTGTGGCCGCTCCTGGAACCCTAACCCATAGCACTGGGTACGCCGTCTTTAACGGTGTCTCGCGGAACACGACGTGTCTAGTCAACTCGTATCCTGACTCCAGGATGCTGTCGCCTTCGACCGAGTACGAACCCGCACGCAAATTTAGAATCTGTAGGGCGGCCCCAAGAAGCTTGAGCCTGTACGTTTCCATCTCTTCATTGGCGTGGTCATGAGCTCCGATCTACGGTAGACTCGCCACATTAAGCACTTTGAAGACGAAGTGCAGCGATGGCTCCCCCTGTTCAACATCTTTCTGGCTCAGGATGGTGCTCTGATCAGTGTTCCTTTCTTGCGGTTCACACAGCCGTGGTGCTGGCGAGCGTACTTTACAGCCTGCCGGTCCTGCACAGGATTTCCACAAAATCATTAAGTGCCCTTCGGAGCCTGTTTGCTCGTAGCCTTCGTCGCAAGATTGATCGAAGTCCAATTGTGTCCGGAAAGGGCAAAAGAGCTTTTAGCGCAGAGCGTTGGTGGGCTGGGCTCGGCCAGGGACCAAGCAATTTTGATAGAGAGAAGGGACGAGAGTCCAGCTGACTAACAGACTCGGAGATTGCGGTTCGGGAAGGTTTTTAGTGTGGGCAATGAAGAAGAATGTGGTCTACATGTAGATCTTCTAGAGTACCGCAATGACAGTATCTGGGAGAGTCGACCTGTCTCAGCGGTAACGCCACTGAGCTGTAAAAGCCACATCGAGTCGCATTCGATGAATTAATGCAGCCTCTACTAGATTACTCAGCCACGTATTTTTTCTTTCGTTTTTGGCTACAGCGGATTGTATGGCAATAACAGTTTGGTTAGGATTACAGGGCATTTAGAAAACCGGCGTCTCTAAGAAACTGTACGCTCTGCTGAAGGGCAAAACAGTTTCATCACCCAGCAATAGGACTGTGTGGAGCGGTATAGGTGATTTCTATACAACTCGCAGAAATGACGATGACTATGCCGCTCGTACAACAGGCAGGAAATCAGGATGTGCAGTATCGAGGAGGAGTTTCCCACAGCCTCTGCACTCGGGTGGCTCGGCTGAGAATCGGAAAAACCAAAAGCAGACTCCCGTTACAGCATGACTAGGACGGAACACAAAATTTAGAAATGCAACTCCATTCATCCTTGAAGGCGTCGTTAACGTAAATATCAACATCAAAGCCCCGTTCTAAGTATAGACCCAGCCGCCGCGAAAGCGGAGCATTCGACATCTACATTAGGATTCGACGCGGTTCTCTTGTCGACGAATTCGAACAAGCTTCCGTAACTTCAGAATAACTTCGCCCGTCTGGCTGATTTTTCAGGCCATTTTTCCTGATGCATTGCTCCGTGGAAGATGCTGGGTTTCCAGCAATGCAAAATATATATATTTCATGGCTCCTCTAACACGGAGAGATGTACCTGCCCATGAAGCAAAACATGGTCCTTCGTTTGTATATCTTGCAGTGATGACAGTTGAAGACGAGTTTCTCAACATCAGCCAAGTTAGCCGTGAAGACATCGGAGCCTACTTGTGCATTGCCAGGAACGGTGTGCCACCATCTGTTAGCAAAAGAATCATGCTTCATGTGAATTGTAAGCGAAGCACCTGCACGGACCTCCCTCGAGGCGTTACAGATCGTATTCCTTTCTAACCTATGGCTTTTTTTTTTTCGTAGTCCGACCCAAAATTCGCGTGTCGGAGCAGCTTGTAGGAGCTGCAGTGGGTACGTCAGTGTTCCTCGAGTGCCTGGTAGAGGCTTCGCCGCGTCCACTGACTTCCTGGATCCGCGGTGACGGCATGATCCTCATCGACACGAAGAAGTATCGGTCGACGGAAGACTGCGACTCCTACCGGTACCGAATGAGACTGCAGATCAACGACCTTCAAAAGACAGACTACGGGCATTACAAGTGCCACGCCAAGAACACGTTCGGAGAAAAAGAAGGCTTCATACGACTGCACGGTGAGGACCCTTTGAAACGTTTCCGGGACTTTGTGGGGTGTGAAGTGGGATCAATGCCGCATTGGGATTCAATATTTAATTACTAGGCTAGTGCTCTTTCTTTCTTTTCGTTACCATAACTTTTTCTTTGTTCTTATCAGCACAAGGTTTAAGCGCTACAACCAAACAGAAATATCACGTTCTGAATAAAATTTGTAACAGAGACCACATTGTACCGTACTTAACCTTAACATTTACATTACTTTACAAAGAGTGAGGGGAAGCAAGGGAAAAGCCAGAGAGGTCCGATAAGGTCTTGGTTCTCCCACATTTTCGCGGCACTGACACAGAAAGAGTGAGAGAAAGGAGAAACTTAAAGCCAGAAATAGCACCGATTATAGGAAACAGTTTGATGAGAAAAAGTGGGACATATATGTTGCACTGTCCCACGAAGGGTTACCCATTGTTCAAGGTTTAGTTTATCAAGTATGGCAAAGTAGAGCCCAATATTCTCGATGGAGTACTGGAAAGTTTGTCTTTTGTAACATAAAATGCATTTTTTTTTCGTAAGAGATAAAACAGGCACACAGTTATCTTATTGTGCGGCATAAGCAGATCAAGGACAGAAATCTCACATGGCACATTCTTATCGGAAACAAGCACTGAGAATGCACTTCTAGTGACTCGTTCAAGCTGCACTGACTGCCTGACCCTCATTGCAGATATTCCACATCCCACAACCTTAGCCCGTCCCACGCCCTCTCCTGAAGAAACCATGCAAAAGCTCAGAGGTAGGCCGCTCCGTTTCTCAACCATATCTGTGCTCTGCATGTTCGTTCCCTCCTTTGCATGATGTTGCAATGTCGTTGCCTATTTCCCAACCTCACACAAACATGAGCGCGCCAGAGTAAGCCTTTACGAAAATGTATTTATGCCATATGGCACATTCCTCACGATGGGCATCTCCGTGCTGCCTTGGAGTCCAAAATAAAGAACACTCGACATGACTGGAGGAAATATGAGAATTATTTCAATATCAATCTCAAACTTTATTTTATGTGCCCATGAACAGCAGTACGCTTTAATAATGGTGCATAAATGAATATCTTGCGGAACCAAATCTTGAGAACTGGAACTATAATTATTTTAGTTGATTCTGGTTTGTTTGTTGCTTTGTTTGTTCATTTTCTTGTTCCCGTGATCTCAATAAAGTTGTGATTCCGCGTGAATATTTGTAAAAACGACAGTCTGCTGTAATTAATCTTTGCGACTGAGGTCGTTCATTGTTTCTAAGCTTTCTTTTTTATCGATGCGAGTCCATTTAGGCTGCTTGATGAGGCGACTTTTGTTTTGAGACAGAAGACACAGCGTCAGCATCAGACATCAGACACATACATCAGAAACAGCTTCAACAAGTGTCTTCAACACACTCCCATCATGCCGCTGCTGCACTGCTGCGTAACGATCTTTTTCGGTTTTCCAGCAATAGTCATTTTCTGGGCATGGTTACTCACAGTGCTGTGCAGGCCACTCGGCTTGAATGTGCAAAGATTCAGATTGAAGCAGAAATTGATTCCTCAGATCTACAGGCACACGCACAAACACACCAAAAACGTTTATTAATAGAAAGTGTAGGAGTTTCGCCTAGTCCTCTCTTCATCACATATTTCATTTCAATCACTGAGACCCTTAAAGGCGCGAAGTGGTGGGGGGAGACAAGGTAAGCAAGTACACAACGGTGTACATAGCACACAAGTACACGACATCATGCACAAACCAAATAGAAAAAAAAGAAGTCGTACGCAGAGAGAAACTCACAAAACAGTGCGTATCACGTATATCACAGTGTCATGCATAAATTATAAAATACGAAATAACAATGAAAAGATAGCTAGGAAGCAAGCGAGCTGGTGAAATTGTTGCATAATGTAAAACCCCGAAACTGTTAGTCACCTTTGTCTTTAATCTATCTCATCCTTCTTTCACCGTTTGTTGGTCTATCCTTTACTTCCCAGTTCTTTTCTTTTCTTTTTATTTATTTTATTATTCGATCTTCATCTCCATCCTTCTTCTTTTCTTTCTTCTTCATTCTTTTCTTTTCTTTCTTTTATTCTTCTTTCTTCATCTTCATTAATTTTCTGTTTGTTGCGGAATAGCAAGCCGACGTCCTGTTTGGTTGACCGTTTTTTTTTTCTTTCGTCTAATAAATATATCCCCCCCCCCTCCGAGACTGGGAACATGAAGGGACAGACACGACACGAAGTCAGTCAACAAAAGACCTCGTGTTGATTCCGTCCCTTCGTGTTTCCTAGCCTCGGGGTTTTACATTATGCACGAAATAACACTTGATGTCGCACCCGAGCCGTATGACTAGAGAAAGGGAATAAAAGGGGATCATGTATGCAATGCGCAACGACATGTTTTCGGTGCCAACGAACACTCTAGCTTTCAAGTACTTTCGTGCCTGTGCGTTTGTGCGGTTTAGCTACAGCTATGATGGGCTGAATTTCAGACAAGCAAGCTGAATCACAGGACGAGTCCCAACAGTCTAAATTCCACAGCGGGTCATCGCTGCCTGCCACAAAGCCACAGCTTGACGAGATCTCCCAAAGGTTGGCAGAACAAGGTGAAGACGAGTGTTAACATGTTGCTACCCAGGTCCTTCTGCGTTATGTAAATTCTACGTACTGCTCATTTTAAATGCATTTGAGGAAGCACCGAATCCCAATGCTGGCATTTACTTCCCAGTAGTGCAAAAACTGAGTACAGGTTGATAACCAAACCTGAGAGTGACATGCGTGGACTTTCATTTTCCAGGAATAGGTATTCCTTCAAAAGAAGAAACCCGATCCGATGATCGGGGCTTAACGCATTTGCATCTGGAGCCGCCAGGCAGAAGCAGAAGTACAAGTACGTTGGCAGCACATTTCTATTTACCTAAAGGTTACATGTAAATACGGTACCTTTCGCCGTATACACTCTGAGAAAAAAATGGTGGAACAGTTACACCTTTTAGGAGGTAATAGTTGTCGCATATGTTGTGCATGAAAGGCTGCAAATTTCATCCTGCTACCTCACTCTCAAAACATAACTTCACCGCATAGCACGTTGTCCGCCAACCATCGGCACGAATGATAGGGGTAACGCTTCTGATTCGGTGAGCGAGGGGGGCGTACGCCTTTTTGTAGCAATTTGTATATATGATAATTTCTTTTACCACCCTTTTACACCCTTTATCAGAGGCTATGTTGACCTAGGTAGTAACTAAGTTACGACCTTTTCACGCCCTTTTTTTCTTAGAGTGTAACGCGCGCGTTGTTGTGAAAAGTGTCCCGAAGAGGCAGTGCACGTTACACAGCGGAGTTTCTCACGAAAGAGCCGTTCCTAAGGAGACGCCGTGCAACCTGTTGCCTCCGTGGTCCACCCGCTTGACATGGGCGTAAATCGTTCATTGAAGCCCCACGTTCGGGAAAAATGGGGGAAAATCAAAGGCAGACGGTGAGACCAGTCAGACAGATTGAACTTTATGCAAGAAACTCTCAAAGTACATTGTAACAAAAACTGTTACGTCAAAACGCCAGAACGAACCGCAGAGGCCCTGATATTAAAAGTGTTAGGCGATTAGCCAGCCACGGGCAGGATGCGTTGCCATGAGAAACGTCATTTCTCAGTCACGTGGGCGGAGACTTTCATTGTCGTTTTGAAATTCCAGTCCGCATGCGTTTTTAAATATTATGCTTCGAATGGTCGACCCAACCCTAAGTGGTGCCTGCATCTCAATATTTTTCCCGCTAACCTTGTTGTCATAATCTAAATTATTGTGCAAAGTTAAGCTAAGAATCGTTGTAGCAAAGAAAATAGTCCCAGATAATTTATACAGATATTCGGATACACAAGGCAAGACCCAGAGGCCATGCAAGCTCCATCTATGGACGACACAAACACATAGACCATCAGCACGCATAATGAACGATGAAATCCAAGTTACTTATGAAAAAAAAACGAAGAGTGTCAGCACCGTGGTTCTAGGATCTATGCGTTTGAGGTCGTCCATTTCAGAAGCCTGCCTTGGTGTCCTTGTGTGTCTCATGTTGCCACCATCCTGGCGTCTGAATGCGTGAGAGAGTGAGGAACCAAGCAAGGGAGAACGAGAAGAATGTGAACGATTTGCCCAGTCTCGAAATGCTTTTAGGCTCCACAGCTGACGAGAGCACCACGTTGTGAACTAGTTCCTCGGCTGGAAACCAGGAGGGTCTAGATCCGAATCCTGAATAATACTTGAATACTTGAATTTCGCGGATAATTGATTTTCTGAAAGAGCAAACTTCAACACGGCACCGTTCTAATCTAAACTGTTCAATAATTCATATTACCCAACCTGTTAATCGGTCACTCTGTGCATAATCCTTGCCAATCTCTTACAGATATGAATGCTGCATACGCGATGAAGACACCGGACTATGTACTCATGATAGCAGCCACCGGTGTATTATTCTCCGTGCGGTGGCAATAGATTGTCTGGTGTCTGCCCGTAACTGGACGACCACGGCTTTTCACCACCTCGAACAAAAGATGAAGTGCAATAGAGCAGGTTGTTGACATGTTACTCAAGCAGTTCGACATTGCTCCAGACCCTTCCGCATCTACGAGAACTCTGAATATCTAGCCACCTTTCGGTCGATGTAGATGTTACCTGAAGACAGCCAGCTTGTTAGCACGTACTTCGTGCGCGTTGGACTCCTGTTCGCTGAAGGTGAAGAAGGTGCAGTGTACAGAAACCATGGGAGAATCTCGGCACGTTGCAGTGGCTGTGGGAAAAGGTGCTCTCGAAAGGTGACCCGCAAGAAGCCTTACTCTTCACAGAATTGCACTCTGAGGGAGTAAGAAACGTATGTAAGATAGGGTTCTCAATGTTATCCACTGGTGGAAACACAATGCGACTCAGAGTTATCCCTGAAGCGCACAACGATACTGATTACCTACTCAGTAACAGCACTCGCTTTCTGGGCCTATTTCGTATCAATAGTTGATGCTGCCACAGGGGTGAAGCTCTATCTCACACTTTCTCTTCCAGAATACGATTTTGTAAGCGTGAATGGGAGCTATACCACAGGAGAAACTTTCCATTGGCTTCTTGCAGGTCAAAGTATATTACAGTAAACGTGAAAACAGAATGCAATCCACACAAGAAAGATAGTAAATCATATGCGAATCTTTATGATTTTTCATTTTATTTTTCGTGTAGATATGAACCCGGAATATTTCGAAAAGCTTCGGACTGAGGCGTAGATGGTAAAAAAAAGTCGTTGTCATCCATACGCATGAGCATATGTGACAATTGCAGTCTTATTGTTGGAATAATCGCATGCACACCTGGAGAACCTGTCAGGTTTCTAAAATGATCATAGGTGCTCAGCATAGCGAGAGATACGTTACAAGAATTATCCAGTTGATAAATTACACGTTGGATCAATTATCTGATACGGAATCTGCGACTGGGCCCCTCATCAGGGAACACGGAATCCTTTAAGTTCAAGTCAAGCAGATGAAGCTAACATCTACATTTATCAGCACGTCTGATGCATGAACAACGCATAAGGACTACTACACCGCCTGCCGATACACCAAAATACCTCCTTCTTCTTCAGAAGTATTTTTTTCTGCTGCTCTGTGACTGCTTTCCGTTAACTAAATCAGCTACTCAATACAAACCCGGACGTTACAGACGTGAAAAAGGCAGTTTCTCGTCGGCATCAAAACGTTTCAGGTACGGGTGTTTCATTGAGATGGAATCTCTCGGTGCACAGGTAGAGAGAAACGGAATTTTTCGAGCGCCATCACCTGGCGCTGTTAACTGCGCTTGTGGATAGAAGTATTGTACGCATGCTATGCCAATCAATGCAATGGCAAACTCGGTACATCCTCTACTCGATGACGATAATCACGTGACACTCTCCTAGCGATGTACCGCTATTTCACCTATTTCACTGCGCCTGCGATAGTCGCGTAACCATCGTGCACAGTGGGACTTATGGTCAGCCGTTCGATCCCGGAACTTATTGTCCTGGGCACAGAGTGTCGTCTGCATAGCTCAAGAATAATTTCCGGGGAGCCAACGCCCGAGCCGCTTCGGTCACAGATCTCTTCGCATGCATGCACTATTAACATGCATGCACACCATCTTGGGTGTAATAGGATGATACCCTAACTGATTACTTTTTTGGTGTAAATCGACACCCTAAGATGGAAGTACACCCTCCAGGAGAGGTGCTAATCAACACCATCTGGGGGTATAATTGAATGATACTGATTCCATTTTTGGTGTAAACCAACACCCTCAAACAATGGTCTATAACGTGGTCAGCTTTGTTTCCACAGTGAGTGTATTACGCATATCAGCCAATATAAGTTCATAACATGAAAATTTAATGCACTGCGGACCTATATTGTGCCAATATGGCAATTCCAAACTGGTGCCATATTTGAGCAATATGCGGTCTGATACAGGGATATACGTTTGGATAAGAATATACTCTCTCAAATTTAGTGATAGGTTTGCAACATCACATCAATGGGATAACGAACCAAAAGCTCATTTAGAAAGGCAGTGGCATTTCCTTTCTAAGAGAAAACAGATACTATATACATTGCTTGTCTTGTGAGCGCCTGCAAATTCGAGAGCCCTGCTCGCCTTCGACTCAAAACGAATGGTGAGGCGTCTAAGTATAATTTCATTACATATACAAAAAAAAAAGGTGAAGTGAGGACATGTTTGGAGTATCAACTCACCATCAAGTTGTCGTCTGTGTTTCCTACTGGTCTTGGCATCAGGGGCGTATACTCGACTTTCATATTCCACGAGAATGCTAAACATTTTGCTCAGTTACACCCTTTTCACACCAGTAGCCACAGACACACCCTCAAAATCGGCCTCTGTAACCATTGCATCCATCTAACACCCCCCACAGAAACCTTTCTTTTTTTTTTTTTTTTTTAGGAAGCTTTAAAAGGGGCGTGAAAAACGATTTACACCCAAATTACACCGCATTTGCACTGAAAAGGGTGTTCAGAATTTCAGAGTGTGCACTTGCTCACATACAAAAAAAAAAAAAAAAACGAACAAAGTTTTCATCCAGACAACGTGTCGGGCTGGTAGACATGATGATGGTTTGAGGACCACCATGTTCCGCGTTCCCAGAAACATTCCCAGCACGCAGTGCTGGCCACAGGCACTAATTTGAACTGGCGATATTGCATGCATTCACCTCATGCCAATGCATCGGAGTATTATAACGGAAGCGAATTTAAAGAGGGGAAGTTATAATGCCTCTGGCACTTTCAAGTGTGCTGCATAATCACGTTTGTCTCGTTTCGAATTTGATATGTTAACCGTGGACCCAAATTCTCGCAGCGGCATGATAGGAAGCGGCTCTTGACGCGGACAAGGTCTTCAGGACGAGACGCCGTCAATTATAGCACGTCGAATTTCAGTCTGAGGGGGCCTTGACGGCTACCTGCCTCAGTCGCGTCACCTATAGGTTGAATTGCACCCCGTGTTCACCCTAGAAAGCGCACGAAATGCAGACGGTCTGCCCTCACAGAGTTACGCCGAGAGAACGTTACACTGTATTCTAATAACTTTCTTATTTAGCTTCGTTTGTATACTTGTCAGGCAACATATTCTTAGAAGCGCTTCCTCGTTTCCCTTGTTTTCCCAAGAGAGAGTTCTAGCATACCAGTACCATTCACGGGAAGCAGTGTCAGCTTCATCGATACAGTGCGCAAGCGCGAATGACATCACGCAAGTGGCAGGGCGACCACTCGGAGACAAATTGATGGTGATACGTATACAGCTCATCCCGCTGTTTCTATACCATCACTGCAGCATCACATCTCTCTTGCTTATTCTTCTATGTGGGTTTATGCTATAGGCAAGAAAAATAAATACGACAAAACCCAGCCCTCAAGCACTGAGGGTACTTTAAATAAATAAATAAACACATTCCAAACGACATGAGCAGGACTAGCATACACTCTTCGTGAGTGCCGCATTCTCCATTTTATGTTTTTATATTTTTTTCTACACCAAACCAAACCGAAACGACATGAGCCCGTAAACGCATTGCATACGACACTCATTCGATTCGTCTGTTCAGCATTAGTCCATGAAGGAATATTTGCCTTACCAACCTCACTGCCATAGATACCTGCACTATTCAAGACGACGTCGCCATTGAGTCTCGTTCGCGAATACCGTAGACTATTCTCTGAAGTGCACGGTTTCCTGGGAGCGGTACGCTGAAACTCTCTATTGCTCTTTTTTATGTCAACCATCTTAAAACCACCTACAAGACCAATGTGTCTTTCTTCGTATGTTCTATCACTCATAATGATGTCACGTAGGATGGCAAGTACTCTCGTGGCGACTTCAAGTACAGATACCAGTTTTTTGTTCCTCTTCGAAGGCCCTTGCAATACCCACACACGTAATCTCGAATACCAAAGATAGCAAGAAAAATGAAAACATCGCTACGTCCCACCACGGGATGTGGAGCAAGTACCTTGTACTGACTCTTCAAAAATGCAACGAACAGTGGACGTTTCTCTCTCTGTATCACGAATATTTGCTCCCTCGTCTCCTAGGGCGGTAGCATTCTTTCTTTTAGTCATATACTTAATCAATAAATCCAGTGTTACATGCGATCCCTCTATAAAGTCATGCCTCAGACGGATAACCACATCGAAAAGAAGTACGTTACCTTAACATTCACGTAATGGTTGTGCCAAACATGCACTTAGCGAGTAGTTGAGAGGTAATCTATACGGCGCGAAAAGCTCAAGAACCGTACAGACGCAAAGCTTCGAGAACGTGTTGTTTTACGTGCTACCATGTTTTACAGAGTCACCAACAACTGGAGGTCTTCTCGAACCATCTTGCTGTCTAGCAGGGTATACCAGTGGGCTACGTAACAAAATGCCAGGGCGAAACGTCAAGCGGATAATACATATCAGCATCAAACCCGATCCCAATACAACAACTATATCATCTATGCCGGTTTATTGCGCATATTGCGCCAGCTCTGCTCGAGACCTGGTAGTACTGGTGTTGTGGCGCAATAGAAGCGCACCAATGACGTACAATTCCATTTCCCCTTTGCTTATTTAGTTGGTGACTACGGAACCCACCTTTCGAAACACCAGGATGACCGTTTTCTCGACCGAAACTTCCTCCTACTTCTCAGCTCAGGCTACGGCTCTGAGCTCGTGCTGTTCAGGCTGAAAAAGTGCACCACATGGCATATCACCGTGTAGCGGAACGACGGCTCGAAATTATCAGGGAGCCTTCAGGTGTGACGTCGTCATGTCCATAATATAGTCGTGTGTCATACTGCAGCTGAACTTAATATTGAGCTCCGAGACTAGGTTGCTCAAAGCCTATCTGATTCAGGCGTGACACAGCTGCCAGCTCAAACGGGAAACTCGTGGATGATCTAATATTCGCAAAAATAAACGACGGCAAGATATCTCAACTCTTCATTATGGAGTTTATCTAAACTACTATGAAGGTGAAACTAACGTGACGCAATCGTCACGTTGCAGTTTCACCATGTAGTTTTTTTTGTTTGTTTTTTCACCACTGTCCAATACTGCCTGGTTCCAGCATACCCCAGCGGTGCCCCAGCAATCTCCTAGCATTAACCTGCTCAAAAAGAGGTCTATATAGATTATCACTCGGTGCTATTGTCTCTTTAGCAATTCATAAATAAAGACGACGGGAAGCAATTCTTCTTCGCTGAGATATCATCTCCGATTCGAAGAACTCATTTACCGTGGTGGGCGTGCTAGAGCACGTGCACTCCAGGTATCTACCGATGTGGTATGGGGTGGGCTACGCACCGCTATGTTGCTGGCAGTTAGACAAAATATTTTGTTTATCATTTTGGCGTATATGAACAAAGAACAAAGAATATCTGTGTAAGACAAGCATAGAGCATGGACACGGAGCCACTGACATATCTCTTCCTGAACGTACTTCAATGGAAGCAACTATCAACGTATCGCAGCCCTGACAACTGCCTTACTAAACACACTTGCGTGGGTTTTGAGAATCATAATGCGAAGCATATCATGTGTATGCTATTTCAAACACGCTGATGTGCATGTACATTTGTAAATGAACAAATGAAAACTTATTTGGAAGAAACTGCATTAAATAAAATACTGAGTTAGTCATTTGTATGTGTACGTACTCTTTCGTGTGCCTCCTGTCTATCACATCCCGGTGGGAGCCGCATACATGCGTGCGAACGAGGAACAGGACGCAGGTGAGTCTACGCTTTCGAAAACCTCGTGCTCACAATGTAAACTAATGGGTCGGGTGATCATTTCATGGCAACACGACCTAGCGCTCGGAAACTGCTAAGTCGGCGCCCGCGCTGGATCACGTGACAGTAGCCAAACTCTAAGAAAAAAAAGGAAAATGGGGAGTAATTGCACCTCCTACTCCCCTAGACTGCAATTACTCCCCATTTTAGTCCCCTAACCCCGACATTTGCTCCCCAGGACTGCAAATTATCACTGAACTTCGCGAATGGTCTTCCGAATGCAACAGTGAATTTGATGGCATCAGGCTGATTAACTCAGTCAACTTAGAAATTTTCCACCCACACGGTGTAAGCAACAGATAGTGCTTCTTTCTTCGCAAATTGTGCCCTATGTATGCCGCAAGATTTTATATCACTCTACATATTGCCACGAATCATCTTCAAGAAACTTCCAGGGCAGGCACGAAACGGTACATCTCATCCCGGCGCATGCTGAAGAAGAAGAAAGAAGCCTCCAGACACATCGCCTGCTGCACGTGCTGTTTCTAGACTTTTCGGCGCGGCGCTTAAATGGCTGTGCGCTCAAGACTGGTGCATTTCTTTCTTTGGTCTCAGTTGCGTTCAGAGAGCTATCACTCTTGTGCTTTTGCTACCGAGTAGTTTAATAAACCGTTTGCTGTTTATTCGACGACTCGCCGGCCCATTTCGCTTCGTGACAATATCACGGTTCACGGCTTGATTCAAATTATTTTCATGCACGCATACGAATTACATACCTCGAGCTGCTATAACAGAGCGTGAAATGCAACCTCCACTCTGTGACATTCATTTACGCCCGCGCATTTACTCCTGAAAGGGACTATTTTTTGTGGCCACGTATTTAGTCCCCAAAAGGAGTAGAATTGCGCTTCTTTATTCTTCTTCTTCATCTTCGAGTGCACATTTATCCAGGAATCTAGCGGTTTTAGCCGCTTGGATCACGCTAGCGGCCTCGCGGTTGCTCGTCTTCAGGTTTCGTCGTCTGCTAACCCACGTGAACTTCGCCGTGCGGGCCAACGCGGGCCCTAGCCACCCTTGCAGTGCGGATGTGACGACCGGATGTAGCTGGGCAACCCGCTGCCTAGTTGCGTCGAGGACGGGCGTAAAAAGTACTAGCTGGTGAATATCTGGCGGTCGACGAAAAACGCCACACGAACATTCGAGGTTTTCCAAAACTGGCGAGAACAGGCGGGATCTGGCAAAAAAAGAAAAAGAAAGCCACGAAATGACCACCAAATCCATCTATAATTAGACATTGTGCTCGTCTTTCATTGCTTCTTTTTTTTTTCTTTTTTCCTCGGCGCCTTGTCTTTCCTAGAACTACCTAATAAGCTTCGCTTCAGAGTATCAACACGAAGGTCCAAGGGAGATCAGGAGCGCCATCTTGCTTCCGCAGCACTCCTGTACCATCACCAGTTTAGGATTGCCCCAAATGAATCAAGATACATTATAGGATATTTTAAACATCAATTTTACGGCAGGAGTGTTAAGCTGCAGAACGCTTTCAGGATCTCCGAATTCAGTTGTTTGTAATCAAGTGCCTCTGATGTGGTTTCTGCTAGAGCACTGCACGGGCCCGAATTTACCGGCCCGACCCGGCCCGTGCCCGAAGCCACGAAGTCTTGCCCGACCCTAGCCCGACCCGCAGCTGCATATAGGCAGCTTTATATTGCGATCCCTCCAGTCCCAGGCAGTACACAATATTGGTTCAATATTGGCAGTATCCCGGTTTCATTGGGCCTGAAGAGGCCCAAGCCAGCCAATGAATAGTCAGGAAATGGGGCTTTGTTGACTCTATTGGTGTTACCTTGGCTCAACCGGAAGTATGCAAACCTGAATATCCTGTTAGGAAATGACCGGAATACCATTGTTATTGCAGTTTGACGCCATGTCGCCCATATAATTACATTCTGGGGTTGCTCAATCAACGATGACGCTTCATTGGTGTTACATCGGTTTGCCATCAAACCAAAGTGCCAATGAAGCCAGCTTTCAACCAATGCACCTTCATTGGCACTCCATTTGTAATCCCGGGTGGAGCATGGCTGTACTTTAATATTCCCAAAATGCGTTATGTGAGGGAAAAAACAGAACAGAATTTATAAAATAACTTGTGGTCCCACAAAATGTTGTGGCAACAAACATTTCTTATTTGTACGGTCGATATGCTGCTAATTTTGAAATTATTTGAGTATGACACTTCAAGCCACGCACAAAAATTATCGGTTTTAGGGGCGGCGAAGCAGATAACGACAGTGGAAGCAGCAGTTCAAATAATACAATACACAATTCAAAATACAAATATTACAAATACACAATGAAAAACGCAATTCTTGGTAGGGATGAATACTGCTCTTGTATGTTAAACGCCTTGAATTAATTACAGATTGATTGTAAGTTGCTAGGACGTATGCCTCTCACCGTTGCAGGACAGTTACGCTCCCTTTTACATCAGGTGCGGGTTGTGGATAAAATTTGCTAACTTTGCCAATGATTCTGGCTGTTACCGCGATGTTCCCAATGAAGGCTGCTGAGGGACGCTGGCGTATGTTTTCTATTATGGTTTGTTGTACGGGACTACCCGGATCCTATACCAAGCGGGATCTTACTATCTTACCACCGCGTGCCGCCGATGGCAAAGTTGGAGTATCTACACGAAAACTATGACAAAAGAAATGAAAGAAAAAATAATGATTTGTAATATGGGCATTCATATTTTTCATTGGCTCACCACGGGCTTGCAACATTGGACCAATATTGGAAGCTTCATTGGCGCAATATCGGACCGAGTTGCACGGCCAATATTGGACCAATGCAACTTATATTGGATGTCAATGTTGGAACGATATTCGACCAATGATGTTGCGCTGTTTGGGATAGGTTTAATCATACGGTAGAGACTGACAATACATCATACATAGCTGGAACACGCAAGAGCAGCCTTTGATGCGGTTTGCGTCTAGCAGGGTTACGGAGTGGAGTCACCCATTCCATTGCAATTCCATTCCGAGAAATGGAGATTTGTGCTTCCATTTTATTTCAATTCCTCGGAATAGAAAGGTGTGGCCAATTCCCACTCCTGGAATGGATCGATCGGCAGCCCCATGTTATTCCATTAATTCCGACAATAGAAGGGGGGGGGGGATAGAAAAGAAAGAACAATAGGTAACTGTACTGGTTAGCCTAGTAGTGTTAGAGAGGGTTGGCATTCAGCACGGAAAAGGCGCAGAGACAAGGTGCGTAGAGGCTCCTAACGTCACAAGAACATCGATACACTACTAAATGTGATTGTAATACTGTACGAAGACCCAGCGAAGCCGAACGACAAACGTCTTTATTCGGCTGACGCCGGACGTTGACCAACTAACTATCGCCAGTGGTTAGCGTGCTGGCCATGTCACGTCGAGACTGGGAGGTACCCGGGTTCGAATCCCGGTGCCGGCTGTGCTGTCTGGGGTTTTTCCTGGGTTTTCCTCAGACGCTTTCAGACATATGTCGGCACAGTTCCCTTAGAAGTCGGCCCAGGACGCACATTCTCCCAGGGCGTGAGTCGTGACGTTGCCCACATACGTGAGGCCGACAACGGCAAGCCCTATCACCACCACCACCACCACCACCATCGCCAGTCGAACAGCTGGGACACGTAGCGCGCGTCTCATCTTCGTCAGTCTACTACACTCCTCCTCGGATGATGTGACGTACCAGGGTGGACGTTTGCGCACCCTTGAACTCCTTGAAAACTTGACTGGTGAATTGTGGCCCATTGTCGGTCACCAGTTGCTCGGGAAGGCCATGGCGAATGAAGATGTCGTGCAACGTCGCGTCGCTGAGTACACATGTTGGCGATATGTCCCCGCTTCCCACATTCGTGGCATCGTTCATTCCCAAAACACAATTACTTTGGTCATAGTTGTGATTTCCGCAGCGAAAACACTTGTTTCCAGGTTTTGTCTTCTGCGAAACGGAATTTTTTCTGACCACCGCCGTGTCCAAGTCATGAGATCCAGCTTCAGCAGCAAATGAGCTTTCGCCAAGCCGTAGAGAAATTTCTATGGTCAGGTTTTTCTCTAGCACTAGCTTCGCTCGAATGCGCTGATCCCTAAGACCAACGATGAAGGCGGTAAGTAACGAGCTGGCACGTAGGTCAGATTCTGTCTCGTACTCGCAAGTCGCCACAATGCTGCGCAGACGATTGGGGAAGTCTTTCACGGATTCGCTTTCTTCCTCTCGAGTGGAAAAGAGTTTCGCTCTTTCGAATTCTTCGAATCTTTTCGGGGCAAAGTGCTCATCTAGCGCCGAAATCAAATCTTCAAATGAAACCTCTGTAATGACTCTTGGTTGTACCAAGTGGTACAATCGCTTAAAAACCGCCACATCCAAAGAGGCAATGAGTCAGCTGCGCTTGTTGCTTTCAGTGGTATGACCCCTGCAACTTGCAAGGCAGCTGTGAAGCGAATGCAATAAAACTTCCACTCACCCTTCTCTGGATCGAAGATCCCCGGGTCTTTCGAAGCGAAGAACAGCGGCACCTTGCGAAGACTGCTGGTCGCCCGCAGCTGAGCCAGGGCGTTCCGCTGCTGAGCCTGTAGACATGCCCTCGGCTGAAGATAATCGCTCGTCGCCAATTGTAACACTGTACGAAGACCGAGGGGAGTCAAACAACAAACGTCTTTATTCGGTGGCGCCGGTGGCGTCTACTACAATGATGATAAGCATTTTAAAAATTCGGACATGTGAGCAACCTTGCTGATCAGGGATATCGTGTCTTCCGGTTCACAAACACGAGGCGCTGGAAAGGGGTACCTGATAAGCGATAACCAACCCAAGCAGCACAATGTACTGAAAGTCAAGTGCAATAGGGGTGGACGGTATGTGTCTTATCGATGTTCCTAAGTTTCACGAGTCTGTTCAAGGCCATTCATCTACCCGTCCACCCCTATTGCACCCGACTTTCAGTACATTTTGCAGCTTGGGAACTTTGCTCTGCTGTCATAATATGCGAAGCTGTGGAAAATACTCGTTCTACGTCTGCTGAAGCTGCGCGGAGACCTTCACTGTATTATTAGTTTCGAGATCAAGGAGAAAGGAAACACCGTTTATACAAGCCGAATATTCAACAATATTATTTCGCACTTTACCGTGGAAAGCGCGTGATGGCAGAAACCCGTGGGTTGAAATCAAAACTACCACCAGAGCACCCACACCACTCCATTCCAATTCCATGCCAGGCTCTGATAAATCTGAAATGATTCCGGAACCATTCCAACTCCGGAATGGTGGTTTGTAGCTTTCGACATTGGCGTACAGTCTCGCGCGTCCATCTGCGGTGCACGCCGCGGCGAGGGCGTAATCCGCCTCAACAAGGCTCCGGTCTCAGAACAATTACTTTCCCTCACGACGCCCAGGAATTCAGTTGCTCTGCTTTCAAAACGAATGTTGAGGATTAAATAATGTGAAAGAATGGCCCACAAAAGCTCGACTCGACCCGAGCCCGGCCCTAGCCCGTAGTCAAAATGACTTTGAGGCCCGAATTCGGCTCGCGGGCCAGCACGGCTCTTTGCAGTGCTCTAGTTTTCGCACCAGGCTTGAAAAACGCCGCCTGGATTGTAGTGCTCCCAATCGTGCTCTTAATGGACGAAGTCGGCTTCTTCATTCCATGCTGCAATCCAGACGCGCAGGGATCACGTGGTCATTCACGTGGATCAGTCACTAAAATTCTGATACCGTTTTTGTTTGTTTGTTTTTTGTTTTTTTTTAATACCGCTGATATCACACGCAACAGACTGGTTTCACGGCTAAACGAAATATTGATGACCCATGTGAAAAGACGTGCCCTTATCATGGGCGCAGCATTGTTGAGTTTCTAACGCTTATTATACGACTAGACTTGCTAGGTCTATAAAACATTGTCGCGTTACTCTCAAACAACCAGTCTCCGTGCGCTCCTTATAGCCTCGTTCCCAGCGACGACACAACAGGGGTGGACTGCTAAAATCGCATTCCCATTTGGTACGAATACTGGTGGCCGCCGTCCTTAATGAGTATGATTGACGATAACGTAGCATTCCATATAACTAGTCATCCGGTAGACATCTGAGTAGCGTATCAATGCTGGAAAGATCAAGGAAAATAAGATTGCTTGCTTCCGCATGCGATATGCACAGTTGTCCACGTGAGGAGTGCTGGCGATGCGATATCTTTTCTAGAGCGGTACACGAGCGGAGAAAATGAACGGACAAGAAATTAACACGAACGAACACGAAAATGAGCGAACACACACAGGAAAATTAAAGAACACGCACGGCGAGCAGGGTACACTCTTCAGTTAAAACAGAAAAAATCGAGTACCGCGCTGTGATAAAATTCTTGACAAAAGAGGGACTTTCGCCTAAAGAAATTATAGCGCGACTGGACAACGTGTACAGGGAAGCCTCTCCGTCGTATACAATGGTAAAAGACTGGGCTAAGCAGTTTCGACTGGGGCGAGAGTCCATTGAAGATGATCCACGCGATGGTCGTCCAGTGGAAGTGGTGACACACGAAAATTTGTCTCTTGTCGAGGAGGATGTGCTGAGCGACAGGCGTCTGAAGGTGAAGGAAATCTCAGAAAGGCTGGGGCTTTCCCAAACAACCGTTTTTCGAATCATCGGCGAGGGCCTTCACATGAAAAAGGTCCGTGCGAGATTGGTGCCACGACTTCTCTCGCCAGTTCAAAAGCAACAGCGCGTCGTCTGTGCCAAAGAGTTTTTGGAGCTCTGTCAAGAGAACGAAGAAGAAATATTGAAGTCAATTGTCACAGGGGATGAGACTACGGTGCTCTACTATGATCCCTTTTCGAAAAAGGAGTCGATGGAATGGCGCAAACCAGGAGAAGCACCCCCAAGAAAAACCAAGGTCACACAATCCACAAAGAAGATCATGGAAACAATATTTTGGGATTGTCACGGGATCCTCCTCATCAACTTCAAAGAGAGGAACACCACAGTGAATGCGACTTATTATGCGTCACTCCTGCACCGACTGCGAGACGCCATCAAGGAAAAGAGGCACGGCAGGTTGAGTCAAGGTGTCCGGTTGCTCCAGGACAGTGCCCCTGTCCACCGGCTTCTGTTGCCAAGGCTGCACTGAAGGAGCGCGGCTTCGAAGAAATCCACCACCCACCCTACAGTCCAGACTTGGCACCGAGTGACTACTTCCTGTTTTCAAACTTGAAGAGGGATCTCAGAGGGCGGAGATTTCAAAACGATAGTGAGGTGCAAGAGGCAGTTTTCCAGCATTTTGCGGACAAAACTTCTGACTATTTTTTCATGGGTATAAGAATGCTGGTTGAAAGGTGTCAAAAGTGCATCGAAGTTATGGGTGAATATGCCGAAAAGTGATACACTTGTTTCGTCTCTATGAATATTAAAAGTTGGTCGGGCCGGAAACTTATGGAACCACCCTCGTAGCACCACCTCGTAGTTCGTCTTTCCGCGTTTTCGTCTTTCCACACATAGAATACCGCCTACTCCGACGCATCCTCGGAAGAAATGGTTTGAGCGACTCAAAATCAGCAAACCTGTTACAACAGCAATGCTCGTGTGTGTCTGGCAGAGCTCTTAGAGCGGTACTGCCTACATATCTGATGAATGTTCCTTCTTTTTTTCTGAAGCACACTTCTGTGCAACTCACGTCAGGAAGGGAAGCAAAACTTGTCTAGACAAAACAGAACAAGTTTGTTTCAAACTTGAATATCCATTATGTGTAACAACACCAACAACAATAAATGAAGAGGTGATGATGACTTGGGATGTTTCCCCGTGGTAGCCACAGGACACTACCCCACTTCACAGTGGTTAATATGAGAGGATGAATTATGGTGAGATTGAAGCGACGACAGGTCGGAGTTCTGTTTAGAGCTCTTCGAGGAGTCCAGTGGCCTGCAGGAAAGCAAAAAGGGAGCGAAGAGCCCGGCACTGATGCGCAGGAGAGCTCCATGGGCCAAATACTTTGGACAGGCTGAATGGTCTATGGTCGAGGAGTTCAAGTTGGCGTCGAAGTACCCGGCGTTCACACGTGTACCGCTCACAGTCCTCGATGATATGGGGGATCGTAGCTGGGGTGCGGCAAGCTAGGCACAGCGCCGTGTTACTGTAACCCAGTTTAACACGGAACACAGGGCTGAAGGCGACGTTGAGTCGTAGACGCCGCAGGAGTGTCGTAAAGCTGCGAGGGAAGCCACCTGGCATCCTAAATGATAAAGACGGGTCCACTGCATGGAGGAGCGACCATTGAGTGATGTCATGCAGCCATTGCTGGCGGGCCAAGGGTGACACCAACGCAGACAAGCAGGAGCGCCTATCCCCGTTGGAGAGGATAATGGGCACGGCTCTGGAGATACGGTGGGCCGCAGCAGCCGCCAAATCTGCCTCTTCGTTGCCCTAAATGCCGGTGTGGCCGGGGATCCACTGTAGGGTCACCCGATGTCCCTGTTCGCCGAGAACCTTGAGTGCCGTCAGGATACCAACGACCACCGGGGCCAACGAGCCGCGGATGCCCATAGTTCCTACACATTGCAGGGCTGATTTTGAGTCAGTGTATATCACCCAGGAACGGGGAGGGTATTTGGAGACAGACATTATGTGTAAGAAAGCGCAAGAGATAGCGTGAAAACGTATACCAAGTCAGTTTTGTAACTCTGCATTTGAATCAGCTCGTCAAATCACTTGGGAAAGAACGCAGAAAGAATGCAACGTTTCGTTAAGGTTTCCCAAAAACATGCGCACCAGTGACACACGGATGTCGCAACATTACCGTGTAACTTGTAAACTACATTCGTACACGCGCTACACACTTAGAAGATGTTAGCTCTAAGAGAACTGCAGCACAGATATCGTGTGCTTGCATGTATCTCACATTCCTGCAGCGCAAGACACTCGCTGCTTGCTATTTCGGCCTCGCATCCGGTATACGTGAAATTCACCTTCACGAAATGTGGTTGATCAAACACGCCGGAACCTCGCAAATAATACGCGACAACTATAGCCTTCTCTTTGGACAACCCGGTTACGCCTGCCAGAAGTATATGAGCAGCGTTTAATAAACCTGCGCCTTCAACGCATCGAGAATCAACATTGCTGTTCAGAAATCTCACAAATCGAAACTAAGCGACAACCTGGATACATCCGCCATGTTGGAGCTTAGATGCGCCACCTACAGGTCATGAGAAACGCGAATAGCCAAAAAAAAAAAAAAGATCGATGTCGAATAGAGGATGAAGGGTGGAGATGCGTAGACGGTGCATGAGATCGTCGGGGAGAGCAAAGTGTTAGAGGGGTCGATGAGCAGGGCCCGCCTTCTGCAGAAAGATAATAAGGTTTCTTGTTTTAGTGGAACGTTCCGCAGATGAACCACCGGGGTAGAGGATGTCGCTCGGCAGTCTCGCAGGATGTGCTTGATTGTTTCAGGTTGTTGACAGTGACACAGCAGGCGTCACCCCTAGAGCCGATCTTGAATAGTTGAGAGTTGGTGAACGCAGATCCAGTGAGGAGCCTATGGAGCATGGTCTGTATGCCATAACTTCGAACTGCTGCTTTGCTATTCGCTCAGCCAATGGGCGACGTGGCGACTTACCCGCAGGCCGATGTCATGCGTAACGTTGCATGAGAGTGATGTGCATGTTTCGTTCTCTGCTGTTACGGCACGTTTCGACAAATTCCTCGAAGACGACTTCGTTATTCTGAGTGAAACTTTGACGGTTGTACATGTACAGTACTCGTGAAGATAGTTTTGGTTCAGTTTCTGAATCGCCCTGCTGTACGATACCGTCCCTTTAAAGTACACCGAAAAAAGCGACCGTGCGCAGCGGTGGTGGAGAGCAGTACCAGCCTGTGATCTGCCTGTGACCTCACGCTGACGCTACAGAGTCCACGCTCGCTTATTGGTTCAGAGAAATGTTGTCTGCTACACATCTGTCGTCTGCTACTCCGCTGTTCGGTGCTCTGACAAAGCATTGTTCCTGGCTCGTTTATGATTCGGCCGCGCCTTCTATCCCCAATTCTCAGGGGGAACTGGCAAAACTTGTTTACGGCGGCAAAGGGATAAGCACACACTTTCATCAGGCGTCTTAATCTGAAAGTTTTTTTGGATGGCCCTCTGTACTCCTTTAACGTCGAAAATGTGGAAATCACTTGGATATCGGTACAAATATTATCCATATCGCACAGTAGCCTTGAAACACCAAGTGTAAGGAGAATGCCATGTGGGTGAAGGCAGGTCCAGTCAAAACCTGAGGACCTACATTGTGGCGTCAAATTCTGCTAGCGACATTGGCGCTCTCCTGCGGACGGTGTAATGTGAGTAAACCCGATAATTGCATTTTACATTTATCCGGAATAACTTGAGATCAAGCGTCGCAACCCCTTTAACGAACGGCGCCGTCGGTGGGTGAACGACTCCTTTCAGTAAGAGCCACTTGGGTTTGGGTGTATGGATATTGTTAAAGGGAAACTAAAGTGCAAAAAATTATCCTCGAGGAATGGAAGATACCGTTACTTTGACAACTGTACAAAAGGGATTTATGAGCGAACGAAACCGCAGCTTACGCTTCTCCTGTTCCTCTCCTCCTCAAAGAAGGCCGGCACTGCAGAGCTGCCTCTCATTGCACGGTCTCCGCAAGCGATATGCCCAAACATAGCGGGAGATCGTTTTGTCATGAACGACGAAACCGATTAATCCTGTTCCTTTTGTATCATTTGTATTATTTTTCGGAAACTTTTGTACTTTAGTGCCCCTTCAAAATGTTTGCGAAAATGTTTATTCACTCCTGCAAGCGCTATCGCGGGAATTGGACAACAACTGCTGCAGGAAAATTGGAACAGCAGACGAATCTTGCGGGACATCTTCAGTTATCACGTCGTGACCGTGCGTTTCTAAATGCGTTCGCTCATGATCACAGCACTTGTCTCGCGACGTAAAGCCTCGAATTATTTATTTATTTATCTAAATGCGTAGTTTCTAGTAAAGTGTGGTACAGACCTTGGCGCGTTACTCTCAAACCACAAGTCTCCGTGCGCTCCTTAGCCTCGTTCCCAGCGACGACACAACAGGGGCCGACCGCCAAAATCGCCTGGTGGCCGCCGTCCTTAATCAGTATGACTGACGATAACGTAACATTATCATCCGGTAAACATCTGAGTAGCGTATCAACGTTCGAAAGATCAAGGAGAAAGAAGATTCCTTGCTTCCGCGTGGGATATGCACAGTTGTTCACGTGAGGAGTGCTGGCCGATGCGATATCTTTTCTACGCCGATTCCCGAGTGGGAGAATATGAACGGCCACGACACGAACGGACACGAAAATGAACGAAAACACACACGAGAAAATGGAGGAACTCTGCAAACGGCAGTCCACACGTGCGCAGTTCCTGTGACTACCACGGGGTGGCAGCACTAATGGCGGAGCCCTACGGCGCCCATTCCTTGAATCGCGTTTTTTTTGTATACCGCGGAACAACGATTCCCTTCCGATTTTTCACATACGCGTCTTATCCTAGGGGCCCTCCAACGAACCACGCTCGGCGCGCGTCAAAACAAATCCTCGTGGATAGCACAAAGGACCAAAACCGGTCCAGAGTGGGGCCAACAAGGTCGCGCCATTCATGCGGTCTCCCCACTCGTCCCCATAGTGCGCCATCTAGTGAAGACGGAGATAATACTCTCCGGCGCCTCAAGGTCATACGCATGCGCATAGGCCATTGTGAAAAAGGTCCTACACGATTCGTCTTCTACACCTTCTGGAAATATTATTTTACCTTGCGCCGTCCAGAAGACACACAAAGTAGATGAAGGGTGGTATCTTCTATGAGAGTAAAGGTATGGCATCCTTGCTTGTGTTGAGGAACATGCTGAAATTGTCACGCTGTCGTATCGAGTTCTTAGTCGCGTTTACATGAACTCGACAGGAGCGGGTCGAGCTGGTTTATCGAAGCAAATCCTCTCCCATGAGGCCATGTCAACCAATCTTCCAAGGAGGATTGATGTGAGGAGGTGCGGTAAGTCAACTCGACCCGTTTGTGGCGGGTTCATGTAACCGCAGCTCTTGACACGGAGCTGCGTATGTTATCAGTATCGCTTTCTGCGCGCGTGACAAGTGCCGCCCACCAGGAATGAAGCATTCCCAGTTGTGAGAGTTGGTCTGCCTGCTCGTCAGAGATTCGAATACAGACTGGTAGTACCCCCACTGAAGGATTTCAAAGGCACAACAGCGATATCGTCACGTAGATCAATCAGATCAACCAGAAAGACGACCAGCACGAGTAGCTCATCCAAATGCCCTATTAGCCGTCTTGGCTTCGACGCACATCAGCAGTATCGCTCTGGAAAAGCGCCCGAGACCTGCTAGCCGCGGTTACATGAACTCCAGAGAAACGTGTCGACTTGAGTTATCGCACCTTCTCACATCAGTCCTCCCTTAAAAGATTAGTCGACACGGCCTGATGGGAGAGGATTGGCTACGATAAATTAACTCGACCGGCTTTTGTCGAGTTCGTGTAAACGCGGCTACTATGATATTCTGAACAACACCGAAGAATTACCTAGGCAAGTGGTGTGCAGCGTAAACAATCCTGCTGTCAACGATTAGACAGCTCACCAAAGTGCTTCGAGTGATTATCAGCTCGGCAAGTTTATAAGATCTTCCGTCTTCAATGCCACGTTTGAGGATCAAGCATTCTATCACTCCCTTCAATACATCAGCATGTGGTAATATTCAGACAAGTAGAATCGCCGACGCCCCGGAGCTGTTTACTGTGCGGGACCAGCGCGCCGGTGACTCAAAACCACTCAAAAAGGTGACCAGACTCAAAAGTGACTTCGTGTCGTCCAGTTGTGTACTTCCTGTCCGTGACTTCTTCCCTCAGACTCAAGGAAATGTTACCACTCTCTATTGTTTCCTCAGTGTTATAACTGACAGGGTGAAATGAAAGTAACTGAAAGTGTAGTCCTATCAATCAGTTTTTTTTTAAAGGGACGGTTGCATACGGAAAGCTATCTATGAAACCGATACCACTATGTTCGGCGTCGGCGGATAATCTACGCGGCTAATTTTTTCCTCCGAAAAGTGCTTAGATATTATATAATTAGAAAGATCACCGCTGCTTCCGCAGCCGCAGAGGCTCCGGTGACGTCACTCCCTAAGCGGAGAGTGGGAGCGCGACGCTCAGAGGAGGAGAGGCGCCGTCCAGACGCTCCGTAACTCTATGAGACGCCCGCACAGCCGCGGCATTCCTTTTCTCAAGGTGGCGCCCTAATTGGTTTTTACACAGTGACGTTTTCTCTCTTTCCAGAGACGAATTCCAGAGGGAATTCCTGAATACATTCAACATCCGGCGTCTGCTCGTGTCATGTATTCCGTCTCCGTCGAATAACAAACAGACAAACTACACCACCCTTTCGCGGGGGATTTTCGATACTGTGGTCAGTTGTCCAGGAGGAATAAAATGTCACTATAGTTTTGAAATCGACTGGAACGGATGCGAACGTCCCTTTAAGTAAGGTCTGTAGTTCGTGGGTCACTAGGGGGCAGTCCGCAACGGGTAACGCTAAAGTCCCTGCATTATTAATTATTTATCGACCGTGTATCGCCTGGTATGGAAGGGGATCCATTATTGGGGGAGGAGGTGACACAATGAGCTCCCACACCAGGTGATGCATACCTTAGCGACACCACTGTCTGTAGTATTCCATAGATGCGGAGTGAAGACATGTCTGTGTGAGCATGTATATGTGCATAGTTCATCCCAAAACCAAAACTATTTCAGCCTTCAGACTGTGAAAGGGGCTGCCACCTCTTCTTGGCTGGCATGAGGTTGTGGTTGCTTCTGTGACTATGCACTGGCCCGGCACATAGTGCTGGCTACTGACATTAACATGGAACGACTCAGTAATGTTGAAGAATGGTCTTGTGAATGCAGAGAGGAACCTTGAGCTAGTAATTGATAACAAGTGGGCCAAATTTCTTATCTAAATTACCTAGTGAAAAACAAAGACAGTGCAATGGAAGCTTTCTGAACATTCACACAAGGTGATCTGTTAGGACATATTGTCTCATTTTCACCGGGCTTGCAAGATCTCATGCATCATACACTTTCCAATGTAAAGTATGTACGAAACCTTGTGATTTTTATGCCTATGGGTAGGCATCTGAAGTTGTGCTCACTTTGTTTTATGCTCGCTCTTGTGCCATTTTCGGTCTTACATGTGCTGCTTCGGAACTATAAAACTATTCTGTTTCAAAGAAACTTTGATTCAATTCAAAATTTGAATATCGTATTAAATGTTTGATTTAGAATTACTTACTGTAGTATTCAACGAATACAAACTTTTGCACAGACCTAGAGAAAAACTTTTAGTTGGAAATGAGAACTTGTGGCTGCTCGCAACGATGGTGGCATGTCACACGGACCTGATTATGTCGCGTGAGGAGATCGGGTAAGGTCTCCAAGGTGACGTCACACTACCAGTGGTATGCTTTCTTCTGGAGTTTTTGTAAATTTAATTTTGCAGTGACACGACATCATAGAGTGCATGGAGGCCCCCGATAGACAGCTTGATGAACAAAAAAGGCTCCAAGCAATACGTGTCACTTCCTTTTCAAGGTCACTTCCTGAGTGTCAAGTGCCTGCCAATGCTAAGTGTCATTTCCTCAGTGTCACTTCTGGTAAGTGTCAAGTGTCTGCTAATGCTAAGTGTCGCTTTCAAGTCCAATTTCTTTTAAAGCTGTATTTGCCCTTTATTTGTACAGGCTAAATAAAGTTACCATAGCAGTGACAGTAACCGTAGACACAATGGACTTTTCCTAAAACAATGGAGGAACAATGTCATGAAATAAAAGATGAAACATTTGCATCAAAAGTCTCGGAAGGCATAGTACCAATGTTATCGTTAAAATCCTACACTCTAATGCCCATATGGTCATCTTAGCAGCAACACACTATCGTTGACCTTATAAGCTTACATAGCCAAATATCAAATGCACAAAGTATTGCGAGTGCTCCCTTATTACAGTATAATTTTAAACTGTTATACATCCCCAGAACAAAAGAAAAATGTTGCAGAGGAAATATGTAGTGTGCATCATAAAACATGATAAATGTATCAATTTTTTTTTTGTATTCTCTGTAGAATTGCTACAAGATATTCCACAGGTTTGACTAGGCGAGTCATCTGTTCTAGGAAGATTGCCCATCGCATGCATACATACGCTTTGATACTGCCTATAAAACCACAGTGGCTATTCAGAAACACATACATAAAATTGCACCATAAAGAAAGAAAACACAGTGTATGACAGAGGCTAAAATAAATACAAAGGTAGACATCATGGGAGGGCTGTCAATCACATGGATGCAAAACACAAAATGAGAGGCCACCAAATGAAAAGTACTAACATGTGTTTCGAAGTTATGTACAAAATAATCAGCTTAAATGCTCCAGGAGCTGGGATATGCAAATGGACGGACGTCTTTGGTGCTCTGGCAGATACCAAGCACCGAATGATTGTGCGGGCCGCTCAGGTGAACAAAAAGAAAACAAAGATGGCAATCTCTGATTAAATATTCAAACACAACATAAAAACAGAGGACATTTGCCAAATGCAATAAGATAATTCTATCACTCAATGCAGCTCATAACAAGTGCTCGTAAAAACTGCAGGGTCTCTCACTCTCATCAACAAGTACAGCACTGGTGCTTTGCTTGTCTGCGTCCCTCACTCTCTAGAACATTGCAAGGAGACTTCCGCTTTGTTGGATTTGTACAAAGCAAATCCCAGAAATATTTGCCAGCAATATGTTTATCGTTTGAATTTATTTCTACAGTTGCTTCCAAGGCTCATCCCCACTGAGTACTTGCTGCCACTAGCCATAGTTGCCAACACGTAAAATCATCACAATAAAGCAATGTCTGTGATGTAGTAACAACACATCTGCTCCTGTCATAGCCAACAGAGACCAAACTCATGCAGCTGATGATATCTTTTCCTGTCATGTACTATGCAATGCATGGAGAAAACACTGTTTAAGCTCTAATTGTGCTTACTTCATGTTCAGACGATCAAATCCAAAAAGGCGAAACTCTAGTCACAAGGCAAACTCACCTGTGTTGTGCACACTATAACCTAGGTTGCCTAATAATAAAGGTTTCTTAATGTACATACAAAGAGATGATGTCACAATCATTGGAGGTATTTTTGTTTCAACAAAGACTGGCACCTGACTGGTAGCAAGCCTAGTTTGACAGGTATAGTGTGAGGCTTGTGCACCTGGTTAGATCCCTGAGATTCCTTTTTTTTCTCTCTTTTGCACTTTAGAACAGGGCAAACCATGTCAAAAAAATGAAGTGAGTGAAAGCGTATTACTAATGCAGGAAAGTCATGTACATTTTTCAGACATATCTGTGAATAAACGCAAGTAATGATAAAATATGCACTCCTGAACCTTTTATGTGATAATAAAAGCATTATAAAAACAACTATTTATATCTTAACTCGCAATAGCACCAATATAATTCAGTTCACTGTTATGTGCAACAAATACATGAACCTTACTGCACCACGTTTGATATTGCAACGTAACGTATCATGTTCTGTTTTATGATGTTTCACATTCTAATGGGAAAAAAAAAAAGGAATTGTCCTGCATCACTGAAGCAAACAAATTTCCTGAACCAAAACGTGAATGCTGAATAGGATTTTGTGGAGCAGTTAACCCTCAGAATTCCTGGAGAAGGACTATGCATATCCTATTCAATTGCTTATAAATAAAAATGTATGTAGCTGCAAAACTCATTAGTCATGCATGAGATAATAGTTTCCATTCACTGAATTTCTCACTGAAGAATCTTGTTTTGCAACCTGAGGCAACATACAAATTGCAACCAGCTAACATGTATGTGTTATGCAGAATCGACAGTAACTAAATGTTTTATTGGTGTTTTGTACTTCTTAAATTTTTTCAAGTTTTAACTTTCTCCTGTCTTAAATGACCTGAAAAGCTTTTACCTGCCTTAACCAGTACACTGAGAATGAGCAACAGGATTTGATGAAGGCACTGCTTGGAAAACAGGTGGACAGAAATGCTCAAAAGCTACTCTGGTCCATACAATGTGACATTACACAAAATGAGATCAAGCAAGCAGGGATATCAACTGCCAATATTTAAACCTCTAAAATAAGGGCATGTTACAGTGCAAAACAGAACTTGGAAACAACGCAAAAATGAAAAAAATAGAAAAAAGAGGAAACTGTTCTCGAAATGTTACCACGATATGCCAATACCGATTTACGTAGACCATTTTGATAAAGGTGGTATGTGCAACGCTGAGTGTGGCATGCTTCACTTGCCCCAGAAGACAAAAAACTGTACAATGCCTCGATACCAATGTTACCGCAGTGCCATGTTTTATCGGTTTTTTTTCATGCACGGAATGAACTTAGTATGCTCGGTTTAAAATGTAGTTTAGCTCCAAAATGGATAGAAAAATGAAAACACCTGCATGTTAACAAAATGAATAGTATATCTTCGCTAGGCTGTTATGCTGGTAGCAACATTTCTAGCCGGCAAAAGTACAGTTTTTGTGGAATCTCGTCACAGCTATTTTTCCGCCAAACGCCAAGACCTGCCTGCCGGACAACAGAACCTTAGCAGCAAGGTTTTTTGTGGTATGATGTGAACACAGACACAGCATGACAGACACAAGCATCGTCAACTTCTGAGCATGAAAAGATTAACACAAGGAGGCATAGAACAGATGGTAGAAAACAGAAACAACTTGCATCAACCTGTCAGGTGCTCGTCGCCCTATGTTTCACGAGATCAGTCTCTGTTTTTGAACGTCCTTGTGACAGTTCTGTCCTCGCACTTTTCCCTATTTCGATCTTGGTAAAGATCTACGAAAGTCGGCTCCGATGTGTCTGAGCAAAGAGAACGCCTTGGTACGTAATTCCGTTGATGTCCATCGTCACCACCATCGAGCTGTCCACCTGTGTCCGGCCATCACCTGAAGGATGAAAATGCTCAAACTTAGAATCGAGCCATATATGTTTCAACTAATAAGCCACGAATGAGATTTTGTGGAGCACTTGTAGATGTTCTGCTTCAGTGGTCATAACAGAATAGTGCACTGCTTATGAAATACGAACTATTACCATCAGGCAGAGCAGTATTCAGTGTGTGTGTGTGTGTGTGTGAGTGAGTGAGACTGTGTGCACGCACATGCGCACATCTCTGTCTGAGTGCATATGTTACTTGGTTCATATAATGACAAGTTTCTGTCTGATTTATTTTGGTTTGTATTTGCACCTTGGAACAAGAACTGTTCATTGCTATAAGATAAGTCATTTAAAGAGATTGAAACATTCAAATATTTCATTTTTCTAAAGAACAAGCTTTCGGACGGAGTCCATCCTTCATCAGATGTGAGGACTCCATCCGAAAGCTTGTTCTTTAGAAAAATAAATTATTTGAATGTTTCAATGTCCTTAAATACTCATCTTATTCACTCGCTAATGCTAGACCTTTTCCCACTTTTGACTGTTAGTGTTCATTGCTATCTAACGTGCTTTGCAAAAAGTTCCTAGAAGTTCACCCATGATTTGTGCTTGAGGAGCTCACAACAGGCAGCAACGGGCAGGAAGATGTGAAAGATTGCAACTAACTTGCAGGCGAAATTGTGGTAACAAATCTGACGTATTAATACAAGCCAGGAAACTATCAAGCGGTAATTCATTGTGCTGCATTCTGAGTGTCTTTCAGCACAGTGGTTCACAACTGGGCTTTTGCAGTGCTTGTCCTTCAGGTGCATTTGGTTAACATGTTAACATGTTAATATGTTAAAGTTAATATGTTATTGGCATATAGTGTAAGGAGTAGTTTTTCTTTTGTTTTATCCCTGTTGACAAAGGTCATGGTTTGCATCAGATGGCATGTGTTGTATTATTCTGACATCTCAAAGCTGAACGTCAAGCCTTTCACAGTTTCTAAATTTTTTTGCAGCGCAGTTAGAGTGCAGAGGATATGCATCATTCCAGAGTGCCTGATTAATCTTCAAAGAAAAAGATGCAGTAGGTAGAAGAATATAAAAGGCTTAAACTGAAACGAATGAAACAAGGTGCTTCCATTGCTAAGTCCATATCGGGTCGTATGTAGCATTCTTATGTACGAAGTGGTATGATGTCAAAACTGACCTTCGTGAGTATGAGGTGCGGCGAAACCCTTGTAAGCTGGACAGAAATGTTCAATGTAAGGCAATTTCATTGAAAATGTGTCGCTGTCTTGAACAGTCGTGAAACTTTTTTATAGGGGGTCCATGTTTACGCAGAAAAATGTGGTAAGGAAATACTAGTGAATTGCGAACGACCTCGTGTAAAATGCTACACTTATAGTATTCTCACCACAGTAGATAGTAGTTACATGTTACCTCATGTGCATCTAATATGAAATAATACTATTCAGGGGTGTCAAATAAGACTTCCTGGTTGTGACGAGGGCCTGTCACAGGGGATTCACTGTTGTCACTGATGCCCACATGCATATTTTTGTTGCCATGGTATATGACAGCACATGAGAGAAAGTACTAACCATAGTCATAACTCTTTTCATTAAAATAAGGCCCTGCCTCCCTAAGGCTACTCACTTGAAGCAAGCAAAAATCCTCTATCAAATGGTTTATCGATGTACATACATAAATTACAGGAATTAGTGCTGTAAGCGATGTGGAGCCTTCAGTGTCCAGAGTGTGCGTGTGTGGTATAGTGTAGCAGGACTTCATGGTGGACCACTTGCCTCTGCTTATGACCTTGATGTGTGTGGTGGGCATCTGAGCGGTGTGTGCCAGTAGCCTTTCTTCATCGACCGAAAGGAATCGCTTGGGAGGGGGTCCATTAGTGAGAGGGTCTTCAAGAAGTCTCCTGCTGTCCAGGGGTTTGTGGTCTCCACGTGGGACCTCCAGGTTGAGGGCCTCTTGCTGCTGTGGGACCCCAAGTGCCATAGATGCTATGCTGTTGTCCTCTTCACCTGCATTATGTTGTATACGGTGTCAGATAAGCATAAGCTATTCCTTAATTACTTAATGTGTTTTATGTGCATGTGCAGAAGCAGGGGCGTCGAAAGGCCATCACTACACGGGGGAGAGGAGGTGAAGTTTGAAAAAATTAGTGCATTAAGATATTTTCCTCGACAAAGGGTATAAAGAATTCTAAACTCAGTGCTGAATGGCTCTAATTATGTTGAACAGCTTCCGATTATTTTTGCCACCCTCTATGCAATTAAAAAAGATGAATGTTTCTAAAGCATGGAATATCTTGTGTGTACGTAGGTGTATTGACAGTTACAGTGCATATGTTTATGCAAAGCAACAATATGCAATAAATATGAATCATTATGAATGATTGCAATATGAATGAATGCAATATGAATCATTACATAAACTTATGGCTGACCTCATTAATGTCGCAAAATGGTGCAATAATAATAAATTAACTATTAACAACTATAAAACGGAATTCATCAGTTTCCATGGTGCCCAAAAGAAAATATCAGCGCTGCAGACCTTAACACTACTCGTACTTTCCGACACTATTGCATTTTTAGTAGTAAAAATTCAGCGTTTTCTAAACTTTGCCTCTCACAGTAGCCGACACATAGCTTTTGGTATACATATGCTCATCAGAGTTAGACGTTTTTTCCCGCTACATATACTCACTTCCCTGTATCATGCTTTTATTCACTCTCACTTATCCTACTGCATCACATCATGGGGATCAACATGTCATTCGCATCTATCCAAAAAAAGAGCCATTCGGACCATAACATTTACCCCCACATCCAGCAGCTGCCCCGTCGGCTCTTTTCCTCATTAAATATCTTACCACTAACTCATTTATACCAGTTCCGTGTATTATTACTTCTACTTAAATGCGCAAATTCACATGTTGCCCTGAATCACGCTGCATTTGTTCTGTCACATTCAGCGTCTACTAGATTCTCCCACTACAGAAAGTTTCTTCTACCTCACGTAACTAACTTTGAAAAACAAACGTTCATTTTCACGGCAGTGACGCTTTGGAACCAAATTACCCTTTCATATAAAACGTTCACGCACTTCCCATTGTTATCGTTGCGTTCTGAAGGGCGATCTGATTGCACACGTAACCCATCCCGGCGCTATCATAGGCTGACTTCCTCATTAACACTTTATTCTAATATAACTTTTCAGTTTCCTTATTTTGTGTTTCATTGATACTCATAACTATACCAGTACTTGTATGTTTTTATCTTTATGAATGCTTTGTATCTTTGTGATGTGTTCAATTGCCGCTCCGTGCTCGATATTTTGTCACTTGTTTTGTTAGTTTGTTTGTCACCATCATCTAACTTTATGTTTGTATCATTTTCTCATTTGGGATGCCCTTTTTGTAGCTTTGCTACAGGGCCTCCATTCCATTGTGTATTACATGATCAGAGAAATAAAATCAACAACAACAACAGATTTTCCTTGCTGCAGAAGAAACGTTACCCGCATTACGCGAAATTCGCAGCACAAGCGAACAAGTAAATCCTGGGAAAATCCGAAGAAGCACCAAACAACCTACCCCCACTTTCAGAAAACACAGAAGCAGCAAAATGACATCTTTTTTTTTTTTTTTGCTTCCGTGTTAGCGCCGCGAAGCAACTGTGGCTATGAGCGGCGTACAGATGTGGCCAGATGGAGAGAGGACAGCAGGAAGGAGTGGGGGACAGGGAGGAAAAAATGGCATCTATGTTCAGATCCAAATGTGTGGTGGGGTGCCCTTTTAAATCACGTCTTTCTTTCTCTTTACACCTAGCGATTCTCGGAACAAATTTTACTTCCTCTTCGCGCTGTGTCACTACCCTTTTTTTCCCATTGCAGAAGCTGCAGTTCGGGCGCCGAAAATGTACTTTCGTTTTCGAGCGAAGCGCGGCTGCACGTGGCGTTCGCCTCTCCACGCTTTCGGTCTTGTGGCGCCATCTACGTTCACATCGAGACACCTCTCTGAGCTCCGCAGAAGGGTTCCCTGAAGCGCGCCAGATGCGATCGTGCTGGCGGTGCTGGTTGAACCTCGCAACGAACGCATGGCCTACATCGATTTCAGAGTGGCATGGACGGAGACAAGCGCGAGAGTGAGGTTTGTGGAGAAGCTCAACATGTCACCTTCACTGCATTTTGTAAACTTGACTTGGTTTGACGACCTACCGCCAGAGGGCAAAGGCAGGAATCGAGTACTTTCTGGTCATGCAAGTTTTTGAATTTCATCTTTCCTGATTTCGCGTCGAACGTGGGTACGTCGTCCAAATTCGAGTAGCCCAAGTTGTTCTAAATTGTACTGTTTTTTTTTTTTGTGTGTGTGTGTCGCCTGTAAAAAAGAACTAATGGGAATATGGTACTCGAGCCGCAGTATCCTTTACAAACGCGATGCTTTCCGATGTGAACCGCACATGAACTACATGACCGTATTTGCGACTGGCGCTCTTTGAACCACACTGGCGTATTCTCGTTTGTTACTTGCACAGTGGAAGCAACAACAGCACAAACAACCCGAAACCTAATTTATAGTAGCCTTCCGCAGCAACTTGGAATTTCGGCCTGGAATTTCGGCCTGCAAAATATGGATTCGATCTTTCCGTTTTCGGAATCCGTTTTTGTGTTCCGTCAGGTTGGGTTAGGTTAGTTCTATTTTAGTTTAACATTGACGCAACAAACTACATTGTGTAGTGCTAAAAAAAAATTTAAAAAAATAAAAGGCCCGCAATTTGGGTATCTGAGGTTCAAGGTAGCGTGAAGCTTTTAGAAACGTCGTGTCGGACTCGGACAGCGCGGTGTGGTGTACACATTGTAGATCGACACCTTGCACCGACATCGGCACAACTTTTCCTCGCAATCCCCTGAGAGTCCACCTAATTCATGTATTTGAGAAACGAAGATAAATTCCATTTATTCCGAGCAGTCAGTATCGAAACACACTTTGCACTGCAATCGATCAGGGGCACGTGAAGGCAGCACGGACAATGTGCCGCTTATGAGCGCCATAATGTCCAAGTCGCCACTCATCCGATTTGCACATAGGAAAAGAAGTAAATGGGGAGAGAGAGTGAGAGAAGGAAAATGACTGAAGCATGTGCAGCACGCGTAGCAAACCGATCTGTCATCACTCAAGGCGCTCCATCAACGTAGCATCATCCCGTATGGTATGTACATATTGCTACTCACGCGCGTGCACACCAAGCGCCTCACCTCGCCCGAGAGCTTCCCGTGACCCGATCCGTCACAAGCGTAGGGAAGGCTGAACGAAACACTCGTTTTCAATCAACCAATCGCGACTAACTTATTGGTCAACTCATGACTTTCTTTTGTTATGATTATCGTTACCACTACTACTGATACCAAATATGCAATCCCTATTACAGTCTCGTCTGTACAAAAGCACCCCATTAACATTCCGTTCTGCAAGCGTAGGCATGTGTGTGTGTATACAAAGGAAAAGGTAGGCGGAGAGGGATGCTGGTGATGTAAACAATCGGAGAAAAGAGAAAGACATCGCTCGCGTTCCCACCGCTCAATCAGGCCAGACATCTCCATATCAGGTTTAGATATAGGGGACTCGGAGGAGGCGCCACTGATGTGGTTGAATTCGTAATCATCAATCAGACAGAATGGGCAAGAATGAAAATCCGACGAAGGAAAGAAAACTACGTAAAGGGCAAAACGATGACAGAATTCATTTCCATTTAAATGGAGTCATGTTGGTCAGTTTTTATTCGATTCGCTGCCGCTAGCATTCGTTGGCCGTTTGTAATTACACGGCCCAGGGCGAAGTATGAGAGCTCTGCACTGACTCACGAACGATGGCTCCTTCGCTTTTTGTTTTTCTGTTTGCCCAAGACAAATGTTTGGTTTGGACGCTCCTGCGTTTCAGCATCAAGTTCTGCTCCCCTCTCGTTTTTGCTTTTTATCCCGAATCCCACCCGTGATCTCGGACAAGATAAATTGATGCTGGCTACTACGTCTGGTTTCGTTCTATTTGATGCGTTCAATTCGCGGGTATTGAATGCCGATGCGAAAATGTTTCGGGTGCCTCAGTTATGCCACATCGCAAATGTGCTGCCACAGCGAGAGACAGTTGTTTTCGTTACTATTTTGTTACAGAGGCCACCTGTGGCTCTTAATTAGGGAGTTAATTAGAAAGAGAGGGTAATTTAGGGTGTATAGTGTTGCAACGACAGACTTGACTTTCAAAACAGGGGCTTCGGGGATCATTTTTACGTGCCTATTGATCTAAGTGAATCCTGCTCCTGGCGATTGCGAAATATCGTGTTTTCTTGACGACGTTACAACCAATCAGCGTGCCAACTGAATTGCGTTACGGCTTGTACCGATGACGAAAATGGGCATTATATAAAGCATCCACTGAAAGCTAGATCTTCTGCAAAATTAAAGTACCGAGTTCTAAACACGAAATATTACGTCCTCTGATTAGCTTTCGTATTTAGTGACTTAATTAATTATCCAATATACGTCTGTACGGACATACGTCATACTCCACGAGGTTAGTTTTCGACGTCTGAGCACTTGTAAACGCATACATTACGTGCAGCCAAAGAGCTTTTGTCCCCGTCCACGAGGTATAGTTATTTTCAAGGTCAGAACGAACTGACCAGTGTGGGGACCCTAAACTCACGTGCATGACTACTACTTCGGGCCAGGTCAACTCTTACAGGGCAACTCCGCCCACAGATCTAAAGACGTCTGTGATGGATTCTGCGGACTACGTGTGCGGACTACTTTATCCGCTGACGGAGCTATACCTAACCTATCTGACTGTAGCTCTTCCGTTGTCTCGGAGCACACGTGCTTATGTGCTGTGCGAGAGCTGAAGCTCGGGTGTTTGAGTTGTGTTGAAGACCACGGCAAGAAGAGGTGCACGAATACCGATCACGTTATTATCAGTCATGCACTTTCGACTGGATTAGAATGTCGCGATTCTCCGATGACGACGTGCTATCCCAAAGGTATCAGAATTATTTACCTGAAGAAGGCGCTCCCTGGCTGGGCGGTGCGTGCCCGTTGGCCTGCGGCCTTCCGCACACCAGGCTGATGGGTGACGTGTGGTGATTGGTGCGCGCCATCATGTCGGCGTAGTGCGAGTAGCTGGATCGGCGACCCTCGCGTCGGTTGCCGTCGATGGCTGCTTGGAGTTCATCCGGTTGACTCAACTTCTCCTTTTCACATTCGTAGGGATACAGGTACTTCATGTACCTTTTTACGTGGGAGGGGAAAAAAAGGCGTACATTCATCAGGTTATTATTTTAAAAAGTATTCAAAACGCTAGCGCACTATTATTGAAAGCGAAATATCACGAGAACGCGGCCGCCAGGGATCCGTGGGTGCTGTTGTCACTGCGTGTATGATGCTGGTGACTTTGTCGTACTACGCGTCGTCGATACTCGAATTTACATGGCAATGTAGTGTGACGTAGTCGACTTTCCATAGTACAAATGCTCGAGAACAGCACCAGAAGGGTGCATTGTCACTGGTACACTTCTAACAAGCCATTAGTCAAAATCGCGGAAAAAGAGCCGTGTTCTAGCACATCCGGATCACTATAAGAAGAATTTTAACTTTTCTGTTCCCCCGCACAATGAATATCGTTTGTTCTATGAAGTCATAACATACAGCTTCTTCGCTTACGTGAAACACTCTAAGAAAACAATGAGGAAAGAGGGGAGCAATTACAACTTCTAGTTCCCCTGTATTACAGTTACTCTACATTTTAGTCATCTGACAGAGATCTACATCCGAGCACTGCAAATGGTCTCTAAACAGTGCATAAGCTTCAGTGTATTTAGTTCCCACAGGGACTAGAATTACTCTTTTTTTTCCCCTACAGTGTACAAATCTAAAAGGAACTTAACAAGAGTTATTCAAATATTGCAAGTCAATCTGTCATTTATTTCTATGGGAAAATTTGTTATGTACACTGTACGTAATACACAAGTTGTACTCAACACAAACTACACCGATGGCAACAGGAAACTTTAGAGACTAGAATGACTATATACGGCACGAAAAAAACACAGGCACTATACAGGATAAACTATGTACACTATATATATCTAAACTGCATTAGTCATACTATAGCATATGTATATACAGGATGTTTGCTCTAACGTGTCCAGAAATTATATTTAAAGCGAGCGATAAAAGAAAAGCAAGTGGTAGTTTTCTTCTACTTGAGTAAGAAACAGGTACTTCTTCAGTAGTAGCACCTGTTTCTTAGTCAAATAGCTGAAAAGTAGCACTCGTTTCTCTTTCATCGTTCGCCTTAAATAAAATTTCTGGACACGTTAGAGCAAACACCCTGTATACCTAGGTCTGAAAGCACGGAAAAACCTGTTAGTTACCTACAAAACAGAAATCAGAAACTAGCACGACACAGTGTACTAAAACCTAATGAGACCAAAGAGTTCCGTCTAAACAGCCTAGCATCAACATTCGGCTTTAATTTGAAACGTGCAGACAACCGCACGAGCGGTTCGCTATGCGTGCGATTCGTACGCCAGCGCTTCCGACGTTGAAGATCCATCAGATGCAAGCCAGTGACTCCTACTTTTGAGCTTACAAAGCGAGCACAGATTAACATGCCAGCGCTCTCAAAATAAAAGAACCAACAGCGATGCGGAACAGCTACTTGAAGAAGTCACGATCTCAAAGGAAAAGAGCATATCATCTTGCACCAGCGTTCCGTAACAGGAATGATTATGATGTTGTTTGAGCATTGTATCGCGTACAGCGATTACGAAGAGAGCTTCAAATGAGAATGTCACAAAGCGCGATATGAAGTCAGTTTAATTATAGACGTCGGGGAGGGAAGCCTGGACGGCTAGAAATGGTGAAATGCAACGGCCTGTGAAAAGACGCTTGCTGACATTCAAATTGAATACAGCGATCCGTTCTCGGAGACAATGCTCTTGGGGCAATGTTCTTCGAGAGCAGGAAGTGCTTGTTTTCAGTTGGTATAACACAGAACTGCTCGGAGCACATGGAGGTAGAAAGTTTCTTTGACAGATATTATTCTTCGTCTTTTAACGTTGCACAGATGCTTGAACGGGTGGCCTGCATGGATGTTGTGGCAGATATTCGAAAGAACACAGTCGTGTACAGAAAAGCTACCAGATTGGTATACTGTTGTGAGACGCATAATTGCTGTGATCAGAGGAACTAGATGATTTTTGGGGAAGATACAGTTCGATTCAGTTCAACACAATTTATTTCACCGATGAGGTATGCGCGATGAATAATTTCATTACTCAGTCACGCCTTCTGTTGGAGCACAGGGTGTAATTTAAGCGGAAGAAATAAATTCAGAATGTCCACTGCAATTTTTTCTACAACTTTCGGGTGTGGGTGTGTTGTCGAATGGCACAACCCTTTGTACCATTTCACTCCATATAGAGAAGGGTGTTCTGTAAAACACCCTTCTAATGGCAATATGTAAAAAGCCCCATTTCAAAGGGCAAACTCTACTGAAAACACCTTTTCAGGTGGTGTACTCCATTTGCTCACTGTTACGGATGGGCGCTTTGTCTCGCAAACACATTTTTCAATACAGCTATCACACTTTCCAGTTTGGGCTGCGGTCTCTATTAAAAGGTATCTATTTACAACAGCACTCGCTTTTTACGCTGAAAGATACAAAAGGTTAATGTGTACTCGCGAGGTCTTAATATGTACCAAATGAAGAAACGACTGAAAAGGCACAAACAAGAATATGACACTGCCTCTAGGGAAGTGAAACTACAAGTAAATACCAGATATCCTCCCGAAACCTACCTTAGAAAGTTTAGCAAAAATCAAACGTTCGATGTGCAGCAAGGCGGGATCGTAAGGAATTCCCAAAGAAACCTATAGCGGCTGCCAGCTACATTCCAGAGTCATTTTCCCATTCGAAATGCTTTACGTGAAAACGTGCTTACTGTGTACGTAGTGTGAAGGCAGCCGAGGTGATGGAAGACGGCAGGTTTAGGCCTTTGGTGATCTCTCGCCAGATCTTCTTGTTGATGACTTCCACGAGTCCCCCGCGGGACACCACGAGCCTGTATAACTCGTACAGGTCCAGCACCTGCTTCGCCATTATGGGAATCCTGTTCACGGGGGTCCCTGAAAAAACAGGACACTTCCGTCAACGTTGATATACACACGAAACGAATATATCAATGTCCGTCAAGTCATGAGAGAAGAAGACACCAGAAGAACCAGGTACATCTGACATTGAGTTAACAGCACTTCTTTCCCAGTGAGAACTTTCTTAAATTAAGGAGGGACTGTATAGTCACTGGTACGTTAAGCCGCTTCGCTTTCAATTGCCCTTGGTCGCTCGGGTTAAAAAAGATCCGAAGATTAATTTCGAATGTTGTCAAAATGTTCAAAAATGTGGGCGAAAAATACTGCAGGCTAAACGTTCCTATATTGTGCACAAGTAACTGCGCCAAATTATACACTGCTGACTTCAATGCAAACTTGTAACAAAAATGTAACTGTCGATCGTTGTATAGTTCCAAAGCCCTTCCCCACCACCGCCAAAGAAAAGAAAAGAACAAAAAACAGGACAGAACCATAGCAGAACGCTTGACTCCGCCGCTTAATAGAACAGCACGTGCTGCGCGTAATGTAACCGCGCTTCCAGTAAACGATTTGGAGCCTTGTCTGACGAATGTATCGGCGCCTGTTTCGCTCGCATCGCATGTACGCTGCGGTGGGATAGGCCAATAAATTTCTTCGCTCGCGGGGGCGCAGCTACCGAAATATCTCCTTACAAACTGTATTCGCGTGCGCTCAGCAAAGACTTTGATGACCCGGCTAAATTTAGCGGGACCTCGTGCTGCATAGCCGGCAACCATCGTTGTCCATAAATTCAGGGGGAGACGCCCGACCCAGTCGCTCTGGTCGCCGTTATACCGCAACTAGGACCATATTTGCCTCGTACTCCGAGATTCGTAAATACGCATGGAACAAAAAGTACAAAACTGATATGGGGGAGAGCAACGGGAATGGCATAGGTCCGCCATGAGAGATACTTTCATCCGGCTTCTGTTTTTAGTATTGCATAACCATGGGACGGAGGTTGGGGGGAGTATTTATTAGAACAAAGAAAAAAAAAGGGGGAGGAAAGGTAACAAACTATGGCTTAACTATGGCTATGGCTAGGTATATAACTACAGCTTTTTCGAGTTTTTCGATGTGCCAGAAAGTACGTGAAGTGAGCCATACCCAATTTCCAGTCACGCTATTTGAACACCTGGAACTATACCGACGAGTGTTGCTCCGCGTACACATTTGGAATAAATCGTGACTATCATTACATGAGAAAGGGAGATACAAACTGAATAAAATTCGCATAAAAAAGAAAAAACTCATCATCAGTTGGTTCATTTGGGTGTCCAGAAGCAAGCATGCAGCAGACATCACAGTTTAAATTTGATTGCGTAGAACACTGCGGCTATGGAGTGACTGCTACATGCAGCATGATGAGAATTTTTCTTTCTCTAGCGTGACGCACGACACACATTACTACGCGTATGTAATTATTGTTTTTAGTGCACATTTTATAAACATCCTTCGACACTTAAAACCTCAGCACAAATTTGAAAATTACCGAGCTATACCACCGTATATGATATTTTCTGGGCTGGATTAGGCCAGGGACCAAGCAATTTCGATAGGGACAAGGGGCGAGAGTCCAGCTGACGAAGAGACTCGGAAAGTGTGGTTCGGAAAGGGTGGTAGTGGGGGCAATGAAGAAGAATATGCTGCGCTCAAAGCTCTTCTGACATTTCTGGACACCATCGGACTTCGATCGTTATTGTGAAGGGGCTCGTTATTTTATTCCCCACATTCCCACCAGCAATGGGGTAGAGTATCGCCTGTGGCGATGAACCTCCCCACTCTCCAAAGACAAAAATAAAGTTTTTGTTATGTTGTTTTCTCTTTTTTTTTTTTGAAGATTTATTACAAAAGAAGCAATAAAGCCGTTTTTGCAGTGGATTGTACGGTCAGCAGACAATCTCTCGAAGAGAATATGTAACTATTACATTACTAATTACATAAAATTCATTAATTAACGCTTTAATTATGGGGACATAGTTCCTTGGGAAATAGAGCAGAATTGAGAGGGCAGAATAAGAGACAATCCTCGTTGAAAGCCTTTCCACTTTTAGAAAATCCCCAAAACAAGCACGTACGTTGACATATCCATCGCCGAACTTTGTTACGCAAATGAGCCGAAACCAAAACCGCGCGCATCAGGAGCGTAAGGAGTATATGACCTTCGCCGTCGGCGACGGCTTGACTCTCGATCTGGCGAGGAGATCGGCGCCTACTCCATGTACCTCTGTCGCTCCAAAGCCCGCAGCCCTCTGACGTGGAATGAGCGCTGCCCTCCCTGCGCTCCTCATCCGCACGGTTTTGGTTTAAGCTCATTTGCATAGCAAAATTCGTCTATGAATATTTCAACGCACGTGCTCGTTTCAGGAATTGTTTCTTTTTTTTTTTTTTTTTAATGAGTGGCTTTCAAAGAGGATGGTCCTCCACTCTACTTACACGAAAGCCTCCGAATAAAGGGGTAAGAAATATATTTTAGATAAATAGTCAGCTATAGCAGTCACATACCCTCCTCGAGAGAATAGCGAGTTTTAGTGCACCGCACGCTATCGCCCTTGTGTACGCAAGGAATAGCGTGATGGTTCTGCACAATGCGCGGAGCACTCTTTGTCTTGCGCGTGCGCAGAACCACCAATGCTATCCCTTACGTACGAAATGGCGATAGGTTACGATGCACTAAAGCTTTGTAATAAAGCGTGTTAGTGGACCGTTGATAACGTCACTGTGAAGCTACCGTACTTACCGGAATCAGTACCACCGCGCTGTCTTTTACGTACGCTATTACCTTTGCGTACGGAAGGGATAGCGTTGGCGGTTCTGCGCACGCGCAAAACATATAGAGAGCTTCATGCAATGACTAGAGTAGCTTGATGGGCTTGTTGGTACATGACTCAGAGAACAAGGAGCAGTCAAAAACAGGGACAACGACACAAGAAGACACACAAACAGAGTCTCCTCTGTTTGTGTGTCTTCTTGTGTCGTTGTCCCTCTTTTTGACTGCTCCTTGTTCTCTGATTCATGCAATGCACACAACCATCACGCTATCCCTTACGTACGCTAGGGCAATAGTGTACGACGCACTAACACTCACTAATGTCCGCATGACCGTATAACCCAACTGGAAAAACGGTATCTGTGCTGCTCTTATAGCTGTCTTTCTATTAAAAAAAAATCTGTGACGAATAAAAAGAAACATCCGGTATAGTTGCACGTCTTCTCCAACACGCCTCCCCTAATAGTTACTGTATAGCCAACCTCCTGTCATCGCTACGTGCATTTCTTTCTCCACATTTTCTTTCGCTCACGAAAAAAGGAATGCAATTCTGACCGTGTATACCATACCGCATGAACGTGAAAGACTTGCTGGCAAGCAAGCCAGGACGCCCTTTCTCGATAGCTTACACCTAAATTTAGATAGAAGAAGCAGATTGGCGCCGGTAAATCACCGGGAAATGGGAATTTTCCTCCACCAGCCTCTTGCACTCCAGATGGGAATGCGGCAACCATCACTTGCGGCACGATCTTCGATGCCGAAAGGAGCTGTCACCTTCCACTTCTATTTATCCGAGAATGTTTTTCGGGGCTGTACATATGTCCCGCTCTCGCCACGCGCCTCTTCACACTGCGCTTGGCTTCTTGTGAAGTGTGTATGTGCTAACTGATATTCTATGCATTGGTGTCGTGCATTTTTTGCAGTGAATTTCTTCGTATCGTAGTCGTGTTCCGGTCTGATGCGAAAGTTACCAGGCTTTCAAAAGTCTTCCCAATATCGTTTTCTTTTTCTTTTCTTTTTTTGTCATGAACATCTGTGTGACTGCGCTTTCACAATCGCAGATGTGCCAAAACCCCATGAAAGTGGCTGTACTTGGCCACATTTGATGAATAGGATATTTATTTCACTTGTCTACGAAATGTTCAAAATATGACAAAACCTGACTGCTGAAAAATCTCGGGACTTGTGTGCCACACGGCCGCCGTCCTTTAGAAACAAAACGATGTCATCTACCTGCTCCAGACCCAGTATACAAGAAATACGAGGTACGTACTATAAGTGCATTAACTTGTGGCTGCCTAACTAAGAGAAGTATACTATGTATAGATGAGGCCCGTTAGGCGTACATGTCTATTTGATATATTTGATAGGTATACTCTTGGACGGATCACTCATTTTTCATTTCGCCTCTGCTGTCTACCATTGATTGTTTAGAAGAATGACTAGATCACTATAGCTAACGTAAACATGTTTAACGTATATCAACGGTCTCCGCTTTGGCTAGCACAAACGCAACAGTGAAAAATACAATACAACAAACTACTATCATGCGAGTACGAACGAGACAGTGTACGAACGTTTGAGACAGGTAGAGCGGAGAGTTACAGATCATGGCTAGCCTGGGGAAGAACGCTTAAAATTATAACGATTCTTCCAGAATATTAATATAAAAAATCGGTTCACAAGTCAGGATATATATGGAGTATCTATGAATAGTGAAAGTGATCTGGAGTAGACGGCTCTCGTAATGAGTGCCTATTTCTCTTTTTTTTTTTTTTTCCTTATCAACTCAACTCAACTCAATACGAATATTTGTGTCACTACTTTTGTCAATGGATGTTTAAAAAATATCATGTATTTTGCCGAGCATCGTCAAATATCGATATTTTTCGATATGTATATGTATCGTTACATACCGGTATATGTATTGCAATATCAATGTATATCTGTATTATATCCACATTTTCCTTGCGGACATTAACATATACCGATAAATTATCAATATTTTTTACCGATCTTTATCGATACTTTCTTTCAGATACCGGTACTTATCGATATTGAAAATTCTGGTACCTGTAGACGCATTCAAACAACTCAGGGAAATGAGGTGGTGACACCAGGAATCGAATCTGGGTCTTTTGATTGCTGGCGTCAGCACCTCTTTTCCCAGAGTTGTTTGAATTCGTTAATTTCTGGGCGTTTCAGGCTTACGTGTCTGTGTCGTCCCGAATTGTGGTCTGCCTAGGCCCTCGGCCAATAGACCTCTCCCTGTTTGTAAACAAATGACGTCATAGTGTTCCACAGCGCCACCAATTTGGTAGAGTTGAACTACGCTCGAACCTACAGGGGCGAACAAGGTCGCGCCCACCGTGGTCGCGCCCGAAACCCAGGATCTTGAAGGGATTACGATGGTCCTTGAAAGGGACGCCTGCTTCGGTCTTAATTTTCTTTCAGTAGGAGGCAGAGAACAAGTGCCCATTCGTGAAACCCAGCCCTCCCCTTCCAATTTGTTTCGGTTTCAGTCTGTCTACCAACGTCACGATGACGTTTCTCGGGTAGAGGTCTATTCTCGTTGTTTATACATATATACCCCGACCTCTTCACCGAAATATATCATGGGGACACCTGTAAACTTTCCAGCAGGACACTCACTTCCTTCAACATGTCTATTCCTTGTACTGCAACAGCTATTCCTGCGATTACCATTCTCGAGCTTTTTTTTTTTTCCATTTACAACATCAATTCAAATCTTTGCCCTAGACGCAGTCCCGCAACACCTCCGGATACAATATACACACACATCTTCTCGCCTATATAGCCGGTACAGACGATCCACGGGGTAGTAGGGTGTTGCCTCGGTCTAAAGTTTGTTCTTCGCACACCTTCAACAAACTGGCCTACGCAGCAGCGCCACCGTACGAGGAACGCATAAAATGGCGTTTTTATTTGGAACAGGCCAATAGAGCGCAGAATTAAGACCGCGAGAGGGACATTATAAAAACGGGCGTGGGGCGACCATTTGCAAATTTACGACGCATTATAATGCATTCGCCCTTTGCGGCTTTTCCCTCTTGCACATAAAGCCGCGCGCATTACTCGATGTTGAGCGCGATGTACATCGGTGCTTTTTTCGTTAGGGTACTTACACGCATTGATTCGCTTTCTCTAGGCGTTCGGTGCAGTAGACGTTCTGTATATCCGCCAGATATTTATTTATGAACCACTTTCAACGGAGAGCTAAAAACCCTGTGCAGGTGGGACAGACAGTTGTTATTGTTTTTCCTTCTTATGAAAAAAAAAGATATTATGCGATACAAAAGCGATATAAAAGATGCTCTTTAGGTACTGCCGCAGGTACTTTTGTTTGTGTTAGACGACTCTGTATGTTTGTTATGCTCTCTGCATCACGTGGTGCAGCAGGTTATCGTGCACACCGATGGTGTACCATTCAGCGGCCTGAGAACAGAGTGTACCGCTGAAAAGCGCTTTGGCCATGGTAATCCTTCCCTAAAGGGTCTTGTGAAAGTTATTTTTTATGCCCCGTATCAGCACCACGAAGCTGCTGCTGCTGTCAGAGGTGTACAGAACAGGACAGACGGAAAGAGGACAGCGAGAAGGAGTGGGAGAAGGAGTTAGAATGTAACCTGGGCTGGCTTCAGGATGAATTACACGGAAATTCGTCCGGAAAACCCAGGTAAAAACTTATACAACACAACCGGTAGTAGGAACCGAACGTATAGCACCAACCAGTAACTAGCACAATCTTCGAGCTACAATCAAGGAATAGACACTGTATCGCAGATGCGGACTCGGTAGGGCCTCTGGTCCATACAAAAGCGACGCTGGAATATTTCGGCGGCGTTGCCCGCACGACTGGTGCAACCAATGCTTTTAAATGAAACACACCGTGCTCACGGTGCATCACGCGCATGAAAACCGCACCCTAGTTAGCCAGTTGACATCCGCCAAATTCATCATCATTGTGTCCCCTTTCCTTACCCTAGTTGAACAGATCCCACGAAATTGACACAGGCTACACGGCATTTCGAAGGAGAAACAATTGTATCTTTCCCATTTCTTCCAGCTCGATGGGAAACAATTATGCGATACGACGCACGATTCGAAGCAAGAGTATCCGATCTCCGTCAGCCAGACGGGGGAGACCCACGCTGAAAACAACTAGGAGAGCAATAACTTAAAAAAAAGGAGAACGAAGCCAGAAAAGCAACAACACGCCAGCCTAGTATGTTGCCCCTGCAGGTCATCCAGAAAAAAAAGGGACGAAAAGAGAGAAGTAAAAAGTAGGTGCGGTGCCAAACTTATTTATTTCCGCGACCCCGAAATGAACGACGGATGGGAAACCTAAGTATATCAGGGAAAGTGTCGGCACGAAAGAAGAAGGAGGAGGAGGAGGCAATCGGGAAAAACAGGAAACTGAAAGGGGAGAAGGAAAAGGATGCCATCGCGGGAGATGGAAGACCCTCGTTTTATTTTAAAAACGCCACATTGCCTTCCGTTTTCTGATCTTGCTTTTCTCTCGCCGTTGATATTGTGTCCCTGTAGGTTGTAGGGAAGAAATGCAAAGAGACCATGCGAGGATGAACCGTCTGGTGGCTCTCGGCTATAAAATTTCTCACTAAATGCGCGATGTTTTCTGCGGAAGAATGCAGTTAACTTGTAAAATATGTCCCAGCACAGGCATTATGCTTTTGAACGGGGCCTCAATGATCGATGTTTTGTAAGTAAAAACACCGGTAGGGCCAGAAGAACTGGTAAAAGACGGAAATACCTAAGCCATACCTTATCGTTCCCTTTGTATCCCGGCAGATAAATCGCGTTGCATTGGGGCATGGCAACTCTTAAGTATGGTGTCCTCGCCAAGTTTTAGAATACTCGTCAGGCTTTATCTTATTTCTTATCAAGGGCGAATCCCAAAGACGTCAATTCGTGAACAATTCGTCTGTAAAAGCACGGACACCAGTACTCTCAGAGTAAGGCAACGACATTGTGCTTCATCACGGTATTTTAATGCGATAGCTTTATATGGTCACATGACAGTGGCCACGTGACCAGACACTTATCGCCAACGGTGTCCCTAAAATGCTGTACCCCACCTAAAAGCGGTTAGCCATTTTTTCTCGTTTTTCTCTGTCTCCCTCCCTTTTTCGACCTCTTATTTTGGCAGCTTTTCAATCGAATGCCGCTATTTTTTCCGCCGTTTTCCCCGGAATACGTCCGTTCCATACGAAGGCGTGACAGCCCAATTCCAAAATGTCTTTGCGTGAACGAGATATACAGCCATTTCTCGGAAGAACTCTCGCTACAAAATAACGCGTCGACACGAGGAAGCCTCGCAAGACGTGCGCAGTTCGTTGTGCCATCCGATAGTCACTTCTAATATAATCAGTCGCATATCCAGATGGAGCACAATGAACGGAGTCCAGGAAAACTCAGTGCGGAGCCAGAGCCTCGTGCGGCTTCAGCAATCAGTTATATCCCGGGGTCCCGCGTGGTTTATTCCCCCGACATATATATTGCCGTCCGACAAAACCGCGAAGCCATCCAAGTTCCCTTTTTAAGAGGAGGACGTTCGAAGCTCTTCTAGTGCATTCGTAAGAAATTATGCGAGACTAAATCTAAACGTGGAGTTATTTCTTGCGCGACTGGCCGCTAGCGCATCACTGCTGCGAAGTTTTCTTTCTTTCGTGTTACTACGCTCTAAGAAAAAACAAAAAAACTTGGGACACAATTACAGCTTCTAGTGCCCTAGATTGCAATCACGCCCCATTTTTATTCCCCTGGCCCTGATATTTGCTCCTCAGCACTGGAAGTGGACCCCAAGCTTCGCATCTATTCCCTAAAGAGACTAAAAGACTTTTATTCTTAGAGCGAACGTTTGATCTGCAGTATGTCGACTGCAGCATGCTTCAGGGTGCGAATGTCCCGGGTGCGGCTCATGCGTGGCTCCGCCCTATGGGTCATGCGATCACAATATATCTTATTGTACGCAGGGGAAAATTACTCGATTTATGCATACGTGTCACAGCAGAAGGGATTCGGGCCCTGGCGTACGTGCTGATGACCTTTATCGCCCCCCATATATGACGATGTCCTCTCCTAATATGTTGCTGCTGCACGTTGCGGACAACCGGACAGCTTTATAATTAACACTATGACTGCGTATAAGTGTGTACGTATCAAAACATTCCTCTACTGCATCAATTCACGTCGCCCCCTAATTTCTTTCTTCCTTTCACGAAACCGATCACTATTCTACCATTCTCACTGCACGTCGCTTGCTCGGCACATGATGCATTCTCACGGAGCATTTTTATTTCGGTACACTCAAAGCGCAAACACGACAACGAGAACAGCTCACTCCGCCATACACAACAAGGTTCACCGTTCCAGATTAGTAGACACAGCCCTCATCCTAAATGCAACTCCGAGATGCATCAGTTCAAATAATCTCATTAATTAGACGGAACGGGAGAACAAAACACGGGCCCATAACAAGTCCTGCCTCACAGCAGGAGAAGAGCTGAAAACGACAAAAAGAAACGGGAAAGCATGTACAATAGGTCGGGATTAAGCACGCGTGCACGTGTCGATGACGTCATGGAATGGCGGCGCAAGCTGAGACAAAGGCGGAAGGGTTGTGTTTGTTGGTCCCCCCACATGCGGTGCGTGCCTTGTAAGCGCGGGGTGCATCACATACATCACCATACTTGCGCTCTGTGGAAACTGACCTGGCGTTATAAGTGAAAACCGTGCGGGCTGGGACCTGTGAGAAGATGCACAATATAGGGACGAGCTCAGCGCTGCCGGCGAATTGTTTAGGCAAAATCGGGGCTTTGTAGTGCAAAGTTTTAAAATCGTGAACAGCTTAAATATCTTGAGGCAATCGCATAGCTACAATAAGTTAGGCATTCACAGTATTTTTTGTACACCCTTCAGAATGTAAAAGGGACGTTTCTGTACGTATGTAAATACAATTTTTCTATGAACATAGCAGGAGCAGGCAATAAGCTCCCTGGTGTTGACTTGATGTTAACATTGCCTCGAGTTTGAGGCAAAACATAGGAAGAACACAGGACAAGACGAACACAACTTGGGTCTACGTGTTCGTCTCGTCCTGTGTTTTCCCTCAAACTCAAGGCAATGTTAACATTTTTTTTTTCTATTCCGCAGGCTCAACTGAAAAGTGTAATAACAGCAGTTGAAAGAGACGTTTGCACAACTGCCATCTCAGAGAGTGTTTTAAATGGGATGCAACTGCCTTGCAACGGCGTTCTTTGTAGAACATGCTCTTTGAAATGGTGCTACACTTGAAGTATTTACAAAACGCCCGTGCGTATGGTGTGAAACTTCTACCAGGAAGGTGTCTGCCATGCACTCTAAGAAAAAAAGGAGTGGCGAGTAATCGCAGCTTCTAGTCCCCTAGACTGAAATTACTCCCCATCTTAGTCCCCTAACCCCGACATTTACTCCACAGGACTGCAAATTGTCAGTGAACTTCGCAAATGGTCTTCCGAATGCAACAGCCTACGTAAATATGTACACTTGGTCAATTTGATGGCCTTATGCTGTATATCTCAGCCAACTTAGCAATTTTCCACCCACACAGAGTAAGACACAGTTAGCGCTTCTTTCTTCGAACATTGTACCCTATATGTATGTCGCAAGATTTTATATCACTCTATATATCACGGTTGACGATTTAATGAAAAGTATTTTCATGCACGCACACGAATTATGTACCCGGGACTCTTAGAACAGAGCGTGAAATGCGGTCTTCACTCTGTGACATTCATTTACTCTCATGGATTTACTCCCGAAAGGGACTATTTTTTGTGGCAATGCATTTAGTTCCGAAAAGGAGTAAAATTACCCTTTTATTTCTTAGAGTGTAGGACGAGACATTTACACCCGAAAGGTGTCAAACGATTTACCGCGTTTTTCTCCACTCACCCACATTTATTCCCTTGCGCTGCAGGCAACAATGTCAACTAGCCTTCCACACTGCGGTTTCTTTAACGCTTGTGCACGCTTTCGTTCCTTTCGGGAGAAACAACATTCACCACAGGGCTCTCTGAAGCTGTACGAAGCCAGTTTGTGCCGACTGCAAACGATTCGCCGACAGCAAACAGCCGAAAAGGAGCCATTCATTGCACTCAACATATCGCGCCTATACAACACCGCGCAATCACCCATCGAGACAAAAAGAATGGAACACTGTCGGGTTCAGATTTCTTCCAATCGGTATATCCTCTTTATTGAACACTCTATACCCCAAATCACGCACTACTGCCAACAGAACTCTGCACACCATATACCGCGACCAATATCTGAGTGTACATCGGGCAAATCTAGTAGCAATAAATTTCCACATAGGACTCAATGCCTGTATCTCCCTCCATCGAAGTTTCGCTTTGCCGCGAACGCCGACAAACAACCCTGAGGATTTATGTTCGCCATTACCGTGACGTCACGAATGCCTCGACGAATGAGCGTCGCCCGACCGGATCAAGCCTGGAACTGTACGTGAGAACCGAGGGGATTAAAGATTTCTCCGGAGATTACAGAATTAATCCCTCGATGTATACAGAGACGGGCTATGCGAGTCGGTATTTATTTGTAGGGAAATATCGGCCGATCTCTTTCCATGGCGATGTGTGTGTGCGCAGAGAGTTGGTTGTAGATCTGCTAATCTTGTTGCGTACATGTGACAATACTCGGGCCGTAATTGAGAGCGCAGTTTTCGAGTTCTCGCATGGGTGGTCGCAATCTGTACTTGCTGTTGTTTCAAAGTTTGAGCTCTTCGTCGAGGGAAAGTTGAGCAAAGAATACACCGCCCTGAAATCCTCGTTGATATTCGGATTGATTCGGGGCGGCAACCTAGTACTGAAGGCTGGCAGGTGCTCGGGTAAATCGCGGAAGCGATCTTCCGCGGTCTTCCACGTCAAATATAAATGGATACCCATTCTTGCTATTGCAGGCGAATTGAGTGCAGTGTCGCTACCGCTAGTATACGTGTAGTATACGGCATATACATATTTATTTATTTATTTATTTAATTACGTTAAGCATCCCCGCTGCGTATTTTACATAACGTAGGGGCAAAACTTTGCTCTTTTTGCTGCTGCGACGAACATTTCGCGTCACAGACCGTAAACAACAGCAGTAATAACAGGATAATATAAGTAATAACAGCAGTAATAGCAGGAATAACATCAGAAATAAGAATCGGCTGCATTAATCACAAAATATAACAAACGGAAAGAAAAGCAATGATGACAGTGATGAGCAATTATGATGAAAAGTAATGATATGGAACATATATCATCAAAAAATTATTGCCGTATAGCTGCCCCTGCGCCATAAACCCCCAGATTATCAACCTTATCAACATCCCGAGACAACGGGGGAGGAGAAGTTGTTCGTGTGCGTTTTTCTTGAGTATTCCGTTTTTCGTTATGGAATAACATGTGTCATCCTGCGTGTAACATGCACGGATGTAGCCTATTAATTGCTTATTTGCGTTTTATAGCATGTGATTATGGCCTCACACTTGCCATATATTTAATTCAAGGTCACACGTACGTCTACAGAGAGGTGATGTACATCGCGACAAATCAACATGCATTGTATTTCTCTTTTCCTGTGAGGTTGGAAAGTGTAGTTCAGTAACCTTACTGCTGTGCGCTATCAAACAAACTTGTTGAACAAAATGCCCAGTCAAAGTATTGATAGCAAAGCTATAGGCATTCAGACAAAGTACATGAACAAGAGCCAGTCACGTGACAACCTTCATCTAGTGATCACGCGTTATCATCGTCGCAGTGACAAAGTCACTCGAGGGAGACATGTGACGATATCGCGCAGAGTCCAGAACTTGAGGTCATGCACCCCCAGAGAAATGTTCAGCCCTAAGATATCACGCCCACAATACCAACTTGTGCTTGGAGTGCGTTATCACCGGGCCTTGTTTGGTCGATCTCTCTCTTTTATCCGGGCTAAAGACAAGGTTTTCCCTTTCCCGTTAAATATAGCTGAACGTAAGGTTTGAGTATGAGAGAGAGAGAGACGAGAATAGGGAACCACAAAATTGGGCAGTTTATACACATGCCCTCCTCCCCCTCAGGATTTATCTCTCTCACATAGCCCGGGAACACTTATGAAGAGGCAAACACAAGTCGGTCAGTGGTTCGAAGGCAAAGACAGGCAAAGAAAGGGAGTGAGGGGCAGATAACGCCGACTTTATCGCATAAAGCTGTTTACCGTCTGGCCACACTGGCACCTTAAGATTATACGCCGGTCGAAATTGTGCAAAATCTATACTTTCGAAATTCCTTTGAAGCATAACCGCAGCGACATTAACTGTGCAGACAGTTTGTTGGGGCGCTCTTTTTTTCTTTCTTTTTGACAAACTGATTGATCAAGTGGGGGGAGCTAAAAGAAATTATAGCTAACATGAAGCTCGCCACAACATTTCCTTCGGGATGAGGAAGCACCCGAAAAGACAACGCGAATGAACGAATGGTGAATATGATGGGAATTCAGCACGAGAAGGTTGATATACAAACAGGCAAACACGCTTAAATTACATCACGGTTGTGTATCTAAAGCGACCGTGCCCACAGTACGAACGCAACAAGCAATTCTTGTCGTATATATTAGCCTATATTGCAAAGATCTACACAGGTTCTGTTGGCATGCAGGTCAACCGTTCAGTTGAGATCATACGAGATCGGACCAAGCATTCGCATCCTGCACCTCGTATCCGATCCGTCGAACGTGTTCCCATCATGACAATCAAAGCAGCACCCAACGTTATAGAGGTAGGTAGGGACATTTCACAAACCCATGAACTCGGCCCTAATGAGTTATCCACGGCTCCGAATGATCAACACCACTCTCCGAATACACCGGGCCCCTTTTATCTGAGATCGGAATGATCATGAACGGATCATGCACACACCATTTGGCTGCTTTTGATATCATTTTGAGTGGTGCTCCAAATGCACACTGCATGTGTCCGTATAGGTGTATCTGGTATAAGACAAAGGATTTATCTTTCATCTTGTGTGCGAAGTGGCGTGAGTATCCCCGTTCAAGGAGAAAAATAAAGGCCGATCGTGTGTGCAGGATCAGGGTTTATAGATATTCGTGCGGGGAGAGGAGGCTGGAGAGGAGACCCGAGAAGAAAGCGGCCTTGTTGCTGATGTGTGTTTTTGTGTGTCCGCTCAAAGACAAGACGCGGTATTGAGGTGCAGATGTCATTGTTTGTTGCGGGGACTGCCCGGATGTTTCGTAGTAAACTACGTACGGATGAGCTACGGTATACTCCTCACACTATATACTTTGTCGTTTCGTTATACTCCTGCATACTTACCCATTGTTACCACACTTGCGACAGGTATAGGGCTAGATATCGCGGGGTTAGAAGTATGGAGGTTTTTCTGAAAACGTTTCCTGACTGTTTCCCGTCGTGCTACTTCATAAATACTTGTCAGATGTGTACGTTCCATGCTGCATTGGCTTATTAATTCGTTGCAGTGTCTGCAAATTGTTTCTCCACAATGTTGCAGGACTAGATGTCCCCAGTTTCAGCTGTCTGTGCCCTCCACTGAGTAAAATAGCGGCTTCCACGACAGTACTCTGGAGATGACTTGAACCAGTGATTTATCCAGACACCCGCTACGCCTTTTTTCCTATGCACCCCCCACAGGAAGGTCTATGTTATTTCAGCTTTAGCCCCATGTGGCCAATGACACATTAAACTGTTACATCGCAACTGTAATAAATAACAACTGACCTTACCACTGACTTAGGCGATGTGCACCGAAACGGACAACAACCATATGTAATTTTCTAAGTTCGACATTACACAAATATAACGCCACCAAAAAGAATTCAACAAAATTCCGCCAAAACAAGACAAAGGTGCACTGGAGACATATCAACCTGAACTTTTCTCTCTCTCCCTCTCAGGCACGTCCGGCGCAGATTACTAAACCCGAACGCATTGATAACTGAAGCCTGTCAGTTTCGAATAGCCCCTTAAAGCCAATCTGACTGGATGTCATGAACGCATATGAAGCACAAGTAAGTACATCCCGGAGTACAATGACCCAGACGAAGAAGCTGCATTAAATAACATCGATCCGAAACGTCTTTTATCATGCGACGCCCCGCACGACGTGGAAAGAAAGCGCGCGAGAGAGATTTCCGATGAAGCCGTTTTCATGTCCTGACACCGAGGTCAGCCCAGATGAGGTTGAGCGTATAATCCGATTACAAACACGCAACGTACTTGAGCCCGTAAAGATCGGCTCGAATATCAATTTTGATACCTGTATCAAAACGCGTGCCGGAAAAGTGAATGCATAAATGTATAAACGCACCTGTGGCTCGTCGTCTTTTTCGCTTTCTTTTGTTTGCTCGCCTTTACTAGCGCCTTTTACGGGTTGGAGCCCCCCACTAGTGTACATTGGCTTGCGAATGGCGTTTCTCGAATCACACGAGTATACAGACATACATCACAGGTCTTGTAGTATATGTGTGGGCTACAACAAGATGTATGGCCTGGTGATTTGGCTTTTGGGAGGGGTGACCTGAAGTTTAATGTGGTCTCCTCTGGGCCTGTGCATCCATCGTGAGTTGGGAAATGAGACGGGTGTATCCGACGCGAGATGTGGGTGATCCCTTCTCCGTTTTTCGTTTTTTTTTTTTCTGAAGGAAGGTGTTTGCTTCAAGACGCAAGGAAGTGGCATTTAGTATTACTGAAAACCTCGCTGCGTTTAACAAGAAGTCTATCCAGAGCCACTATGCTAACGATTTTCACCGTTCGGCGCCTTGTCGCTGCGCAAGATAAAGTTACAAGAGCGCCTTTAAAAAAGGTGGCCACGAGCGTTCTGCGCGATCGTGGAGACCCGGCCAATCTTCAGGTGTGACGTAACCAGGTCCTCCTGACGTTCACCAGCGAGGGGAACGCCTCCCTTTCCCGTTTGCCCTGGGAAAGTAAGGTCTCCTTTCCCACTGAAGCTTCGTCTGCTAGGGAAACGCGCGCCGTGCTACTTGCGGGAGCTCTCCACGTCAAGGTGACGTCAGCATCGACTTACCGGCTCTCTGAAGCCGAGGAGGGGTTTCTAGTGGGTGTACATATGAAGAGACCTGGTCGTTCTTGCGCAAGAATACACTTTATTTGGTGCACAATACGCCGCTGTCAGAGACGAAAAATTAGTGGAAGGGAGGAGGAGGGAGGGCTATACACTACTCCTTTGTGGGCAATGTCACACAGAGAAGACATGCGTGAAGGTGTGAGACACTGGTGTAAGAGGAGACAGCGGGTGACGTTCGCTGCAGAAAGAAGTGCTTCATCGCACTCACAGTTTTCACAGTGTCATAAGAAGAATTAAAATTGTCAGTATAGCTTTGATGCCACTATCTACCGCGCTAGTACTTGGAGGTGACAAGGGTTCAAATCCGGGTACCGGCTCTATGGTACAGTATGGTATGTTTTGTTTTATTTTCTTTCTTTTTTTCCCCTGAAAATGTCGGCACGGTACGCACGATCTCATTCGAGCAATAGTTAGAAAGATTAGGAAATAAGAAAGAAAGAATCGAGCAGTATGCAACCACACCACCAAGCAAACACCTCGATGACGTAGGACAACTGTGACGTATACCGCCAGTGGTGATGCCTCCTCCTTTCGGTCTTTCTTTCGCTATCTGCTTCGTCAGGTCGCTAAAACAACATCATATACGTACTTCCTTCGCAAATACGATTCGGTACAGGGTTGTCGAGGTACAGCAGCACCGACACACTGAGATTTTCCAACAGTTTATAACTGAGTTGATATTCTGGTACCTTCAGACGCAGCGCAATGAGGAGATTCCTTCTCCCTCCTCCCACTTAATACCCCACAATGGAACGCAGCTGGATGCTGTCGGAACGTTCGCTCTCTGCTTATAAATGAAATGACTTCCACAGCGACAGACATACATTTCTAAACTGGCACTCTACAGAACCTAATTCGAAAACACGACAGCCTCATAAACTTGCTTAATATCAACGGACATAAACGACGCAACGGAAAGGAAACAACACGTGGAGCTGCATTCGGCGAAGCGCAGAAACCTTGTCATCGGAGTTGGCATCTGCCATCCATTTCGTATTCAATTAGCGAGCTTCATTTATTAAGCTTAAATTGTGTAGCTCGGTAATCAAGAGAGGAGGACGGGGAGAAGGATGCTCGTACGGAGAAAGGAAATGCAAACTACATAAAGAGAAATATTTAGACAGATGGCGCCAGATAAATTGATACCACTTGTGCCCCAGTATTAATCATTGCAAGTAGCTTCTCTGTAGCTACTCTCGTGGAGTTGCAAAGGGTAACCTTCTTGTTCTGGTTTATTACCGGTAGAAGAGAGGGCAGAGCAAAATACCTCGATTACGCCATTGCACTGACGAAAGAACCAAATCTCCCAACTCCCGAAGCGACGTCTCTGCTAATGAAGTAGCTAGTGAGCTATAGGCTGGCATTTTGGGCACTCGTTGGGACAGTTCTTAGCACTAATTCGTCGTCGTAGAACGCTCGATTTTAGGTGTATATTTTTTAACCGAATTCTCCACCCACGATAACCGAGTAATAAGAGTGTAATTTCAAACCCTTCTACATATACAAGGCCATGCTGCAGACTTTTGGAGTATATTAGCATAACCAAATCAAGAAGGACAAAGTGTTCTACGGCCCGCGCTGTGATAGGACAGAGATGTGAAGATGTTACATGAAGTGTGACTCATGAGGATACAATAGTAATATAGAGCAAACCCTACATAATGAAGTCAACAAGACGAGAAAAAAATCGATAGAAGCGGCAATTCCATGAAAGCGGTAGTGCTACTAAAAGGAAGTGAGAGTAGCTTCTGAAGCAGCGCGCGAGCCTTAAAAAAATGTTCAAACAAACAAAGAAACCTGGTGATGAGGAGAATGGCAGCGTTCTAATTGATACGGACAGAGAGAGAGAGAAAGGAACGTAATCTTAGTTTGTCATACAGGCTTCCGTGTGCTCACTTGTCGCACTAAGCGGAATCGGTTTGCAAGACACTTCGAATAATCGGATTCGAAACGCCTACAATATTGTTGAGACCGTGATACTTTGGAAAAAGCGACACTTCGAACAAGCAATAATTCGATTTAAAAAAAAATTTCGTTATAACGGGCGTTTATTGTATTTGTTTCGCTTCCAGTTCTACGAACGCGTTCTTTGGCGGGGTAGGCTTGGTGCCATCACCAAGAGCATTACGTAATGCAAAACGAGAAAAACGAAGAAAACAAACGAAGGAAAGGAAGGGAAAGAAGACAAATTAGCGTAGGTTGTAATGAGGGAGGTCCAAGACTGTCGTTTCTGGAACTTCTTCTCTTTAATGCTCCGCATGCGGGAGTGATGAAAACCCGCCCGTGCGCATCTCGGGATCGAGAATGACAACCCAGAAAGCAGTGACCTTTCAGGGTGCTCTCATTTCGAAGTCAGACCAGCATTTGGCGCATGGGGTAAAAGTTATGTACTGCGAGGCGATTGTTGCTGATCTACCTGCCGTCGACTTGGTGTGCAAAAAATTTAAAAACATTCAAAAAATACGAAAAGGAAAAAAATCCAGGCAGCAAGACTAAAGGCCTGTTTTCTTGCGTTTAGACTTCACTTCCATGAGGATGTCCCGAATTTGAGCACGAACGAGTTTTAATGAAATGGGTAGCTCTGTCTAGAAGTACGATCGCATGAAATGGGGCTTGACCAGACGCTTATCTAGGGGATGTCCGAATGTCCTGATTACTGCCACTACATCAGAAAAGTTCTGTAACCGCCCCTCGGAAACAAACGAGTAATCTAAGTCATTTAGTGGGTTAAACGAGGGACATTACCAGGATGCTCATCCGGGGGGTGGGGTGGGGGGCACATATCTGCCGTCTTTGTGGCGTTTTTGGTCAGCCGGGGGGTGTTGTAAAACTTTTGGGCCGCATTTAGGGTGGGGGGGGGGGGGGGTCTGGGAGAATCCCTGAGATTACATGTATTGCGATGTGTTTTTGAGACTATTTGCAGTGCTGGTGAGTAAATTTCAGATTCTAGGGGACAAAAGCAGGGAGTAATTGCGATATGGGGGAGTAGAATCTGTAAATGTTCCTCAGTTTACTCATTTTGTGTTTTCTTCTCGTGCAGAAGGGTGACATCATCATGTCAAACACCCCAACATGCATGAATCATCCTATATAAAGGTAACGATGTAACTGGCTCCATCCCGCAAGTCAACGGCTTCGCGTTGCGCCAGAAGGCAGCATGTGCTTTATGAAATGTTTGCAGTCTCTCGCGCTACTTTCGTGCAAGCGAAAAAAGAAAAGCAAACAAAGAAACAAAAAAAGAACCTATACACTCGATATGTTGTATTCATCCCGAGACATGCATCTGCGCACGAAAGCCAGATGCGAATTCGTGAGGAGATAATAAAACAGTTTATTGTGTTTATAGAAGCCATGTTGCCTCCGTCTCTTTATACACTCTTCACTTCTTTTTCTGCCTTCCTTCGAATCGAACCCAAGTGTGTGGAAGAGAAAAAAAAAAAAAAAACGCGCGTGCTGTTTCCCCCATATTACGCATGAGAACATGTACGTTCATTGGCGATAATTACTTGCGCGTGCAGTCGAGTCTAGTAACAGAGGAGATTGATGTGGTATTGAAAGTTGTAAAATATATTGGGAAATATACGAGTGTTGGAACAGGCTCGCGGGTAAATATGCTCGACAGTTGGGATGCTATTTATCATTGCCGGCGAAGTGGCTCGGAAATAGATTGGTTTTAGAAGGATACGTAGATTATGTAGATCTGTCAAACGATAGCGTTGCGGGCACGTTTGATTTATAGCGTGCCTGCTCTTTAAAATGAGCAGGGGGGAGGGAGACGATAACATCTCGTGTTTCACTTCGCTTTGAACGTAATCAGTGGCTAAGAACTGCAGCTTTTATAAGGTCAGGATTAGCGCCAACGCGTGGAAGAAATGGAACATGGAACATTCCGCGAAGAGGAGGAAAGATAAATTTGCCCATATAAAAACCTGGACTGCTCTGTGTTTCTGCGACCTCCACAAACTCTGAGACAGCGTTTGCTCCACATATCTGACAGGTGTGTAACACACAACACGGCAGCACAGAGATATGTGGGGACTGGATGTAATCCTCAACATCTCGGTGATGAGTAATGTTAATACATTACATTTTGTTGAAGAATAATGAAGGACGGAATGCCATTACTTTTTGGCCGCGTACGCATGATGACATTACTCATTATTTGGGTTGAATAGTCGGGCATTGCCCAAAGCCAGCAGTTACGAATTGTGTCTGATATAAGGTTTATTCACTGACATCACCTGTCCACTATACTGTGGGTTCTTCGAAGTTACGTTCCCGCATTCGTTCGCTGCCATATGCTTTTTGGAGGACTATTAACGTGTAAAACATGGGAACTACTTGGACATGCTACAAATCGCACAGCACAATAACTTTGAAACACCAAATATACGGCGAGTGCGATATGGGTGACAGCTTGGATGAGACCTACAATATGGCGGCCGATGGCATCACATCTGCCTGCTAGCGACAGTGGCGGTCTCCTACGGATGACGTCATTTGAATAAGCCATATACAAGCAAAGCTGAATTTCCCAGCCATCCACGTCACAGCCCGATCAGGTCACCAAGGAGGAGGACACAGTTCGAGTGGAGTCTTTGTGAACACCAACTCATTCATACACGTAGCAGTTGTGCAGAAACTCTAATTACTATCACCGGTGACTGCGTAACCGTGTTTCAAACACAACATATAGGACTTGGAAACTCCTGGGAAAATGGAATGCCAAAGTAACGTCAGTAATGCATATGAAAAATAATGAGTATACAGTAATGCATTGCTTCACAAAACTGTAACAATTAATGGTAATGCATTTGAAAGTAAAAGTAACTTACCAAATCTGCACAACCCCTCAACCCCACCCCCGACGATGAAACTCCCCAATCACAAACATTAAAATAATGTTGTTGTTTCCCCCTGTCGAGCATTGATTGGAGAAACCGCGATGAAGGCTGCGCGACCACCTCAATACATTTTAACACTTTGCTTTCCCCGGCGAACTCATGCACCCTCTACGCATCTCCACAATCTAAGAAAAAAGGGTGTGGAAAGGTGGTAACTTCTATAGTTACCACCTAGGTCAACGTAACGTCTGATAAAGGGTGTAAAAGCAATTATCATACATCCGAATTGCTACAAAAAGGCGTACGCCAACGACGCTCGCCGAATCAGAACCGGTAATCCTATCATTCGTAGGTATAGCAGGTAGAACTTTGCAACCTTTTAGGCACAACATATGCGGCAACTATTACCTGCTAAAAGGTGTAACTACTCCATCTTTTTTTCTGAGAGTGCACCCTTCATCCTTTGCCCTCCATCAGTCTTTATTTATTTATTTTTTTGCTATTGTCCTAATGACGCCCACTTGTGTGTGGCCAACAACGACGAGCCGATCCCCCTCCCTTTACCCATCCAAAAAGTTGTTCAAGGCCCAAGTTGTTCTATCCAGCACCAAAAAGAATACGTTATTCCCGGCGTAATCGCAAGAAAACAGCGGGCAACATCGCAATTAAACGAAAGTGCGGACGCGCTGAGCAATACCGAAGGCAATGGAGAAATTGAAGCAGTGCGATGGAGGACGCGTGTCAGGAACGGGGCACATCGGATAAATGTTGGGCGCCGGTTCCAGTTGCGATCGTCGTTGGGAGTGATGCAACAGGCAGTGCCGCCCCTTGTGCGTTCTGCGGCGCTCGAGGGTGGAGCCACTGTGACCGCCCATCCTTGCCTTGGCTACCGGAACGATCATCGTCTCACCCCGCTTCTGCCGCCGCTGCTCCCGAAACGCAACACTCGATTGTCCCTCGGATCGGATCGCCATGCACTCAGGCTTCACGGCAGCTGACGGGGATATTGGATGGAAAATAAACGCGGTGCTACAGATGCATTTCTTCCGAAGCCTTCTGTCGTACGGGGGTCAAGTCTTGGAAATGGACTGGAGGGAGATGTTGTAGTGATGTTACAGCGAAGGTTAAAGCCTGACTGCTCTGATTGTGGTGACCAAGAATGACCCGTTCCCTATTTCATCAGTCAGCTTCAGAGCACGAACGCTTGCGCTCGGCGTACGATTTCTGTTCTAGCTGAAAGGACGAATCCCTCGAACGGAAAGGACTGGAGACAACGATAAATATGAAACGACCGAATACATTCCTTCAGCCCAGAACGAAAACACGCTATATATGACAGAGAGATGGAGTAAAGAAAGGAAGGTCCAGAGTTGTGAAAAAGCCCATCAGTTCAATAAGCGAAAGGTCCGACAGAGCCACGCATAGACCCTTTTAGCCAGGACAATCTTATAGTGACTAAATATGTTAGAGAGCCCCACGCGACACTCGCGGTGTTATTCAATTCAATTATTTTTTATTATCACAATACATGGAAAACATGTATTGTGATAATAAAAATAATTTCGTTGAATAACACCGCGAGTTACGTTGTTACGATAATGAATGTTCATAAAATAGTTTCGAAACACCGCAATAGGCGCTTTCTCTGCACGAGCCCACGTCACCCTCGTGACGATTGGTCGATGCCATGCCGCTGGTGATGGGTCTGCCACCGTTCACAGATGCCGTTGTTACCCGGCTCGCATGCGCTGAGTGGTTAACGTGCTGGCCATGTCACGTCGGAACTGAGAGGTACCCGAGTTCGAATCCCGGTGCCGGCTGTACTGTCTGGGGCTTTTCCTGTGTTTTCCTCACTCGCAAACAGACGTATATCTGCACAGTTCCCTTAGAAGTTCCTCACAAGTTCCCCAGATGTTCCCACATTCCCCCAGAGCCCTAGTCGTGATGTTGCCCACCTCTGTAAGGCCGGCAACGGCGAGCGCTTTCAGCGCCACCACCGATGCCGTTGTTGAGAGATGGCAATACAAAATCACCTCCAAACGGTAATATAGACTGTTACTGAATTGCTCTTGGAGACTGCCCCAGTCAGGGCACCACGAGCGTGAAGCTGACATTTGAAACGACAGTCCGTTTTACCCACCCGTTTTCTTTTCTGATTTGTTTTTTTTTTTCTTCACAAGGTCTGGTAACAAATAGGAAAACATCATGAGTTCCTTGTCTGGTATGTGACACGGCTTGTTTACGTCAATCTGACGTCACAAAGAAATCCAGACTGCAACGCGCCACACGCAGGCAATGTGAAACATTCACGTCTCTCAGCCAGCAGATCTCCTTACATGTATTGGCTCGTCGCGTGCGGTGTTTGTCTTTGCGCTCCGCTTGTGGCTCAAAGGTCCAACGAGCTGGAGGGTCCAACGAGAAGGAGGATCCAACAGGGTCACGTCATCACACACGTCATCACAGGGTCAACAACAGGGCAAATGCAGTGCTCGAATTTTCACTCAGTCCAAGCACCCAAAGGACCCAGTCTGCTGCGTCTCAGGAAGTACTGTAGAGGAACACGCAGCTGGCCTTGGAAATGGCGATGGTTGGATCCTGGCTGGAGAGCTACCAAGCGGCATTCGGCGGCGTTGTAAGATATCTTGGCCGTGGGCCATACTGAAGAAACCCCGAGACGAGTGACACGGAAAAAAAGCGGACAAACAGAATGGTGTCTATCAGTAAAGGAATTTTGCCGTCCCATATTTATTGCAATCTATACTCAGGTTATTCTTTTTGTGTAAATAAATGTACGTAGGCTCCCTGTTCACTTTCGTCTCCGACTACGCTGACGCTAGAAGTGCACATAAGGAAAGAGGGAAAGTTTTGAAAAACTTAGGTTTGTGACCGAGTCAACATCGGGATGGTGAGAGGAAATAATGTACGGCGCGACATGCACACCCTCTTTTCAGGAAGTTCGCCAATTCTCCTTATAATAACACATGTAGGGGCTTTCGTGATGGTAAACAGCCACCAAAATGTCAAGAGAAACTTTTGGGCAGTTTGCGCAGGGGACGTTTAATCTATCTACTCCTTCGGACGCGGTATTTATCGTAACGCGCAGCCGTGGGCAGCCGTGGATCCTTCGACTCGTTGGATGCTTCAGCGCGTTAGACACTTCGACATATAATCGACTGTGAGGAAGGTTCCAACGAGCTGAAGGATCCAAAGGTGCAGAAGGATCCAACGTGCTGAAGCATCCAACGAGCAGAAGGGCCCACGGTTGGATCCTTCTGCTCGTTGGATACTTCAACCCGTTGGACCCTTTGACATTTGAAGGCACATCGAAGCAGGACGCCATCAGCGTTATGTAGAAACTTGTTCTTATGGTATTTTATGAGGAATTATGATAATTTCACTTATGCGAAAGATAATTGCAGGAAAATATCGGAGTTGCGTGTGTAGAGTGGCAGAGATACCCTTATCAGGCCGCTACTTATTCTCACCTTCCTACGTCGTGACCCATTCTCACGTTGATCCATTCGTGGAGCACTACGGTGATGTCAGCATCCGTGTATGGGGGTATCCCGAATTGCCACCGTTAAGAATCCAACGTTTAGAATCCCATATGCTCAAAATCCCAAACGGCGCTAGCGTAGCGTTGCGTGCGTGCCCAACTGTGGGGAGCCCCCTAACGGCGTGAACTGGCAAAAAACACCTAAACTATCCTACCTTCTGAAAACTAACCTAACCTAACCAAAATCTAATAAGTTTTGCTGCTCTGATGTGACCGCCATGCTAAGCCTATATGGTCGCCAAAAACCTCGTTTTTATTCATGACAATGACTTCTACTGACGTCAAAATCACGCAATACTGCGAGGTTTGTCAGTAATATGTATTATTCAACATTATCATTCCGCAATTCTTCATATTACAGCTTTAATTTAGAAATCTTGGATTTTGAACATCTGGGATTTTAAACGGTGGATTCTTAACGGTGGAATATCGTGGCACCCCTCGTGTATGTACCTCTGTAGAGCACTAATCAAGGGTTGGCAGATAACAACACAACAGAACAAAACAACACACGTTGATGGGAGGCAGTTAAATAAAATAAAACACAAAACTAACAGCACAGTACGAGCTATGCTGTCCGTATTGTTTCGAGCGCCGTTTTTTAATTGTGGGCAGCTGGCTAACTAAAAGACCGGATTGAGCAAAATGTCCTAACGAAACAATTAACTTGAGAATGCACTGAACTCCAGGATTTAGTCAGAATAAAGAAGCAACAAACGTTTCAAAGCATGAAGCATCTCAGAACAATGTTAACGAGTGACTTGCGTTTGTACACACACAGTCTGCACTTCATCAGCTCAAAGGAAGCACAAAAGTTGGGGACTGCTAAGTGACCAAAAAACACCCTAACCCAGAGACCGACTGACTGGGCGGAATGCCACCACAGATGGAAGAAACACACACCACGGGACAGGGAACGCGGCATCGCCTCAAGAAAGAAAAAAAAAAGGGAGAAGGAAGGAAAGTAAAAGGTCAAAGCAAGACTCAGGAAGGGGGAAACCGGCTCGACCTTTCCGCCCTTAGGGGGAAGGGAAGACATTTCAAGGTCAAGGGAGCGTCGGGAATGGGGAGCTTTTTTTTTCTCTCTCCTTTCCCTTTTCGCTTGGAGGGGCGCAAAATAAAGACAATGTACTGCCAAAACCTGCAAGATAAAACCCGAGGAAAACATCCCCCAGAAATAACGACGAAGGGGATGGAAATGACTCCTGGAAAGTTCGAGACTGATCGAATTCGGCACCAGGATGGCGCTGCTGTAGACGCTTTTTTTGTGTGTGTACGGTTTCTTTTTTGGCCTTCTTATTTAGAGGCGTTCAATGCGAAATGTAGTGTCGGAATGCATTTCTCTTTCCGAGAATATCTGCGGGGTTCTGATTGGTGGACAGATCGCAGGGTGAGGAGGCGATGAGAAATAGGATGTGTGCAGACATTTAGAAGACGAACAAAAAGAAAAAGAAGATAGAAGACCAGATTGAAATAAACTTGGCGTTCTCAGCAAGCCTGCACGTGGTAGGCGCCATATAAACAACAGCTGAATGTCTGTCCCTTTGATTGAGTTTGTAAAGAGGGAGAAGGAATGTGAAGAAGGGTATTTGAAGGTCAGCAGCTAATATACACAACTGTTTTTGGGAGGTTTGACGAATCATTGTCTGACTTAGAATGGGGTCTGACTTAGAGTGGGGTCTGACTTAGAATATAGGGAATATATGTTGGACATGCTGCAAAGTCGGGTATTGGGATTGAGATAATGTTATGTAATTAGGGAAAACGGGCCAAGATCTTATCCGGCAGATGTCACCGTTCAGGCTTCCAAAAGACGAGGAGACATGACGTCGGCATTAGAAGGATGTTTACAATAACTCGAAGTAGATTTACACGTGACGTGGTCGTGTGTACGACAATAGAGTCAGGAAACTGAACGATCTTGAGTACTGCTCTCCAGGGTGTCGGAGCGAACCGAAAACCAAAACAGAAAACCGAAAAAAAAAAAAAACACGCTATTTTGGTGCGAACCGGAACAGAATCGAAACCGTATATGTTTTTTTTTTCTCGCTCTGAACTGAAACCGAAAAAATAATTTAACGGTTTTCGGTCCAAGAGAAAACTTCGCCGGTTTGGACTACGAATAGGCGAATGAGACTGACGTCACGTGTTCTGAAGTCAGACAGACTTTCTTTGTTTCAGAATTGTTTCTCTTTCATAGTTCTTAACTGGAGCCAGGAGCTACCAATTTCTCAGCTGCCTATTAATATTAAACACAATGTATGCGGAATAAACGGGTTTACATTTTGCAACATCGATTTTTTTTCTGGGAAGCTAACCCAAGAAGACACAGCGTAGTCCGCACTCGTAAACACCATTTCGAGTTGTGCCATTACAGTCGATTAGGCTAGTGCGTGCGTGCGTGCGTGTGTGTGTGTGTCGCGGAGTTCTTTGTTCCTCGTATCGAATTTGTTGCGTTATATCGTCTCTCTATAGTTGAGGCAGGTCACTTTCTCCAGTACTGTACGACAGAGAAACGTGTCAAACATATTTCTGGAAATAATAATAAGACCGCTGTACCGATTTCTCTTGACCCCGACAACCCCATTATTAAAAGCCCGCCGTGCACAGCATTACTATCCCACAACCCCACCTATTGAGCAGCAAACATGGCGGTAACGACGCACCGGAAGGAACGATAAAGAATGTTTCCGGGCACGTGTGCTTCTCGGAAACTCATTGGGCGAGAGGGAGATGCAGTATCCCCATCTGGCACTGCACCATGCCACCCCCATCTGAGCATACCCTTCCCCTTTTACAGCAAGACAGCGGGATGCCATGTGGACGCCAATTCGAAGATAGCCTCAGAGCGTTATTGCTATACAATAATAGGGGTTGTTTTTCGCCAATGGCGACGACAAGGCAACATCCATAAATAAAAAAAGGGATGGGGGAACACAACCAAGCGAAACAGGTACTTTCCTTTGTGCATCCGTACTTTGTTCACGGCTGGGAAACTCACATAAAACTGTAAAATGCACGCACGAGAAGCGCGAGCTGACTTGTGTATGAATATTGAGGGACGCTAGAAGGACACTGTAAGCCACGCAAGCAAACACATGGAGACAAACGGTTGTAATGGATGAAAAATACCTGGAAGGTTTTGTGCCAAGTAAGAGTATGTTCTATATGTGTATATATATATATGAATGTATAACTGAGTACAGATGGACGCGAAAACAAATAGACTACAAGTAATGAAGAGACTTGGGAGGCCGTATAAGGGTTTTAACCCTTATACGGCCTCCCAAGTGTCTTCATTACTTGTAGTCTATATATACATATATATTCCATATGTTCAATGCGAAGGTGAGCATTAAAGGGGTGTAGCTTTTGGCATCTGAGATTAAATTATCCCCACCAATCACGAACAGCACTTGTTCGTGTCAATGTCGGTTTCGTTTTGCAGGAACTGACAGAATTTTTTTAAACCTTTCAGCGCGTAAAAACCGTGTTTTTTTTAAAATAAATATCCTTCTTCTATTCCGCAGGCCCAACTGGGTGTACAATATGGGACTGTTGAAAAACGTGTTTTCAAGACACTCACCTGAAACAGTGTCTGAAATGGTGCTCTCTGAGTCTCTGTAGACCCACATCATTTGAAAGCCTGCACTTGAAAACAACCCCCTGTATATGGCATGGAAGTTACACCACACAGGTGTATGCCATAGCACAAGTAATGTACACCTCAAAAGTGAAAAAAAGAAAAAAAAAAGGAAACGGTGTCAAGAAGCACTCAAACAATTCGTGGGCCACTGACCGCTACCGCTGTTCATTGTCTCACTGAAATAGATGTAAGCTGAGGTTTTCATCTCCGCCCTTAAATGATTCGCCATGAAACTTTGCCGGAAGTGGCCTATAACCAACCAATACTGCCGCTGTACAGTGCAGAGATTCGGCCGGAAGCAGCATGGACTGAGACGACGGCTTTTTCGTCAAGCACACGTTCTTTCTTTTTCAGTACACGAAGTGGCAGTGTAGGCAGTTAGAGACGCATGCACCATCTGCACAGAGGGCGTGGTGATCGTGCGGGTGCATACAGTCACGCCCCCTGCACCCACAAGGGGAAAACACGCCCTTTTCGTAAACAACCCATGTCGTCAGGTTCACACACCCTCCACTATGGTTTTTTTAAAGATACTGCGTAACGTAAGACGGAAAGTATTTAATTTAAAGTCTGTATGTCTTCGACTATACACAACCGATTGAAATCCGACAGACACGAAACCAGTAGAGAGTGAGAGTTGTTCGTGCCTATGTATTCAGAGTAACACGCTACTGTTCTGCGTACACAAAGAAACCAATATTTTTGTGTCGCGTACAGCGGAAAGTCTGGAAAGGACTGCTAAGAACACTGGTGTTATTTAATTCCCACCTGAATACGCCTGTATTACGGCCTGGAAAATGGCTGTATTAGCTCTTGCACAGTCGTTGCACCAGAAGGGTACGTACAGCTCGAGTCAAAGTTAACTTGAACTCTAACGTGCGAAGCGGGAAGGGAGCCGCCCTCGAAGCGATTAGCAGAAAACAACGCCTTCGTAACAAGAGTCACCCCTCAAACTGCAAATAGAAGACCAAAACACACTCCGCCGTAATTGCTACTAAGCACCACCAGGGCGGAATGGCGTTCAAGTTAATTCTGATTCGAGCTGTACTAAACGATGAATAGTTTCACATCGCAACTGTACGCTTACTGATTGTTTACTTGCTGTCATGAACACCAAATTTGACTCTTTCCTCTTTTTTTTTTTTTCCAATTCCTGTAACATTCGACGTCAAATCAGGGTGACGCTCCCCTGGAAACCAATGCTACCTTCACATAGTCTTCAGCATGTCCTCTCGGAATAAAAGTTTACGCGTGATCCAATTCCCCCTTTCACACATACACGCACATCTTGAAGCAGGGGAAGAGAATTAAAGAAAATCATTTAATCAAAAGAACATCCCCCTCCGCCTTTAACTCCCCCTTTCCAAAACACAACAGATATGACGACCACCCGTACGACGGTCGAAGACAAAAGCAGGAAAGAGAAAAAAGGGAGACAAAAACCGTCGCTGAATCCTTCGATGCCGGTCTTGCGGACCTCAATTACAATAAATAAGGACAGATATCATCGCGGCCAATGAATGCCTTTTCTTTTTCTTTTTTCCCTAATTCCCGTCAGGGCCACCTTTGCCACGCCGCCAAATGCCCCCCCCCCCCATCTTCAGAAGAGAGCGGAGACTCTCTTTTCTGTCGGTGCGCGCTTGACAGCACGAAATCCGGAAAACACCCTCATAAACAGATTCGAAATAGCCGCGAATAAAAGAGAGAGCCTCTCGCTTCGTCGATAATCGTATATTTCTTTCCTCCTTTCCGTATATATTCGACGCGGAATCCACGATGCGGCGCTCTCTGCCGTAGATCAATGAGAGGAGCTTATAAACGGGGCGGGGAGAAACGCCGAGGTGAAACGCACCTGTGCTGCGTTTCTGTTTTCCGCTTTTTTCTTTCTCTTTTTTTTTTCCAAGAAGGCGTATGGAGCATTGTAAATGTGCGCGAGATTTCAGCGGGGGGTATATATATGTGTAGGCATACGTGTAAGCCTAGTTAGTATACCTCATAACGGCCGTAAGGCTGTCAGTTGGGGATGGTTTTATGAAGGGGCCATACGGCGGAGATCCGCGTCGAGTTCCACATATCGAGCTTCCTCTGGAGTGAGAGTTCGCCTGATGTTTCTTTCTCTTTTCTTTTTCCTTTTTTTTAACTCGGTGTACTTTCTTGGCCTCCAACGCGACAAGCTGTCATCTCAGGCCTGCTGCTTGACGTAGGCCCCGGGAAAGTTGGCACATTTGTTGGAAATGACCCCAGCGGCCATTGATATCCTTCGGTTATCGTAAACGCACTATGCAACATTCGCAGCATCTTTGGCGTCCCGCCGAAGGTCACGATTACGGGAATAGTCTCAAAAGATAGTTATTATTTCCCCGCTAATCCGTCTTCGTTCACCGCGTCCCAGTAACACCATACAGATATCATTTAGGTTGTGGAGACGGTGGAGACGGTGGTGATGGTGTGAAGTCGTACCGTTGACGTTGCAACACCACAAATAGTGCACCAACCCACGCCAAGAACCTATTATATAGGGACTTGTCAGAAGAGCCAAGCTGCATAATTTTGCTTTCATTTCACATTTGTTAGCTTTGAACACTTAGTCAAATGGGGCACGGATAATTAGCAATCATTTATGTCGATGACAGCTTAAGTGCCCTCAGCAAAACAGTAAACAAGCTGGGTATACCGGTACTTTCCGACACTCACTTTCTCCTTGATAACGGCGATAGTTCCGATCACCGTTATCATGCCACGAGCAAAGAAAGGAAACGAAAGCGTCCGGCTTCCCTGCAGTGCCTCGTTGCAACATGCACGTCACTGTCAGTATCTCGTCGGTGTCACTGTCCATTCGTGCGATAACAGTACACGGCTACCGTTTCGTCGGAACCTTCTTCCCGTTATCGCTGTTATGTGCCGCTAGAACCGTACGATGAAAAGTGGGGACGGAAACGTAGTCCTTTTTTGTTTTGTTTTTCGGTGAAAACGTCTGTAAGTTCGGTTTGGTAGCCAGGTCAAAATTTACGATGCAACGAGATTATGCCGAAGTTCATGGCGCAATAACTCCGTGAGTAATCAACTGAGAGCAACCAACCGGCTAAATCCAGATAGCTTACACGTGTAAGATTCTAGTTAATAAGGTCATTGCGGCGGCTGACGCAATCTCTAGCTGTGGTGGGCGCGTGCGAGAGAGACGGAAATATAGGGGTACGCGTACCTGGCGGGCAGCTATAGTCTATCTCGCGAACGCGTGAAGCTAAGACACCGATCGAGGTGTCGTTGGAAAGTGCTTGAGTGTCTGGACCCTACGGGATGTCGTCTTCAACAACAATGACCGCAATTTTATAAATTTCAAATATCAAACTTTAGCCAGAATGTTGGCAGGTATGAAACTAAAATATGATCAGAATCCGAGGAAGCGGCAATCAGAGGAAAGGGTGGCACGAGAGGAACCCGAAAAGCCCGATAAGTCCAGCACCGAGCGATCGAGAGAGCTACGGGAGCGCCGAAGAAGAATAGCGGCGGAGGCAAATTTTGACAGCCGGCGCGCACAGCGAGCCCTTACCCTCTACCAGCTGAGCAATTTCGACTTGTGCGAGTGTGAAAGTGACCTAGGAGGAGCTCGGCACCGTGGAGGAGCCAGAGCTGAGCAAATGGTATTTAACTGTATGGGTGCCCGAAATAGCGTGACTGAATTAAAGGCAAAGTTGGGGTGGGATACCTTACTGTTGAGAAGAAGGCAACTGCGACTTAAGTTTTTTGGGTGATATCGTAAATGACAAGACTGGTATTTCAAATGATTTGTATCTGAGCCCTCCTACGTTTATCTCACCAAGATTAGACCACCACAGGAAGTTGAGGCCCTATCATTGCAAAACACACGTTTTTAGGCCCCATTCATTTTTTCCGAAAACTATAATGGAAAACTGGAATTACAGTGTACTGGAAAGTTCATAGACTAAACTTCTCTCCTCTTTCATAGTCATACAAGGGACATATTTTTCTTTTAATAATGCAAAGAGTACTGATTGGGTTAACGGAAACTGTACTCGGCAGTGAAGTGTATCAGTTTTAGTTTGTTTTTTTCAGCTTTGACGCGTGTGATATTGCTGTGATTGCTGTAATGTTATGTTCATGTTCATTTTTCGTTTTTGTACCCCCGCTACTCTATGCCGCAAGGCGATGTAGCGTAACAAGCATAAATAAAATAAAATAAAAGAATCGGAGATCGTGATGTTTTCATGTAAAATACTACGGCTCTGACACGACTGAGCCCGTTCCTGTTTGATTTACTTGTATTTATTTATTTTTGATGGAAGCTATAGGCCACAGCTTCGTCAATATTTCTGGTCGTCTAGGATCGACTGGACGCCCAACAATGAAATTCCTGTCCCTCCTCGTTATAGACAAGAGAGACCAACTGCACGTATATACGTTCGCTGTCGCGACTTATATCTCCGTCGTTGTTGTTTTTCTTTTCTTTTTTGTTCTGTGTTTTTTTTTTCTACGTCGTCATCGTCGTCGTCTTGAACTGACCTATGAATCCGCCTAGGTAAATCGGTTGACCCAAATACTTACTCATACATTTCGACAATTAGAACAGCAACACACGTTATTTTCAGCAAGCGGAGTGGTTCAAGTGCATAACGCTGATCGCAATGTTTCTCCATACTACCGATTACCACGGTAGCGAACCAAACTTCCGAAGTGCCGCTGAATCGTGTCCCAATTACACAAATTTAAGGCGTCGTGATCCTGGACATCGAGGAGCACAGTGTCCTCTCTAAGAAGACCGACGTCGAGCTTTAGAGTTATACTGTGATGGCGCACTGTGGCATTAGTCGCCTGTACGCCAGAAAAAGAAACGAATTCACTCACTATCATCATCATTCGAGAACAATACCGTACACCCGTGCTGGTCTCGCAACATCAATCCACCTTACTTGTTGACAAGTGCCAAAGCCAAGCTGAGAGAAAGAAACGAACGAATGAATGAATGAATGGATTGCTGTATCAGTAAACATATGAATGGACGAAAGAATTAGAATTTTGGTTGTCCAGTTCACTCAATTATTATTACAATGACATCCTTTCGGCTTCCAGGTTTGTTTCACGCGTCGCTGAACGCGCTAACTTAAAGATGAAGTTGGAAGGTCTATTTTCGCATTCCAGTGGCACTGACAATGTTTACCCCCGGTGTATGGGACGAAGCAAATTATACATAAACCGTATACGAAGCGAAGACGCAACCCATAATCCGGTATTAACCTACTGCCGCCTGACGTGGGTTGGACCTACGCTCAGGCTTTCGCGTGTGGCACCTGTCAGCCGTCGGCTGTATCGTATCGGAAAAAGGCAATCTTTATATTCCCCCTACGAAGCTGTATAAATGACAATTGCCCCCTTCGATGCGAACACTACAGTCTGCACAGAACTCCGAATTTCAAATACTGTATAACTAAGTGGTTAAATTCTGTGTTAAGTAGCTGTGTTCTGCACTACGTTGGAGAACTGCAGCAAAAGAGCTCCTGCACATCTCCTCGACTTCTCCTTACGGGAAACGACCGAAGACGTTACCCTCGCGATGCCAACACATATATCGCGTCTTTTCTCCATACAGAGACTACAAGGCTATCCACACAGGGACTTTATGAATATGATAAGCGAAACCTTAACTTTCTTTTTGTCATGACTCGTTCTAACGCACCACCACCCCAGACTCCCTCGCTGACTGCATGACAGGTGAGCACCATAAACAACACAGTTGAGCCCCCCGCCGTTAGGCGTCGCCTCAATACATTTTCATGAGCATGCGCACTGCGCTCGAGAATAAGAGACAGACTTAATCTCGTAACCGCCTTCGCATTCCTATGATAGCGTATTATAAAACAGACACCGGACGGTCGAAGCCATACTCTCAATCATGCTCCGCGGCAGGTCATTTGCATCAGGGAAAGTTGACTCTATTGTTGTTGTTTTTGCGAAGAAAAAAAAATGGAAAGAAAAATCCAAACATCGACCCACGTCAGTGTTCTTACGTCAAGTTGGAAACGAGACTTTAGAATGTATTACTGCACATAATGTGAGGCGTTTTGTATTTATGTTATTCGAACTCAACTGTGTTCCCATGCGCTTTGTACAGTACACCAGCTAGCTTGCACTATTTTGATTTGTTCATGTAAGAACTTATTCTGAAGTTTATCGACCACAATGAGAGGGCAGGTGAAAAAAATATATAAAGAATCCGCGGCAAGATCGATCACACAGAAGATCCAGGTTCGTGTCCCGATAGATTCAGAGGGGGGGGGGGGGGCTTTTCTGTGAGCAGACTTGCATGGGTTCCACCACGGACTTGTCGCAGAGCCCTTACTGCTACCTTGGAGATCCCGTTCGAAGTCCCGGTCCATGTTCCATATTCTCAAACCGTGATTGCGCAATCGTACATCAGTCCTAAGGGAATATTTTATTTGGCGACTGCACCGCGACGCAGCTATGCCCCTTTGCGGTGTGAGGACGTGGACGTATGGAGAGAGGACATATGCAGGGAGTGACAGATAAGTGGGCTCGTATGCGTCATGGGCCGACTTCAAGGTGAACTGCGCCGACATCCGCATGGAAAGTCTGCCGGGAAGCCCGCGACATCACGTGCAAATGCTCGCCACTGTGCTATTATTTTGTCGCACCTTGAATGGCGTCAGTTTTCTTTCTCCTTTCATTCATTTCATTTCCGTTGTGGGAGTAGCAGAATTCGTCAGTAACGAATTCAATATCTTCCGGGGTTTTGTTTTCTATAATCAAACTCAAACTCAAACGTAAGATGCATTTTCCTTTCAGCCACTCGTGTAGAAGTGAGCGTGAATAATCGCCGGCCTAAGTGGACAGTGTGATATCGGCAGCACAACACGTCTATCGACTGGTCAGCGGGCTTCGAGTGATACTTATCGCCACAGCACACTTGTCATGCAGAAAACTTGCGCACTTGTGGGGAACCCTCTTGAGGACGCACAGGGATGCTGATGAGATCAAAAACATAGCATGTTGAAAATGTAGAAGCTCCACTCAATGTAGAAGCACGTGATTAAGAATCACACCGACCGTGAACTGTGGCGACCATTTACCAGTGTTGTTCCTATCGCCCATGTTGGTTTAATCACCCTCAGCATCTCATCACCCTCAGCAACTCGAGGGATATCGGAGCCGCTTGGCAGGCGTACAGTACGTTGGTATTGGTCCTGATATGTTAGGTATACTGGGTTCTGCAGAACCAAGGGGTTCCGTGAACATAGTACTGTTGAGCTCCCGCTAGTGAGACTTGGCGCTCTCCCTCGGTCGGCATTGATATCCTATCGTGATCGACATCGCATCATTGTCATCGGGACTGGCATCGAAATCGCCGGACCAGGGTGCTGCCGCCCAAGTTCGTTGTAAAAAAAAAGAGGCCATCATCCAGCAGCCATCGTCATCATCAGTTGGCTCAACCAGCAATCCAACCAGCATTGACTGTGGTTAGCTGGCACTTACTCGCAGGGGTTTCAGTTTCGGTTTCGCTGTGGTTTGCGGTTGCAGAAACAAGACCCGCTCCACCCGAGAAACAGCGACGCGCACGCAAATGGAGCGTAAACAAGCAGCGCAACTTTTCTTTCTCTCTTTCCCCCACATAGTACGTCCAGCGTTTGTTCCCCTCCCTGTTTTGCAACCGTGATTTCCGATCGCCACCCTAGCTATCGCCATGGATCGATTCTGAACCTTCCAATAAATACCCTTTTTTCGGTTTTTAATTTTGCGCGGATTCGGCGTATGTTTCTTCGGTGTTTATTGATTTTCACGAAATCGGCGTTTTTCTATGTTTTTTTTTCGGCGTGTACACGATTTACCCGACAGTTATCGGCGAATAGAAATCACAAAAATAATTTCCGCACGACGCTCATTAAACATGGCCTTGTTCCCTGAGGTGACGTTTTAGGGCTAACAAAACAGTAAACGGACATTTTCCGAAACAATCGTATTTCTGTACGGTTTTTTGATCTGCATCAACAGCATACTAGGCATGTGCAGCAATTTATCTCTGTCATCGTTCCTGGGATCGTGGAATGCCCCTCTGTATTCGGTGTTTTTCGAATAAAACCGAATGAGGAAAAATTTACCCGGCGTATGTTTTTCGGTGTTTTTCGATTAAAATCGAAAACGCGGAACCCTACGGCTACACCTTACGCCGTGCACATTCCGTACTGTGCCACACATGGCGCTGCGTGTGAGAGGGAGAAAACAACGCTTCCTAATCCCTCACCAGGGCCCTCGTCTGCTGAATAATACAAGAAATTCTGCGCTTGCTTTCTTGCGGTTGTTCGGTCGGTATCTCGTTTCGCCCATTCAAATCGGAAACGGGTCGGTGGAGATTTCCGTACGAGTCACGAAAAGCAATTAGCTAATCACGATGCATCGCTGGGTAATGAAAGCCCGCTCGAGTTTCGTAGATTTATTTCCTCCATTTCGAGTTCGTTACGATTCGCGAATCTTGCATCACCACAGCCGAGTGGGCATCGAGATTTATACTGTTTTGTGCACACGGAAAACTTTTCTAGGCGCAATAATTTTGCACCGAACTGTCGATGAGCGGAGGGCTTTCAATGGGCTTGTATCGCTGCGATATAGATAAGAAGTTAAACGACTTTTAATTTATCACCCGTCATCTATTGCAATGAACCGAAGACACAGTGGGTACAGTGGAATTCAACCCCAACAGCGGCTCCCCCGGTAGCCGTTGAGGTGCCTTCGAATCTTTCTTGATCCTATTATAAACCTCGACATAAAGCTGTCACTACATGCAACAAACTCCGGACGCAAGTGCAGACGGAGTCCCGAGACCACAGAATCCACTTTGACAACTACCGCTTTGAATCATGAAAGGCGTGCACCCCGATGATACGTATGTTAATGAACTTCGTATTAATATCACGTGAGCAAGAAGGATCTGGTTTGGGTCGTGGCATAATTATGTTCAAAAACCAGTACGACTCAAAGTCCGCGAAATGTTCACGTGGCTTCGTTTCTTTTCTTTCTTTCTTTTTTTTTTCTTTTTCCACTGTCTCTTTCCCTCCCCAAGCAGCACAATGTACTGAAAGTCGAGTGCAATAGGGGTGGACGCATAGGTGGAAGGCCTTGAACAGAATTCTGAAACTAAAGAACATTGATAAGACACATACCGGCCACCCCTATTGCACTTGACTTTCAGTACATTGTGCTGCTTGGGTCGCTACTGTTTATCTCTGTTGTCTACTGTCTTCTTTCACTCTCATTAGCATCATAATCAAAATTGTGATATAATGCAGACCCCCTTTCCCTATTCTGTTATCTAGAAAATGGTAGTACAAATATCCTGATTACTCGTCACAAATCGTTTGCTTTTCTATTTACTTATCTTTTGTCAGATGCTTGTAACGTTTCACTTACTTTCAGAACCAGACAGCCGCATTGGTAATGCCACGCAAAGACAAAGCAAAGCCTTCCTGTGGTTCAATTGTACTCGCCATGAGTGAATGCGCGAGATAATTGAAAACACATCAGGTGCCCATAAAGTACTCGTGAGGTCACTCGATCTTTAATAACGACCCATCCTTTCTCAGGCACACAAAATCGAGGGGGCAAGATCGCACTCCTCCGAAATATGCCCTATTAGCATAACAACGGACCTATAGTTCGACCACAATTCAATGAACCGGAAAAACAATGCCTTATAACGAACCCCCCAAAACTTATCAGTATATAGCCTTCGCTATAAATATAACTACTATATAGCCGCACAAGTCATGTATACGTTGCAAAAATAAGCGCTTCCTCAATGATACACAAAAAGAGATTCATTATCTGCATCTTCCGATTGTCAAGTAATATAAAGGCGGTCCTTTTGTTGGAGGCTTGCTCGTTAAAAAGCGCGGAGTAGGAATTTATCCAAGCCACGCTGGGTCATCGCATCGAACCATTATCAGCTGGCTTTTCTTTCTCTCTCTTTATTTTTTTTTTTTCTTTTTTCGGTCAGCTTGGTCAACCGTGTCGTATCTCGTTTCGGGACTAATCACGGCGTGGAGGAAGAGAAAAGCATCAGCGCTTTTGTCAGCACTGTCTACTTTTGTCCCGCAGAAGAAACTTGGTGTCAATGCACCAGGTTGTCCTCGCTGATTTCAGAGTAGTTCTCCGTGTGGGAATAGACACAGATCTGTAACATCTCGGCTCTACGTTCCGCTCAACTCGGTCACGAGTGATTGCGAGGAAGCAATTGTAACAGGGGCGACGCTTTTCTGTGCTTAGAGCGCGTCAAAAATTAGTGCGGATACCGAAGCTATAGGAAACTATGAACAATAAGGCAGAAATAACGCAGCGACGAGAGCCTTTAGCGACAACCGTAAGTGACGCTTGCTTGTGGTTGTGCATGAAAACGAGCGTTGATTTCTTCGTTGTCGCCATGCAGTCGTGTAGCCGTCATCGGTCCACATTGCGACGCTGCTCTATCCGAATGCCAAACGAAAGAGGGTGACATTTCGCCCTTTTCTATTTCGAAATCCTCATGGGTATAGACGTGTGCGGGTGCGGATCTGCGCGACATCTTGCGGACGGCGGATTGGGACGTTCTAAAATCCATGCGGATAAAATAGGAGCACAACTCAGCGCTTGTACGGAGCGAACGGATATCCGCGTCACTACCGCGGACGAGCATTAGTGTCTTTGGAGACGTCCCCCAGATGGAGCCACAGTTGAATATGCAGTGAATCATTCGTTACGTTACTGTACAGATAACTGCTGGAAAACCATGAATGACATAACGTTTCTAAACAGCTGATATGTTCAAAAGTAAAAAAAATAAAAACGTCTGTGACGTAACATTTTCGTCATGTAGATTCTCTCCTAAACGTAATGATCGCGAATGTGCTCCATATCCGCGCGGATCACGTTACTCACTCAATGTTATCGGCGCTCACCACTATATTATTCTTGGGCACAGTATAAGCACAGAAGGCTACTGAGGAACTGATGCTAAGAACACAACCTGGTGAACCACGTTCACCGACTGCGTTTGATGTTGCGGGGAGCGATATAGGGTGGAATATTCTTGAACAGAATTTGACAGTCGTGGAAGAAGTAAGAAACAAAAATAAGGTAAGGAGAATCTGTCAACTTACCCCTTTTCTGCATGAACGCAAATAAGTCGTCCAGGAATTCTTTTCTCTTTGGATCTTCGCTTAGTTCGTAAAGCTGAAACATCAAGAGAGGAAGGCGTGTATCAGAACGGAGAAAAGAGAAATGATATGTAAGAGACCCCCAGCTCAGCTCGCCCCCACCCCCCTCGACGTCACACATACGTAAGTACATATATAGTTAGCCGATGATGCAAAAGTGGCCTACTCGAAAGTACCGCACAATACACAAGGTCAAGCAACAACTCACAAAAGCACATAATCTTAGCGCTATACATAGTTGCATAATGTGCTCCTACGAGAGAGCTACTCTGTGCAGCCAAAGCAGCAGTGAATCAATTTAGCTTCAAGCATAGAATTCTTCTCTACACGACTACGGTTTTAGGAGCAACCGTCGCCATTATCTCTCGATAGAGATAGTATGATAAAGGCTGAATGGCTGCTGAATTGTCGTTGGCTAAGAATGATAAAATGTGACTGGCACTGGTCTTCGACCTCCTTAACCCTACTTTCGTATAATGACGTTGCTTAAGTACACGTCCCCAAGCAGCGAACAGAGAGCAAGCGAAGTCACACGTCTCGGTTCCCCCAGTGACATAAACGAAAATATCTGAACGGAAAACGACAAAGCCGCACGCACTACAGATTTGTTAGCAATCAAGTGAACACCCTTCGAAGTCAGTCGAACTGTCACGCGCTCGGTGACGCCCACGCACCCCAGCTCTTGCGAAGCTTAACTTCGCCCCCTTTTTTTTTTTCCATCAAAATAGATTTAAAAACAGAACGGTGCCGAACTAATTTCGAATCCCTCAGACCTTCGTTATGACGCAGTAAAACTCATTCAACACGTTAAGCACTCCGGCGAGTGAGTCAGCAATGCTAACAACACGGTAGCAATAATTATAACAATAAGAGAAACCCCTCCTAAAAATACCCATTTTTATTTTCATTTTCTTTATTTTGTTCGCGCACGAGTCACTTGGCATTGAAGCAACTGATTGCTGTGAAAGTGACAAAATAACGCGTAAGCCGCCAACTGCGGGCGCGAAAAAAAAAAAAAAAGAAGAAGAAGAAAGAAAGAAAGGCGTTAAAAGTATCTACAGAAATAACTCCCCAGCCCGCTGGAGCTTTGATAGAGGGGCGCGAAGAACAAGAAGGCACAAAAGAAGAAGAAGAAGAAAAAGAGGTTGTCTCTGCCCTGCCAAGATGCTGCGCTTCAGTGGGGCTGGTTGGAGAAAAAGCACGTCGATCTTAATTCTTCGGGAGCCAGTAAATTTTCGCCATTTTGTCTACCTTTAATTTTAGCTCGAGCGAAACGGGATATGCTCTCCGCATAAGGTCGGGATCGGTTGCGATCCGCTGTATTTTTTTTTTCTTCATTAGTTTCTTACTTGTACGGAAGAAGAAGAAGAAAAAAACGGGAGCTTTTTTGTAAAGTAGCGGCAGGGATTATTATGACGACGGTGTTTGCTTAGCCAGGGAGCATGTCGAAGGTGTGGTTCTTCGAGGCCGGCTCACCGCGTAAGCACGCGCCGCATTATCTTGTTCTTATTTCGTGAGGTGCTAAGAGGAAATCACGCCGAAAGCGATGAATGCGTCACCGCGTATTAGCGTGTTTCCTGTAAGGGGCCTAATTTGGAAGAAGTAAAAATATCGAAAAATGCTATATGGTATGAGGGAGTCACATATTGCAGCACGTACAGCTTAATCAGGCTTCGCGATCAGAGTTCTTAACACGTGTTATGACTGACTTTAATGACGTTCATCGACAACATGATATCGACATTTTTGCGACTCACGAAGTTCTGCCCTTAGGATTACAACATTATCATAGTCATGCTTTGTGGGGTGCTTGGTTATGTTTTTCTTGGTTGTATACTACTAGCGCAGTGCACCATAACTCAGACTGCGGTTGTTCATGGGCACCATGAAAATAAAAATTGAATTGAATTAAATATTGCGTTTGTCCGAATTATTCGTTCAGCCTCTGCAATTCATGTATATGGAAACATATTTTTGGTACAGAGGCCAAAACATTAACCCGTGCGGGAAAACCGATGTTAAAATTTTGACTTTTCTCTTGTTTGGTATGGCCTTCTATAATATTCTCAGCGCCTTCAATGCTTGCGAAGGTAAACTCTTCCGTCGCACACGAAAGTTGGGTAGTTTTTCATTGATTAATTAATTAATTTCTTCAACTACTTCCCATTCGCGCACCTGCTCAAATTTGGATATCACTCGTATACCGAAGATGGGTCATGCGGAACAGGAAAAGATCCAGCTGGGACCGTGTCGTGCTGTCGTGTGTTTTCACTCTTGTCTTTCTAGACAATGAATTCTAAGCACGTAACCCAATTTCCTACTTCAAGCACGGTCCGAACCACTCATGCATGCGTCAGCCTGCTTAGCGAAATTTCGCGAGACACCGCTCCTCTTGACTCCAAATGGAACTTGGCATATTCAAAAATTGGATTTTATCATTGTGGTTAGTCACAAGAAACCCATAATTTAGGGGTACAAGAACCATGTGTTGTCTCAGTTGTTGACTCAGAAATAGCAGTAGGCAAAATACGGTTAACAAGCGGGCTACACGGTTAGGGAAAGTTTAGGAAGATGAGTACACAATCTTGTGTGGCTCATCTACTAAAGTCAACGAAAAAAAGAAAAGAATAATCTGATGTGAGATGAACCGCAACGGTTGACAATTAATCATAAAATCTCACCTAAACTTTATTGTCCAGAGGAATTAGCGGGGGATATATTTATTAGAACAAAGGGAAAAAAATGGAAGGAAACGTCAGCCAAACGGGACGTCGGCTTTCTATTCCGCAAAGAAAATGAAAAATAAATAAAAGAAGAATAAAATAAATAAAAAGAAAAGAATTCTGAAATAAAGGATAAACTAACAAACGGTGAAAGAAGGATGAGACGGATTCAAGAAAAATATTACTTTGAAAAAAAAAAAAAAAGATGAGGTTAATGCGTTGTGGGTGAGGGGTGAGGATGGGACACTGAAGAATGAGATGGCACGACTTGAGTTCACAGGCTATTCATGAGACCTGTATCGCTCAAGTAAGTCAAAAGGAAGTAGGAATTTCATTGAATTTGGCCTTAGGTATGGTTAAGAAACTGGAGGTGTAGTTTGGTTAACGGGGAGATAAAATGTAAAATGAGCGTCGCATGCATGAATACGCTGGAAGAAAAAAGAAGTGCTTCCTTCAGGGTTTCTATTGCTGCTGCTTTTCAAGATTTTACTACAGGACTCTAAAATCGAAATCAAATCTACTCGGTGGCTTTAGGAAAGGTGCACGACTTCATGCGGAAGGTATACATCAGCTTCGAAAATACGACTCTTGCTTTTATCGAGCACATATTTCGATATTGCAACATCTCCCACCCGCAAAAAAGCGAAACTATATACCTAACTATCGTCGTTTCCCTTTCCTGCGCGATTAAAGCATAAGACACAACACAATGACAAGTACAGGCGACACTTTTTGTAATAGGTTAGTAGCGAATACCCCGACAGCAACTACCGCCTTTCAGAACAGCAAACCCATTAGTGTTTGTTGCTGAATGAGAGCGTTGAACGTAGAAGAGATCCTTACTTTGCTGATGTCGTCCATACTAACCCTGCCGTTAGTATCCCCTCTCCCTGGCCGGGCAGATTTCGAGCTCGGACTCTACACATGGGACAAAAGCAGACAGACATGTTTCAAGCGAAGGACCTCAAAGACGGCTACAAAGACACACATACACACACATACACGAAAGTGAAAGAAGAGTAATGCAGACAAGATAGATTTCAAGACGCACTCTGAAATCGTAGAACGCTCGATGAAAGTTGTGACCAAATGAACTTTCGACGTGCCCGACTTGAGAGTCATCTTTTGCATAAAAGACGAAACGCACTGTGCGAGTTAAAGTGACTATTTTAATTGAATTGAATTGTGAGGAAAAATTGTTTAGGGAATCACTGGCATACAATTTGTTAAATGGAGAATTCAATTAACGATGCAATCCTAGGCTCTTGGAGCCAGTTATATTTCGTGGTACACGTCGAATGCCTTTGGGGACAAGCTTCTCGCGTGCATGGCACAAGTATGTGGGGGAAACATGGCGCACGATTTCGCAGTCTTTACACGAAAAGGAGGAGGAGGAGCTTCTCGTAAAAAAAGCGCGTATCGACTTCATGTGACAAAAACATGAAACGCATACTAGCTGGGAATACATCTTTAGCGTAAAGAGCGGCGAGAAAGCAGGCGAGCTGGTGAGGGTTCGTTATGAACATCTTTAGCACATCATCTAATCATCGACGCACAGACAATGTGTCCTGAGGGCAAAAACTCGGCAACCATTATATCATATTCCTTGCAGGTCCTGGTTTTCTTTTTCTTTCTTCTTCCTTTTCTTTTTTCTTTCTTTTTTTTTTTTTTGTCAAATGTAGCGGCTACCACTCCTTGAATTAGCAATTCCTCCTAGAGGTTCCCTCCCCTGCCTTCCATGACATATAGTTTGGGCTGGTTGGTAGATCGCAGAATGGTTGCAGGAACGAATCGAACAGGAATTGATGGCTCAGGAAGAGCTAATCGCAGTTGTCTGACCTGGAGTTGACAGGGCAATACCGCTTAGTCACAATTTTGAGTGAATGCTGCACGAAATAGGGAGCGGAGTGCATTTCATGAAAGCGCAATTTTTCGCCATTTACAGTTTCTTCTCGTAGAAGAATTCCTCACGGAACTCGAGGGACTCTGCCTCGTAAAGCATCAACGAAGTAAGGTTTTAGGACCATGCGCCGCTTTGAAACATCTTTTGACAGAAAAACAAAAGGAAAAAAAAAACGCTTCGCCCTTAGTATAGCGTTTATTTCGAAAATAATCATGTTGCAAATAACATCTGTAACGTAAAGGAAACGGATATCAAGAAACGAGAAAGAGACCGAAGCGTGTGACATGGCCAATTCGTCACGTTTCCAAAACCGCTGTACAATTTCTTTCGACTCGTCAACTTTTAGGCGACGCTCCCTTTCTGATTTACTTTTTTTTTTTTTACATTCTCGTAGTTAATGCACTTGGCTGCCCTTCCGAATTCTCGTCGGTCGCAGACCTGAGCGTGACAACTACAAAACAAACACGGACGTTCACCCAAAACGACAAGGCATGCCCCGACACAAAAAACGACAGAACAACGACATCCGAAACATAAACTGTTCCACCTACATGCATCCTCAAAGGCAAATAGACGAGGATCGCTAATGAATCGGAGGTAGAAGCTTTTGTTGTTCTTCTTCTGCTTCACCTTTTGCGGTGGCAGGACCGTTTTTGCCCAACCCCTCTTCATACCCGGAAAAGATTTCCCGTGAAAACGAACGAGCACAAAGTTTTGCGGTCTGAGAAAAAAAAAAAAGAAAGAAAAAGAAAAGGAAACGCAGAACAAAGCATTCGTTACGCCGTGACGCCGAGCATCGATAAGGTGCGCTAAGAGTGGACGTTGCCGATGTCAGCGTTCTTCTTTCTCGGTGCTCGAAATTATTTTCCGTTTTCTTTCCTTCTGTTCTTTTTGTTCTTGTTTTACGCGTTGGATTAGACGCACATGCGTGAACAGTTTTTTGTCGTTGCAAAAGGTGATCGACTTAAGACGAGAATATCGGAGGAGTCGGAGGGAAAAAGCTGAGTTACTTCCGGGTCAGCGCGCGAGACGTCAAGTGTGCGGCAGAAACGAGCGTGGATGAGGACTCGAGTTCGTTATATGCGAAAGCAGGAAGATTAACTTTTGTGGACACTTCTTTTTTTTTATTATTATAATTATTATTATTATTACAAAAAGTGCGCGCCCTGCCTATCGGTTGGCTCCACATTAGGACTTAGAAACACTACAGCGCAGGATGATGATGGCATGACAACGGTACGCCGAGAATTTCCAATCGGTAATTTAAAAAAGTGTCACCGAAAAGAAAAATAGTTCGTACAAATAATCGCAAATCATTCTATCGCGTTTTTCTTTTCCTTCGTTTAATTATTGGAGTCGTTTATTATGTTTAATGACTTAATTTCGTTTAATTATTAATTATCAGTATTCGGTCAAGAAATTAGGGTGGCCCTCTCCGCTGGAAAAGACCTCGTAGAATACTTTGGTGACTTCGGCCCGGATTCACCAACGCTGGTTAACGTTGTACCGAGTTGAAGCGTTGCTAAAACTTGAAGTTAACGCTCAATTCCTTTTTTGCAAACGTTAGTTGGTGACGTGATGAATGTTTCAGTGACAATGACTTCCTTTGGTGGAGCAGAGTCAAGCGTTAAATTCAAGTTAAGGGACCGTTGATCTCGGTTCAAATGTTAATTGGCGTTGGTAAAACCGGGCCTTACTGACTTATTTAACTTTATTAGCTTAGTTATAATAAGTGGTAATTCCATTAAAATCACATTTGGTTATTTAACTCTACACCAATCCGTTACATTAATTCTTTAAATGTCAGCCACATAAAAAGATCAGGAAGATGTTATGATGTTCGTACAAAATCTTCTATTACGCATGTACTTTAGAGACGACGTTGTACAAGTAGAAACCAATGCATAATAGGTCTAACGTTTGCATGAGTCAATCCCCTGCGGGAAAACAGGAGACAATAAATCTGAATGCGCTTGCGCAATTAACAGCTCCCGTACAAAGCACGAAATGGTGTGATTGCATTCCGCGAAGGCGGAATACCCTTTCCGAGCATGATATACTATATATTGAGGGGGCAGATAATAGTAACCGAGAGCAGCTGGATACCAGCCAGAGACCGTGACGAGTTTTAATCCGAAAGTAATAGCGCGCATTAATATGCGTCCGGCCAAGGCCACCATTAAAAAGGGAAGGCGGACGCATTTTATTAATAAAACATGGCCCAACTGCTCAAGGTCACGGCGAGAAATTAGTTTATACATCTCCGACTGGCGGGGTTGTGCTCTTCTGTTTCCAAGGCACGCGCTCGATCGTGAAACAACGATTTCATCCGTACACTGGAGTTGCATTCCGGAAAGACTTAAAAGTTAGCTATAAAAAACCGCGATCGTCTGCATGCGCATCTGACAGAACGCAATCTGGTGGCAGCAGCTGAAAAAGCAGAATAACTGAGCCGATAGAGATGCCGGAAAAGAGTTCGGCGCCTTATTGGGCCTCAATTAATTGGTGGCGTTACGTCGTGAGACGACTATGATCATGAGCGATGCCACAGTGCCTCAGGGCTCCTTCATGCACGTTGAAGTTTCAACAAACCGCCTACCGTACCGTAGATAACGTTCGTACACCGTATAACTTGGGTTTGTACCACGACCTATTAGATTATAGCGACAATGTCATAATCTGCAACTCCTATGAGGAGCCCGTCCGCATGTTCCGCCACTCATCGGCTCGCGAGATGTACATCCTGATTGGGCAATGGAAATTTGAACGCGCAAAAGGGGACGTACGATTACCGTAGCAGACGACAGCAACACCTCCTATGAAAACGCCTAGAATGATGATGATAATCAACTTTAGAAAGAAGCATCTCCCGTGGGATATCCACCGCTTGTACTAAAATCCTAAGGTAAGCTAAAGTACAAAGTACTGTAGAAATTGAGGAAGGAATAACCGGGCCGATGAGTAGCGCCACCGCTAGTCTCCAAATGCGGCGCTGGGAAGGGGTCCTTATGACATGTTCGCTATGAATATGATGTAGTAGGTCGTGGTTTGCACCACAACGTGCAACTCTTCTTCTTTTTTTCACAGTGCTCTGGTAGGAGACGCCGAGTTCTTCATCGCATACCAAACACCACTTCTTTTTCACTCGCCCTCTCCATTCTTCGTGGATGAACAGAGCCTTCGTACTACTAGCGAGCTTTATAGTAGATGGAAAAGGTGTTAACGATAACGGAAAATGAACGAAGGAAGTCACTGCAAAGGTTAGCCAGCTTGCAGGACTCGAACTCACATCTTCGGGATTTCCGGTCCAGGGCTCTACCGATTGAGCTAAGCTTGAGCTTGAGCTGAGGCTTTGTGTGTTGTCCTTTCTTCTGTGTTCCAGCCTCAGAACATCGATTTCCATTGTGTAACCATAACGGTGCCGAAAACGAAACAAATTGCGCTATTTCTTTCAAGTGGCTGACATCGCGTTGCGGGGCTTTGATTCGACAGCTTTCTTTACCGTATCGCTTTCCTAGACTGCTTATGATCCACTGATACTCACTGTTCAGATAAATATGTTGTCTATCCAACCCTTCTTGTGTTCTTCTAGTTGCCTGCCCAGTCGACAACTCAGTCAATCGCGGAGACGCACCCGCACCAGAGAATGCCCATACCTCCACGCACATGTAACCGGTTGAAGAACACCCGCGCCTCTAATGACTAGCTTTGCTTTCCCATAATTTCTCATTAAAATGTTTCGACTATTCCATTTATAGAAACGAAGCTCGAAGCACGTGCACTTTCAGAGGTCTCTTCTTGACGCCTCGTGCCGGATATCACAGGTGCTGCAGCGTGTGATAGATTCTGATGTTCAGGTGCGACAATTTATGGAAATCAAATTCAGCCGCACGGAAAGATAAAGTACCTCGCGCTTAGGTGCTATCAGCTGCGGGGTGTATTAGGAACATGAGCTTGCAAATGGCCGCTTTTCGGCGGGAACCGACAAAGAGCTGCAACCGTTCTGTCTGGTACGCGACTTCTGCTAACGAGGCAGGAAAAATGATTTCTCCTTTGTAAGCAGACGACACGAGTTGTCGGGAGCAGCGTTCTCTGCATGGCATACGGGCACTTGAATGAAGAAATCAAGGAATTCCAATAAAAGTTCCTTGTCGTACAGGGTCGAATGTGCCGTGTGCACTATACAAGAACTGAATTGAATGAAGTCACTCCAAAACTTACGCCTTAAATTTCGAGTCAATTTTGGCAAATGTAATCAATCATCATCACAACATGCATTTGCTGCTACTGCTTGGAGTCAATTTTTATTTCATTTAGTGGGGATGTTGTACTGGCTCGGAGGCCCAGTAGCAAACTAGAGCTACCACCTCTATTCGAAGCGATGATGAGTCAGTTCATCTAACCGGTCAGCAAACGGTATTCTGCCAGCCAAGTGCCAAACTCAATATGTCTTTACCTCCCACTTCATTCCCACAGCTGTTGCTATACTTGAAGATGTAACTGCAGCTCTACAGTTTGTGGCTCCAAAATAACTTACAGATATTATAAACACACACCAGTTGGCAACAGACCCCGTATTAAGTTTTCCTCTACATCCGGGTGTCCGAAGCCAGATTAGCATCCCTGCTTGTACCGATACGGAAGCAATACAGCTGACGTTGTGCAGGAATCTCATGACGTCTGCCGTTGCAATTCGGACCAACTTACATGGGCGTACTTGAGATCCAAGCATAATAAAGCAGTTTGTACTCGTCTTATCAGACACAGGAGACAAGCCAACTTCGGAGAGGAGATTCTGCACATTTCCTGGCGTGTAGCAACAGCGCGTTTTGCATCATGGTACATATATTGTCTCGCAGAAACAATCATATATTATTAGGCAGTTGATGCATCAGACAATGGAGTCAGACAACATCTATCAATCGGAAGACCCGTTAAGCCCCAGACGAGAATTAGTTATCGCGAGTTCTCGTCAATAGTGGCTCACCTCCGGGGTTGTCTACGCTGCAACCTCGTTTAAGCACAAAATACACACGGACATCGTACTTCGGCGAATCACAACAGGAAATGTTGCGTCATGAATGCGACGCCTGGTCAAGAACGCCTTCACTTGGGGTAGCACCCCGATTCGTCCAAATGTTTATTTCGTCCAAGTATTCACAACGTCCAAGTACTCAGCACGTCCGAAAAAAATTGGACATAGTGGGCATTGGACGAACTGAACCAGAGGGGGGAAAACTTGACCAACCCGTCCAAATAACCGTACCGTCCAAACGCATGTTTCGTCCGAAAAGGGAGGGGTATCTCCGAATGCGAGTGAACAATTGCTTCGTTTACGATTGAAGGTAGGATTTAAACATTCACACCGAAAGATGCCGTGCCATACACCAAGTACAACGAAAAACAAATGCTCAGCCTGTTCCGTTTAGTTTTTTTTCTTCTTTCCTTTGGACAACTAACTTATTAGTTAGCACGGCCCAGCAAGTGGGACATGCGCTGCAGGTATGCCTTGATGACATGAGCAAACTGCTCTGTTACGTCTGTGAAGGGTGCTTCGTTTCCCAGCATCGTTTCCCCTGAGCTGTATTTGGTATCATCTCATATGGCCCAAGTGTGCATAAGGCTCAAGTGATCAGAACGCCCAAATGTTCATAAGACCCGAAAAAATGTTGGGCCTTTTGAGCATTTGGGTCAAATGCGAAGGGCAGGGTAAGGTGTCCAGAAGGCCAAAATATTCATATGGCCCGAATGGTCATATGGCCCGAAAACCAGGAGGGAAGACTAGGAGTGACCTAGATACTGTATTTTCTTAGCACATATGCACAATATTAATTAAATACTGAATGCGACAGAGGAGAAAAAGGTAACCTAACTAAAAATATTAATAAAAGTACTGAAATGAAGAAAAAAAATATTCAAGCAAATAAGATATAAATGTGACATAAAGTAAAATACAAATAACTATTGAATCCTTACAGCCTTCAATATTTCGCTCGGTACAGATTGGTAAGCTCTGTGCCTAATATATTTATTGAACAACTGATTCGTTTGCCGCATTAAAAGCTTTTCAACTTTCGCTTGAATACTGCTATGACGCACAATATGTAGCGCTTTTTCTGCGAAGGTATCCAAGCCGGGCACGGCAGTAGCGTAGCTAGAAAAAAATATTTCTGGAGGGGTTCAGGAGGAAATTTGCATAGGAGATAAGGGTTTACTCCTCGTTTCTCTCTTCCAGATGCGCTACCAAAGGTACGATTTCGGGAGGGGTCTGAACGTCGCAAACCACGCCTACGCATGGGACCGTTTTTTCCGCTCTAACCCATCGGTGTAATTTTTTTCGAGACCATTTGTTCCGTCACCAAATTTTCCGGGGACATTTTTTCGGGGCCGTTCGACCAAATGGCGCTCTATCAAATAGGCGGACACCTTCGAATTGATTCTGTAACTGAACTCTTTGGAGACTACATTTCACAAAACGGAAGAAGCGCATTGTTTGTGTTCACGTGTGATGCGCGCTGCAAAAGGAGCATATTCCACTGAGTGACCGAGTGCAATTGTCCAAAATGGGCACTGCTTGATGAACATAATAAATCTCAGTCCCGAGCAAAATACCAAGCCGTAGCGATTCTCGGCAAAGTGTGGAATTCCTGCGCAGTCACACCTGAAAAGCGATTTTACAGAAAAATATTTCTCGCATATAACTCGCACTGATAAAAGTACCGCATTTTTCTGTGTACAAGCTCCGTTCTATATAAAAAAAGTTATGTGAAGAAGTCCTGCGCAGGATGATGACGCGCATATGATGACATTAGATGACGCGCAGGACTTCTTCAGAGAACTTCTTTCAATGTATAACGGCGCTTATACACTGAAAAATACGGTCGAAAAAATACACTGAGTCTTCCTTTCTGGTTTTCGGGCCATATGACCATTGGGGCCTTCTGGGCGTTAGGGCCTTCTGGACACCTTATCCTGTCCTGCTCATTTGACCCAAATGCGCAAAAGGCCCAATTTTTTTTTTTCGGGTCTTATGAACATGTGGACGTTTTGGTCACTTGGGCCTTATGCCGTCCGTAACGTCATGTGGGGTTGGCTCTTGAATTTCATGCGCAGCGAATTATGCCACCCTTCGGCGTGATTGTTTGTGCGGAGATCGTCCTCATCCGCAAACTAATTCCAGAGATGAACGTTGGTAAGCCACTGCCGCTCGAAGTAGTCTACGTAAAGGCAAAGGACCGCAAGTTTCCTTTCAGATCCCTAGATGTTTCCAAGAAAGATCACTGACATTGGGAAACAACACATAGTTAACTGGACGGTCACTGTAGGTCAGCGGTCCTGTGAACGGGTTTGTGTTTTCTCTGATTCCCCGTTTGATCGGTAATCCATTTGCTTTCATGAATACAGTCACCTGCCATTCACCCAGTGTCAAAATGGCCTGTGCTTTCATGAATGCAGCCAGGCAGTCGCCTGCCGAAAGATTTTGGGAATTCCCCCATTTGGACGAAATGGGCTATTGGACGGTACGGGTATTGGACGCGTTGGGCAAGTTTCTCCCCGCCTGTTCATTTCGTCCAAGTGTTCAGTACGTCCGATTTTTTTCGGACGAATTAAATATTTGGACGTTGTGAGTACTTGGACGAAATAAACGTTTGGACGAAATGGGGCGTAACCTCACTTGGACGGTAGAATAGGATGCATATCGTACGTCCCTGCTGTGCACTTCCACGACCATCCAGGGGTCAGACCGGAACAAAAATATCGTGGCGGCTCACAGTTATCAGAGAACTCGAGTTACGCTTGACTTTACTAGGTGGGGTGGAAAGCGATCGCCTGGTCGTGTGCAGAGGGACATCTTCAGTGCCAGTGAAGATATTGGACATTAACAGGGGAAAACATCGTCCCTTGATGTGCAGAGCGGCCCACGGGCCTCCAGCTCTGGTAGCGCCCACAGGTACTTTCCTGGTAAGGTTTACTATGGCCACCTGGTTACACCGTGGCAAATTCTGCCCCGATGAATACAATTTGTCAACTATGAAAGTAAGCGTAACTTTCGGGAATACGAAACTATACAGTTGAGATTACGTTTCCCCCTTTCTATATTATTTTTCTTGTTACTCTTATCGTCATCAGATTACATACTTTTTATTTGGTAGTTGTACACTCTGTCGTAGGAAAAAAAACTATACCATTCGATTAGTCTTAAAGGGACACCCTCTCCGCTATTGCTCTGCCTCGGACGACCTTTACAGTTATTGATTGGATACTGGATCCCGACATACGCCTACTACATATGGAACAAAAACGGGTCCCGTAAAGGAGAGGATACGACGCGTGACGTCAAAGACTCCACCGCACGGAGTGACATCATGAGAAATCGTCCCGTCCTCATTCCGTGAAGTATTGTACATTGTCAGGATCCTACCCGTCAGCAATTATCACACGGCATGAGGAGTGCTTTTGACAATCAATAATAATTGCCTGGATCAGTGAAGCGGAGCATCGGATCCCTACGGCGAGACAGACTTCGAAAACAACGAGTATTATTTATACCTATAAAAGACGCACGTTTGAAGAACAAAAGAGTTCGCCTGTGGAGGCCCTTCTTGAGGCATGCTTGCCTGACCACGGAGTCTGCACGAGGACGAGAACGGTAGATGTTTCAGCTTGCAGGACCCCAGTTCCGACACAGTGGGGACATAAATACGCGACGAAGTAGGGCATTTCATTCCGTCATAGTATTGATTACGAATGACGTCACAGTTGCTGTTTATGGACGTTCTAGTATTCCATAGTTAGTTAGTTAATAAATTAGTAAAATAGAGTAAGTAGATTAGCAACAAATTAGTAAGTAAATAAAGCAAAGTATTCCATATTTGGACCGATTATGATAGGCATTTGTTACCTGATTGCAAGAAGAAGAATGTCATTGAAGGAATGGGGGGTATCGTTTATCGAAAGGAAGAAAAAGAAAATAAGAAAGAGAGGGCGGTCTGGCCTGCCGAGACGGGCGGCAAGTTGCCACAGAGTGAGAGGAAATAATACAAGAAGAGAAAGGGAAACACGAAAAAACGGGACACACCAACAAGACACACGGGAATGGGAGAGGGAAAATAAAATAAAATGAAGACCGACTGTTCTTCCGTTCTTGCACCGCTCTTAGGAGAAGAAAAAGAAAAAAAAAGTTAGTGAATTGGGAGCAATTCTTCTAGTCCCCAAGGCCTGCAATTACTTTATATGTTAGTCCCCTGACGACCAATCTAGTCCTCGGTACTCCACATAGCTCCTAAACTTAGCCTAAATTTCCGTGCGTTTGGTCTCGAAAAGTTGCGGGAATGAATCTCATCCCCAAACACCAGAGTCGAGCGGGCTAAGGCGTCTCCACTCGTTGGTGGTAGCCAAGGACGTGCTGAAGACTGGGAGGTGGTGGGTTCGAACGCTACCAGCCGCTGTGCTGTCTGAGGTTTTCCCTGGTTTTTCCGACGTCTTTCCAGGTGAATGTCGGCAGAGTTCCCCATCAAGTCGGCCCAGGACGCATACTGAACCCCATGTCTCCCACCCCTTCCTGCTGTCCTCTGTCCATCTGTCCACATCTGTACGTCGCTCATATAGACATAGTTGCTTCGCGGCGCTAACATTCAATATATTTTTTAAAAAATCATCCACAAAAGGACTAAAAGTGCTCCTTCTCGAAGTGTTCTATGGAGAAAAAGAATCGTGAAAGCACCACGTCCAGCGCATTCCAGATTCGAGCCTCGACCAAGACGTGAAAGGACTTTTACCTCAATTGTTTCTTATTGCTTTTCCGTGAAGACATTGGAGACATTTTGCGCTCTGCCGCCAGGTGGAAACGTTCCTTCGAAATACTCACTGTATTGTGATTGAGCTACACATGTTATCGTCACGCCGCACTCTACCGGGCGTCTTACGCCGGGGAACTTTAGGCGTGATCTACTTGGCCGTTGTCGACTTTATGGTTCTTATTTTATTACGGTTCGTATGGCAGTTGACAGGCGGGGCTCTTTTATCGAGACATTTATCGAAGTGACATTTGAGTCTGATATCCATAAACGTCAATCGACCGGGCGCCGTGTCGGCACAACAACAATGACGGCGCCATTATTAAAAACGAGCATCGAGTGGGCGAGATGTCGCTCTCTCTCATTTCATTTTTATGTAATCTAATCCTCCTGTTTCTGTTTTTCATGTATTAATTAGTTGGTCAATCAGCTCGCACATGTGTTGTGGCAATACTGTAGCTTCAAACACTGTGACCTCGGCAATTCTTAATTGAGTCAATATCATAAATATCAGCCAAGGTGGCTAAAGGAACTTACGGTAAATCACTAAGCAAGTTTATTCACGCAGCACGTACACATCAGACCGTCAACAACTACGGCGGCGATTTCGCTTCTTCCTAGCAACACATTGTGCTCTGACGAGGGTATAGGGAAATTCCAGTCAGCAAGCAAATGAAAGGATGTGGGATTTGTACACGATCTTTGAGTGATAATACAGGCAGTTAACGGTCGTCGGCGCCGTCAATACTTGACATACTTATCGTTATCTCGTCAATATTCAGACGACATGCATCGCCATTGTTGTCGAGTGTACTTGCCACTATCGTCTATTTCATGCATGCGTCTTTTTTTTTTTTTTTTTTCATTCGCTCTCTTACCGCTACGTTGATTCATCAGACGCAATTCGATATCAAACAGCAATCGCTGAGGCGAATAC